>NC_072492.1:28716670-29019700 GCF_027574615.1 Eptesicus fuscus | reverse complement strand
TGAAATTGAAAATAAGCTACATATTGTGAGGCATATTTGAGTTAATTTGAGCCTTTCCAAGTAGCAGATTGGTTATAGAAGCTTAGATTAAAAAGTAACATCAGTGTTTTTTCTTTCTTCAATCACAATTCCAAAAGGAATAATCAGTCTTATTAACTGGTATTCATTGCTGTCTATCTATATATATATAAAGCCAGCGACTGGATCACCGAGACAACCAGAACGACTGGTTGCTATGATGCCCACTGCGGCCCGTGAACTGTCCCAATCGGGGTGGGGCAGCGGCCAACTTCTTATGGTCCTTCCCCCTGGCTGGCCCCACCCCTGATGGGCCCCCACCACCGAAGCCACTCCCCTCAGGTGGCTCCACCCCTGATCGTCCCCCTGACTCCAGTAGGGGGTGGGGCCAGCCAGCCAACCTCCTACAACCCCTCCCCCTCCCCCAGATCAGCCCCCGCACCCAATTCTGGGTTGGGGCCAGCTGGCCCACCACCCACAGCCCCTCCCCACAGCCAGCCCCACCTCTGATCAGCCCCTACCACCCTGAATGGCCCACAGCTCCTCCCCCCAGCCAGCTCCACCCCTGATTGGTACACCCCACACCAATCAGAGGTGGGGCTGGCTGGCCAACCTCCAAACTCCCACCTTCTCCTTCTCCCTACAGGCCCAGCCCCAATCCACCAATTGGGGCCAGGCTGGCCGGACACCACCCATGCACGAATTCGTGCACTGGGCCTCTAGTTTTTATATAAGATCAAGTTGCTACTTCTGGCTATGCTGTGAACATTAAAAAGATAATTTAGCTGTTTCAGCTCCATGTAACCATGATAATGAAATGGTTAGCATTTTATTTGATTTTTTACTTTTTAATATTTTTTGTTGATTTTTTAGAAAGAGAGTAAAGGAGAAGAATAGAGAGATAGAAGCATTGATGAGAGAGAAACATCATTGATAGGTTGCCTCCTGTACACCCCCTACCGGGGATCAACCCTGAAAACCAGGCATGTGCCCCGACAGGGAATCGAACCAGTGACCTCTTAATTCCTGGGTTGATTCTCATCCACTGTGCCACACTGTCCAGGGTGGTTAGCATTTTAGAATGGAACTTGGACCTTTCAGCCAAAGCTATTAACCATATCCATTTGTGACCAGATTGTGCCTATATTACCCATTATTTTGTACCTTTAGATTGGCATTAACATACTTAATAGAAATTGTAGCCTGAAAGTCAGTAATTACAGTGCTTTAAGATCTTTCCTTATTGTATATGGTTATTTTATAGTGAGAAGAGAATATATCAATATCATTAAATAATAAAAGCTAAAAACATTATTTATCTAGGGTTATTAGGTAATTGTTGAATACATGAAGTATGAAATACTTGGTTATATTTTTGCCAGACAAGAAAAAGTATATGTCGTCTTCTACATGGTATATGTAATTTTTGGTGCTCTTTGGCAACACAAAAATGTTGCTTTACCCAACTTATAAAAATGTAATGTTAAACTGCATTTTGGAGAAATGTAAAGTAGATATTAAATCTTTAAGAAGTCTGATAATATTGCTAGATGTTTCTAAGAAGGTCTTAGAAGGTTGTTAGAATGAAAGGACTAGGTTATTTATACTCAGACTCTTCGATCAGGAGTTAAACTGACCCAGTCAGCTTTAGTCAATGAAGAACATCAATGCTGGAGGTCACAAGCTTGGGTTGGGATTTGAACTAGTAGCTTAATGCGGATTTGAATAAAGCATCAGATTTCTCCTTGAAGGTGAAGAGAAATGAACCCACTATGTTTTGACCTTAAAATTCTCTGAAATTTCAAAAGTGAACTTTTCATTTTCCCCAAGAATTTTAATCCTCCCCACATTGAAGCCTAGAGATTGCAAGTCCTAAGGGAGGTGCTTGAAGGCATGCCTGGAAGTTGTTATTTTTGTGCCACATTTCAGTTCAGTTTCACAGTATTAATTTAAGTGTGTTCCTTAGCCACAATGTACTGTTGTTTTATAAAGGAAATTACCCAATCCTCCAGTTTATATATCACATCCTGCATGTCCCACACCACTTTTTCATGACCTATTAATATATTGGTCTTTGTGCTACAGTGGAATCTTAGGTTTTGCCTCAAAAAAAAAACAAACAAAAAAAAACCCTCAATTTTCCCTACCCAGAGCTTTTTGTAGTTTTCCATAGGTAACGCTTGAAACAGAAGATACTGTTGCCGAAACCGGTTTGGCTCAGTGGATGGAGCGTCGGCCTGCGGACTGAAGGGTCCCGGGTTCGATTCCGGTCGGGGGCATGTACCTTGGTTGCGGGCACATCCCCAGTGGGGAGTGTGCAGGAGGCAGCTGATCGATGTTTCTCTCTCATCGATGTTTCTGACTCTCTATCCCTCTCTCTTCCTCTCTGTGAAAAATCAATAAAAATATATTAAAAAAAAAAAAAAGAAGATACTGTTATTTTCTAGGTCTTGTTGAAACAAAATTGTTGATGTGTCCTCATTAGCATAGACTATTTTAACAGATTCTTGTCACTTTTAAACTTATTCTAGCTAGCTGGACTACTTGTCATATGAACACATAGAATCTACTTTACTTTATTTTATTATTTTTTAAAATATATTTTTATTTATTTCAGAGAGGAATGAAGATGGAGAGATAGAAACATCAATGATGAGAGAGAATCATGGATCGGCTGCCTCCTGCATGCCCGCCACTGGGGATCAAGCCCACAACCGGGGCATGTGCCCTTTACCGGAATGGAACCTGGGACCCTTCAGTCCGCAGGCCAATGCTCTATCCACTGAGCCAAATCAGCTAGGGCTCTACTTTATTTTAAATATATATATTTTTTAACTCAGATAGAGGAAGGAGGAGGGAAAGAGTCATAGAAACATCAATGATGAGAGAGAATCATTGATTAGCTGCCTCCTACATGTCCC
Organism: Eptesicus fuscus; assembly: GCF_027574615.1. Lineage (NCBI taxonomy): Eukaryota > Metazoa > Chordata > Mammalia > Chiroptera > Vespertilionidae > Eptesicus > Eptesicus fuscus. The sequence continues at coordinate 29,016,761 of NC_072492.1, read as the reverse complement.
CTATGGGGGATCAAGCCTGCAACCCGGGCTTGTGCCCTGACTGGGAATTGAACCATAACCTCCTAGTTCATGGGTCAATGCTCAGCCACTGAGCCACAGGGCTAGGCTAGAATCTACTTTAAATTATTGCTTTGTTTTCAGACAAATGACCAATATAAGTTTAATAAACCAGATTTTATTCAATTGCTATAAAAAAATGACATTCTTAGCATGAGATCTTTTTAATATTGTTTCTCTTTCAGATGGGCCATCTTACTCTAGAAGACTATCAGATCTGGAGTGTGAAAAATGTACTTGCCAATGAATTTTTGAATCTCCTTTTCCAGGTACGTTTAATGTAAATGACAGGTTCAGAGGTTAGTAGTACCAGTAATTCTATATATTTTCCATTATTTAGTAGTTAATGCAACTGGACTGCAAAACCACATATGATACTAGTTAAATAGAACTACCTTATCCTATACATGCCTGAAAGATGGTAGGATAGAACATGAGTGCCTTTTGAACCTTCTCAAAATCAAGATGGTGGGAGATAGGAAAGCAGAATATAGGTGATATTGTTTATTTATCTTATCATAACTCATGATAGAGAAGCATGTAGACTTACAGAGAACCATAAAAGCCATCATAATTTGCTTTTTCTTCACTCTTAATCTTTTTTAAAGGCCCTTCCTAACAAGTGAGATAGTGTGAACAGAGAGATGGGTCATTAGTAGGCAACTATAATTTTTTCAAAGTATACAGTCTCTTTAGTTAGAAGATTATCTTAGTTTCAAGGTGTCTCTTAATTTTATTTATTTATATTTTTATTCTTTATAAGGTCCAAGAAAAATTGAGGGACAAAGAGAGAAGAAAAGCAACCAGGAGTGAAAAGTCATAGAACTTGCTAGATTTTAACTATTTTCCTAAAGTAGTTCTCTTGCCCCAATTTATATAAATACTTTATGGTGCCCTGGCCAGTGTTGCTTAGTTGGTTGGGCATCATTGCATGCATGGAAAGGTTGCCAGTTCAATTCCCGGTCAGGGCACATGCTTGGGTTGTGGGCTTGATCTCCTATAGGGGGTCGAGTAGGAGGCAGCCAATCAGTGTTTCACTCTCACATTGATGTTTCTCTCTCTCCCTTTCCCTTCTTTTCTCTAAAAATCAATTAAAAAAAAAAAGAATTAGCTAAAATTTAAAGTTCAAATTTGCTCAAGTGACTCATTAATAGTTCATTAATTGAAAGCTCTGCAGAGACTGTGAAAAATACAATCTAGTCATTAGCACCAGTCAATGAAGTTTAATTTACCACTTTTTCTTTAGGTATGTCACATAGTTCTGGGATTAAGACCAGCTACTCCAGAAGAGGAAGGACAAATTATAAGGTAAGTTTATAGTTTCAGTCTATGTATTTTTCATTATATGGTTGAAATTGCTAACACCTGAAATATATCATTACTAAGTAATATTATGTCCCACTTTATTATTTTTTTAAAAATATATTTTATTGATTTTTTACAGAGAGGAAGAGAGAGGGATAGAGAGTTAGAAACATCGATGAGAGAGAAACATCGATCAGCTGCCTCTTGCACACCCCCTGCTGGGGATGTGCCCGCAACCAAGGTACATGCCCTTGACCGGAATCGAACCTGGGACCCTTGAGTCCGCAGGCCAACGCTCTACCCACTGAGCCAAACCGGTTTCGGCATGTCTCACTTTAATGTAATCATTATAGTAACACCCTGTTTCTCCAAAACAATTACATATAGAGATATTTTTAAGTAATTTCCTAACCAAGGTATTGGATTAATTTGAAATCAAATTCTATTTCACATTAAAATTGCACTGGTACTAAATTTAATTTTTTGAAATAAGACATTTTATAAGATAACAGGTAGTGCCCGGCCAGCATGGCTCAGTAGTTGAGTATCAACCTATAAACCAGGAGGTCATAGTTCAATTCCTGGTCAGGGCATATGCCCAGTTTGCAGACTGGTTCCCTAGTGTGGGGTGTGCAGGAGGCAGCCAATCAATGATTCTCTCTTATCATTAATGTTTCTATCTGTCTCTCCCTCTTCCTTCCTCTCTGAACTCAATAAAGAAATGTATATTTTATATATATATGTATATATATATATATATTTATTGATTTCAAAGAGGAAAAGAGAGATAGAAACATCAATGATGAGAGAGAATCATTGATCGGCTGCCTCCTGCACGCCCCCTACTGGGGATCAAGCCTGCAACCCAGGCTTGTGCCCTTGTCCAGAATCGAACCTGGGACCCTTCAGTGCGCAAGCTGATGCTCTATCCACTAAGCCAAACTGGCTAGGGCTAAAAATATATTTAAAAAAAAAAAAAAAGATAACAAGTAGCAATTTTTTCTTACTACAAAATAGTTCACATTTATTATAGAAAGATTACAAAGTAGACCTAAGCAAAAAGAAGCAAAAATGCCCATCATCTCTGTGTTTAGATAATTGCTGTTGGCATTTTTATTTATTGAGGTATAATTAACAACTAAAATTATAAGATATTCAAAATGTACAATGTGATGATTTCATAAATGTATGCCTTATAAAAGGATTCTCCCCATTGAGTTAATTAACACTTCCATTACCATCTTTACCTTTTTTTTGGGGGGGGGCATTTAAGTTATACTCTCTTAGCAAATTTCAATTATACAAGTGTTATCTACTATAGTCACTATATTATACTTTTGATCCACAGACCTTACTCATCTTATAATGAAAGTTTGTACCCTTTTAGCAACCTCTTTCTATTTCCCCAGCCCCAGCAACCATTTCTCTACTCTGTTTCTAATTGGACTTTTTTTTGTTTAAAGATTCCACACATAAGATAATACTGTGCAATATTTATCCTTTTCTGTCTGGCTTATTTCACTTAACATAACACCCTCCAGCTTCATCCATGTTCTTGTAAATGACAGGATATCCTTCTTGTTTAAAGCTGAATAATATTCCTATGAGAGAGAGAGAGAGAGAGAGAGAGAGAGAGAGAGAGAGAGAGATTGATTGATTGATTTTCTTTATCCATTAATTTGTTGTTGGACACTTAGGTTGTTTCCATACCTTGGTTATTATAAATAATATTGCAGCCCTAGCTGGTTTGGCTCCGTGGATAGAGCATTGGCCTGTGAACTGAAAGGTCCCAGTTTCAATTCCGGTCAAGGGCACATGCCGGGGTTGTGGGCTTGATACCCAGTGGGGGACTTGCAGGAGGCAGTCGATCCACCATGATTCTCTCTCATCATGGATGTTTCTATCTCTCTCTCTCTCATCCTTCCTCTCTGAAATCAATAAAAATATATTTAAAAAATAATAATATTGCAGTGGAAATGGGAGTGCAGCTATCTTTTCAAGATAATGATTTTGTTTTATTTGGATATATACGCAGAAGTAGGACTGCTGGATCATATGGTAGTTCTATTTTTAATTTCTTGAGAAACCTCAATAATGTTTTTCATAGTGATTATCCCAGTTTTCATTCCCATCAGCAGTGTACAGGATTTCTTTTTCTACATATCCTAACCAGAATTTGTTATACCTTGTCTTTTTGATAATAGTTAGCCTAACAGATGTGAGGTGATATTGTGGTTTTGATTTGTATTTCTCTGATGATTAGTGATGTTGAGCACCTTTGTATATCCTGTTGACTATTTGTATGTCTTTTTTGTAAAAATATCCTTTGCCCATTTTTTTAAATTGCGTTATTCTTTTGTTTGTTTTGCTATTGAGTTACATGAGTTCCTTGTATATTTTGAATATTAGTCCTTTATCAGTTATGTAGTTCACAATATTTCCTCCCATTCAATAGGTTTCCTTTCCTTTTTGTTGATGGTTTCATGTTAACACATTTTACATCCATATCACCACATATGTGTATGCCTCTGATGGAATTTATAAATTTTTTTACAAAAAATGAGAATATTCTGAAATATTGTTTTTTCTGCTTCCATTTTCAATGCATATCATATAATTATACTTTTATATATATAAAAGTATATATATATAAAAGCTTCTTATAATTTAAATGATTAACTAATAGGTCATATTTATCCCCTATTTATATTTCTTTAATGTATGTATATGGGAAAATTTAGTAATAAAGTATGTACATTTTTGGTTAAGGATTTACTTAGGCAAAATTACTTGAGGTAAAATACCTGAATTGGTAGGCCTGCACATTTTTATATTTATAACTCAATTTTTAATACCTTGAATATTTTTCATTGCTTTAGAGCAGGGGTGGGGAACCTTTTTTCTGCCAAGGGCCTTTGGATATTTATAACATCAATAAAGGCCCGGTGCATGAAATTTGTGTACAGGTAGGGTTCCTAGGCCTGGCCAGTGATCAGGGTCGATCTGTGGGGTGACCGGCAGGGCAATCAGGGGGCCCCTGCTGGCACCTGCCTTGGCTGGCCTGGGGCCTGTGGGCTGGGGGAGCTCATGCATTGAGCGTCTGCCCCCTGGTGGTCAGTGCATGTCATAGCGACTGGTCGTTCCACCAGTCGTTCTGCTGTTTGGTCAATTTGCATATTAGGCTTTTATTATGTAGGATTCTTGGGCTATACAAAATTATCATCTTAACCCTTTGCACTCACTTGCTTTTCTCGATTCCTTTATTCTACTGCTAACCATGTCGAGTCACACTCGACATCCAAGTGTAAAGGGTTAAATATTAACCTGCTGTATTTGGTCAAACATTTAATTAACACACCCCTGATGCCTTGCCAGGGCCAGAAGAAATGATTTCTCTGGCCTTTTATGGCCCCAGGCCAGACATTCCCCACCCCTGCTTTAGGGTTACCATTATATAATGTTAATGAATAGAAAGTTTCAGAAACAGGACTAGATCGCAACTAAACTTTGCTTTTAGAATAAATTCAATATATAGCTTATAACCCATATTTTTCTTAAAAGCAGTGTGTACACAAATTTTCCAGTAGTTTTGTTTTTTGGGTTTTTTTTTTGGCTTTGGACTACTTAATAAAAGAGTTTACTGAAGTAGAGTTGTTTGGAATACTTGGGAACAGGATTACATAGTCAAAATTTAAACAGGCAGTGCCACCTGGCCTGTGTTGCTCAGTGGTTGAGCATCGACCTGGAGATCACAGTTCGATTCCCAGTCAGGGCATATGCCTGGGTTGTGGGCTTCATCCCCAATAGAGGGGTGGGGAACAGGAGGCGGCCAATTGTTCTCATCATTGATGTTTCTATCTCCTTTCCTCTCTCTGAAATCAATAAAAACATTTTTTTTAAAGGAAAAAAAGATTTTATGAGGATGTGCAGAAATTGAAACCCTCATACATTGCTGGTGGAAATGTAAAATAGTGTAGCTGTTGTGGAAAACAAGTTGGTCGTTCCTCAACATGATATTACCACATAACCCAGCAATTCCAATTTTAAGTATATACTTAAAACATTTGAAAACAGGATGTACATAGATGCTCATAACAGCACTATTCAAAATAGCTAAAAAGGTGGAAACAGCTCAAATTGCTACCAGTGGATGAATGGATAAACTAAATGTAGTTTATACAGACCATGGAATATTATTCAGCATAAAACAGAAAGATGTAGTGATACATGGTACAACATGAATGGACCTCACAAATGAAAGAAGCTATTCACAGTAGGTCACATACTGTATGATTCCATTTGTATGAAATATCCAGAATATGTAAATGCATAGGTACAGAAAACAGGTGGATGATTGTCAAGGGATGGGGAAGGGAATAATAGGGGAAAACTGCTTAATATATAACTGCTTCGTTGGGATGTATGAAAATGTTTTGGAGAAATTGACATAACATAAAATGAACCTTTTAAAGCATACAATTCAGTAACATTTAGTACACTATTTCACATCCACTAGAACATTTATGATAGAAAAGGCAGACACGTTGGTGAGAATCTAGAGTAACTAGAATAGAACCCTCATACATTGCTAATGGGAATGTCTGATAGTACTTTGCAAAAACACTTCACCAGTTTCAAATTATTAGATGTTAGATGGTGAAACAAAAATGTGGTGTATATGTACTTTTGGAATACTATTCAGTAATAAAAAAGCACAAACTAAGGATACCTGATATAATACAGATGAACCTCAAAAACATTATGCTAAGTAAAAGTGGACAGATGTAAAAGACCTTGTGTTATATCATTCCATTTATATGAAATGTTCACACAAGGGAAGTTTATAAGAGATAGCAAATAGACTAGTGGTTTTCGGGGTCTAAAGGTGGTAACACAAATTGACTAAAAATAGGCACAAGATACCTTTTTGGGGTAATTGAAATATTCTAAAATTTGACTGTGGTGATAGTTGCACATGTCTGAAAATTTATCAAAATAATTGAGTTGTAAAAAAAAATTTGAGTTGTGAACTTAATTCAGGTAAATTTTATGATATGTAAAATATTCCTCAATAAAGCTGTTTTTAAAATATCATCAGGCCCTAGCCGGTTTGGCTCAATGGATAGACTGTCTTTCGGCTTGTGGACTGAAGGGTCCCAGGTTTGATTCGGTGGGCACATGCCTGGGTTGTAGGCTCGATCTGCAGTAGGAGGCATGAAGGAGGCAGCCGATCAATGATCCTCTCTCATCATTGATGTTTCTATCTCTCTTTCTCTCTCCCTTCCTCTCTGAAATCAATAAAAATAAAAACATCATCAGTATGAGTGATGCTTGATAGTGGTATTGTGACTCCCTGAAGTTGGCTTATCAGTATTTCACTAATCGAAATTGTAGCAATTTCCCAAGTATATCTATTTGTTTCATGTTTTTCCTTTGTAAAAATTGCTAATGATAAATTGTGGGTGCGTGGTCATCTGTGTCACATACCATTTGATGTACGAAGTTTCTTTTGTATGTACAGAGGATGGTTAGAACGGGAGAGCAGGTATGGTCTGCAACCAGGACACAATTGGTATATCATCTCCATGCAGTGGTGGCAGCAGTGGAAGGACTATGTCAAATATGTGAGTAAGATTTCTGTTTACCTACCTTTTTTCATAGGATTTTCAATTCTACAGACTTTGGGTGACTACTGGCTAATAATAAAATGCTCCAACTTAAAGATTTGAAGGGTTTAGAAATAATTTCCCATAAAATACTTGCTATGTACGAGGCTCTGTGCTTATAGATTTCCTCCCTGCAACAACTCTGTGAGGAAGGTAATATTGGGCATGCAGGTGCATGTATATACACCTTACATATCTCATTTAGTCCTCACAATCTCTGTGAGGAAGGTGGTATTGTATCTATTTTACCTGTGAGGAACCTGAGGCTGGGACTCGAGGTAACCTGAATTCTTGCTCAGAGTGGAAGTTCTGGAAACAAATGTAAGGACTGACTTTAAATCCAGGGGCATGTCAACTACATTATACTTCATTATTTCACCATTTTCATCAAAAAGTTGAAGATTCTTGGGTGGTTTTCTATTCAAGAAATTTAATTTCAGAAGTAATATTAGAACCCAATTTCTAAACGATAACCTGACATTGTTCCAAATAAAGAGTTAAAGAAGAAAGTATTAGTGAATATTCTACTCTTATTTAAAACATACAAGGAATTTTTTTCAGAATTAGAAAACTGAAAACAGTAATTCCAGTAATCAAATTCTCCATTTTGGAGAGTCATTTGATATGTTTTGTTGACTCATTGTCAGTTGCCAAATGATTACTAAGCAAAAAACTAATAATTTTATTCATATTATTCCTATATGTTCTTTTCTGTCATTGTTTATCAGAAAATACTGGTAGATTGTTTACATTATTTTCCTTATTCCACCTGGTTCTTTTTTCCTTTTGCAGAGGTTAGTAGTTTGTTTTCACACATAAAATATGTTAATTGGAAAAGGTAGACTTTAAGTGTCACTAAAGGAGTGAAAGTAGGCATATGACTTCAAAGACCTTATAGATAGATAATGATAGTGATTGTAGATAGAAAATGAGAATATTGGGTAACATGTCTCAGTCTATTTTGAAATTATTTTTGTCTTTATGTTCTTACTTTGACCTTAGAATAAATGGTTATTAATGTCTTACTGGCTACAGACTCAAAGAAGAACCTAGCTTTATGCTTGAGGTATTACTTTTTGCTCCTGTAGGAATATGATAGAGGTCTTGCTCTTAGCAGCACATCTCTTATAAAACAGAAGTACAGCCCTGGCCAGGTGGCTTAGTCGGTTGGGGCATCGTTCCATGTACTAAAGGGTTATGGATTTGATTCCTGGTCAGGTCACATACGTAGGTTGCAGGTTTGATCCCTATTGGGGCATGTGTGAAAGGCAGCTGATCTTAATATCTCTCTCTCTCTCTCTCCTTCCCTCCCTCCCTCCCTCCTTCCCTCCACTTTCTCAAAAAAATATCCACGGATGAGGATTAACTAAAAAAACAAACAAAAAACACACACACAAAAAATCATACTTGTAGTATACAGGGTGCGGCAAAAGTAGGTTTACAGTTCATATGGAAAATAATACAGTAATTAATAAATAATAAACTGTGCTTTGTGTACTCACACTATAACCTACTTTGCCCCACCCTGTAAATATGTGTAAAGCATAAAAAGAAATAGCATCAACACTGACAGAGAAAAAAGTGTATCCTGAAGTTTGATCTATCATAAACCATTCATACAACTTAGAAGAAATCATAAAATTCTCAAAATAGAATTATATTAAAGTTCCACATAGGCTTTTTAGGAATAGTTGACTCACATGAAGTGAGGAAATTGTTCAACACGGGGGAAATTTTATCTATTTAGAGACCTATCTTTCTAAAAACACAGTCTTCCAGGATAATTTCTGATAGTTACAGACCAAGAAGTAAGTAAAAACAAAAAGATCCTTTGATGTTTGGGGAGGTGGGGAGGACTTCCCAGAGCAACTGGAAATAACATAGTTAAGTAGCTAATGACTACAATATATGACCATTATTGGCTTGTTCAACATATAGAAGGAAAGTGATGATAACATTAGTTATCTGAAAATGTTGATAATTGCACTGGAAGCCAAGAAAAATGTAATCAATGATAAGAATAATAGGGCAGAGAAGGGGAAAGAACAAAATAACCTGAGTAATGGTGTCAGTTTTAGGCAGTGCCAGACACAGAGCAGTAGATTCCTAGAATAGAAAAACAAAACAAAACAAAAAAACAGAGACTGAGAAGCGGACCACTGTAGTTTGGTACACTGGAAAACAAGTGAAGAAAAGCACTATTCTCCAAGTCTACAGGGTGCATCATTCACTGTGCCATGTTAAAAAACATATGGTATGCTCTGGCTAGTGTGACTTGGTTGGGTGTGTCTCATGCACCCAAAGGTGCCGGTTTGATTCCTGGGCAGGGCACATGGCCAGGTTGCAGGCTTGATACCCAGTAGGGGGCATGCAGGAGGCAGCTGATTGATGTTTCCCTCTCACATCGATGTTTCTCTTTCTCCCCTTCTCTCCCTCTAAAATAGAAAATACATATTTTAAAAAAAATTTACCTCCTAATGTCTGACTTCATGATTTTTAGGATGCTAGCCCTGTTGTGATTGAGCCATCATCTGTTCTGAATGGAGGAAAATATTCGTTTGGAACAGCAGCACATTCTATAGAGCAGAGTGAAGATAGAATTGGAGGAGGCAGCCTCAGTTATATGAATACCACAGAAGAGAAATTTTCAGACAATATTTCTACTGCATCTGAAGCATCAGAAACTGCTGGCAGTGGTAAGTCTGACTTGTTTCCCTTGGGGTTTAGTCAGGGTCATTTCTTAAAGGAGTATACTTTGTCAGAGTATGCTTAGTAGAATATTGGGCATCAGGCTTCCATTCACAGAAATAAGTTTTGAATGAAATGGTTATTTATAAGATTCTTGAAAATATTTTTACTGATTAAGCCATATTTCCCCATATTGCTACTAAATTATTTTGTCAATAAGTTTAAATTTGGTAAATAAAAATCTAAATTTCTTTCTTTAGGACTCTGTAATTATAAGCATACTTTTACTGGATTAAATACATTTTCATATCAAATTCTACAGACATGTTAGGCTAGAATTTGGGGGATTGTTTTAAATGTTGAGAAACAATTCATAATGCTTTCCATAATTCCCTTCGGCTCTTGATACCTAAAACTCAGTGGTTCTACTCTAAGTTGGGGATGATGAGGAAGATGCTTTGGTGTTTTTATGGCTCAACTGAATTGAGTTGATCCCTGTTATTCTGCTGACATAAAAGGAGGACTTTCAGTCTTATTCTGTTGTTATTTCATCTTTGAGATTTTTTTTTTCTTTTTCCATGAAGGGAGTAGACAAATTGGACAGAGCTAGCATTTTCTCTAAGAAACTAGAATTTACTGCTTCTCTTTCCCCATCTGACATTACAAAGATCACTTAGCAGTCCTAGCTCTCTCTGACTGGCTTTCATACCAAATTACTTCTTAACCCTTTTAAATGTATATATGTTCTTATTAAAAAGAAAAAATATATATTTTTATTGATTTCAGAGAGGAAGGGAGATGGAAAGAGAGATAGAAACATCAGTGATGAGAGAGAATCATTGATTGGCTGCCTCCTGCACTCCCCACAGTGGGAATCGAGTCTGCAACCCGGGCATGTGCCCTGACTGGGAATTCAACTGTGACCTCCTGTTTCATAGATCATTGCTCAACCACTGAGCCACGCTGGTCAATCGGGTTAAACTCTCCTTTTGATATATGCTGAAGTTGAGCAGTGCCACACTTAGAAGGTTTAGTGACTAATGGTTAGAATGTTTACCTCAGATTTATATTTAGTTAAGAGTTGAAATTTCTTAAAATACCATTAAAGTTCACAACTCTAAGTTGTCATTAATCATTTTTTGTGTATATATTTTTATTGTAATGTTAATGCCTTCCTTTCAAAGGAAGGATTTATTAGGGGACAATTTCTTACCCCCAGCATTCTTCTGTTGAAATTGTTATTTTAGCTCCTTCCCTTTGGTTTAGACGTCTTTTTTTTTTTTAATCCTCACCCGAGGATATTTTTCTATTGATTTTTAGAGAGAGTGGAAGGGAGGGGGAGAGACACACAGAGAGAGAAACATTGATTGGTTGCTTCCTGCACACACTTTGATGGGGGCTGGGGGATTGAACCTGCAACTAAGGTATGTGACCTTGATCGAATCAAACCCACAACCCTTCAGTCCTCAGGCCAACATTCTCTCCACTGAGCCAAATTGACTAGGCCTGGTTTAGACTTAATACCATCATCTTCCAAAAACATTTGGGATGTGTTTCCAGGTAGAAGAGAAGAATTATGGGAGACTGTGGAAGAGCCCAGTTACTTTGCTATACTTCTTCCTTTCCTATTAGAGGAGATACAATTCTTGTAAATTATCAGATATTCTAAGAGGCTGCCCAAATGTTCATGTGGTAACAATTTTTAAAGTTTTTATTTCACCTAGTATTATGTTAGGTATTGTCCAGAAAGAAATACATCTATCTGTATTTCCTAGCTTCAGCACATTTATCAGAATTGACTGTACTGACATGCCAAGAGAATAATAGCATTAACCTAAAACATGGACATTGAATTCATATCTTCAAGCCTATTTATGTATAATAACTAAAAATACAGAGATTCCATCCTCTATTTCCTTACAGGCTTTTTGTATTCAGCCACACCAGGAGCAGATATGTGCTTTGCTCGACAACATAACATTTTGGACAGTAACAACCAGTGTTTCCTAGGCGCCAATGGGAATATTTTGTTGCATCTCAATCCTCAGAAACCAGGGGCTATTGATAACCAGCCACTAGTAACTCAGGAACCAGTAAAGGTAAGTAATTTGACATCTACTTAAAATCATTCTCTTTCAGCTTGCTTATATATTTTATTCTAGAGGTTTTAGCACATAACACTCCCCCCAATGAAGATTGAGCCTGCAACCTGGGCATATGCCCTGACTGTGAATCCAGCTGTGACCTCCTGTTTCATAGGTCGATGCTCAACCACTGAGCCATGCTGGTCAGTCGGGCTTAACCCTCCTCAGTGGTCATTTAATTAACCTGTTGTGGATGAAAATCTTTTTGCATAGTATATTTTCATGAGAATATTTTATGATTTAGTACTTGCACAGAGGCAGTGTAGTGATCCTTGGAAATATTCTCATTCTTACTTAGAACAGCTACTATGAACAGCTACATGAAAATGTAGTTTCATGTGTCTGTGGAATTTTCCCCCCAAAATAATATTTTATATTGTCTGAGAGAAATCTGTGAAAACAAGTCTTATTATTTCCAAATGCTCTGATGATTTTTTTTCAAATGATTTGCTTTTTGAGTTCCCTTTCTTAGTTTGTTTTGAAAGTTAAAAATAAAAATCTTATTTAGAACATGAAACTGAGTAGTGACATGTGTGTTTATTCTTCTGTGTCTAGATTTTGTTAAAACACAAGAGACTGTAATATTAAAAATCAACATTTACATTTTATTCTTCTAAGGCTACATCATTAACACTTGAAGGTGGTCGATTAAAACGAACCCCGCAGCTGATCCATGGAAGAGATTATGAAATGGTCCCAGAACCTGTATGGAGAGCACTTTATCATTGGTATGGAGCAAACCTGGCTCTTCCTAGACCTGTAAGTATAGCCAATAGTGCCTATATAAGGAGCAATCATAGATGGAGTCTTCTATTATTTTTATAAACCTCACTATCCACAATTTAGTTCTTATGGTAGTAGAATACTCAATACCTGTTAAAATCAGTTGAACAACTTTTGGGTTTCTTCTCATTCATTCATTCATTTTTTCATAGATTTATTGAGTGCTGTATTAACCATACAATGATGTGCCTATAGGAATGGGTGGCTTTTATGGAGTGGAGGGAATAATCACTGGACTAAATAAAGTCAGGACATAATTAGCTAGGCTATTAAATAAGTCATCCACATAAATGCAGACATTAGGATAATGTATGACATAGACTAAAGCAGAAGTCTGAGAGCCGGTGCTAATAAGTTTAGTAGGGGAAGTGGAGCATAATTTACTTCTGAAACTGCTTTTCCCATTAACTACAAAGGCATCCAGTGAGGGATCAGGTTTATTTTCTAGCTGTTGATGGATTTTTGTGGTTAGTCTTTTGAAGGATAATAGGAATTCAAAGCTAGTAAATGAATTCTGATTGTTGCCATTACTAGGATGAGTCATTTAGAGCAGCAGTTGCCAACCTTTCAGACCTCACGAACCACCAGTGGTCTGCAGACCACCAGTTGGCGACCGCTGCTCCAAAGGTTTCCTTTAACCAACGGTCGCCAACCTTTCAGACCTCACGGACCACCAGTTGGCGACTGCTGATTTAGAGCATAAGTAAAATCCTCTGAAGTAATTAAAGGACTTCGAGAATATAATACGAAATTTTAGTGATTTATGCAGCATCATTTGTTGTGCTTATACAAGTAAACAGCAGGACTCGTTACCTTTACTCGATACCCTCAGCAGGACTCTTACATTCTTATACCAGGAAGGTTTTGCATAGATAAGATATAAGTTAATCACTTCCAGTTACACAGTAGAACATAGATAGTAAATATTTATATAAACGTTTTTTATCCTCACTACTAATACAGGAAATAACATTTTAAGTAAATGTATAGTACTCTATATTTATTCAACCAATAGGGTATTTTTAAATGATGTCGGTAATAAGATTTTATGAGAGTAGTACATTCATATATTTCTTAGAATATTGTTAATTACTACACTTTGGGTGGCAATATGACCTATATAATTAATGGCATGAATACTTCCATACTTTTTGACCTGTAATTTCAGTCCTAAGAATTTGCCCTTTAAAAGACCATCATTTATATATATAAAATATGTAAAAGTGAAAAGTTATGGTGTGAGGGTAGTAAATTATAGATAATAAATATTTAAGTTTTTAAAAATACATATATTTTTATTGATTTCAGAGAGGAAGGGAGAGGGAGAGATAGAAACATCAATGACTGAAAGAAAATGAGTGATCAACTGCCTCCTGCATGCTCCCTACTAAGGATTGAGTTTGCTACCGAACCTCAACCTCCTGGTTGATAGGTCAATGCTCAACCACTAAGTGACACCAGCCGAACAATATTTAAGTCATTTAATTTTGATATTACTGATTTTAAGTGAAAGGGGGAAATACCCACCAGGAGTTCTAATCTTAGAAGATAGATTTGGAGCAGAAACTTGGGTGTTTTTAAATCCATGTAATTTCATTCTATGAATTTCTGTAATCTAACTGAAAAATAAATAGCAAACCTATTGAACATTTTAGATTTTAAAACTAAATCTCAGAAGTTAAAAAAAATTGCAAGTTTTGTTTCTTCTTTTACAGTAATCACTTTATATCTTTTAAAACAACAGGTCATCAAGAATAGCAAGACAGAAATCCCAGAGCTGGAATTATTTCCTCGATATCTTCTATTCCTGAGACAGCAGCCTGCCACTCGAACACAGCAGTCTAACATCTGGGTGAATATGGGTATGATGAGCCTGAGAATGTTTCCTCAGCATTTACCAAGAGGTAACTTAAGAATGCAGCAAGAATATCATGCATTTTCTTAAAAAAAAAACACCAAGTTGCTCAAAGTCTGGTGCCACTGTACCAGTAAATCCTTTGTGGGGCTTAGATCTATGGTCATGCGCAAGACTAGATGGGGTAGAGGGAAAAATCTCAGCAGCACACTCTGAAGGGTCGTTTCCTCTCCTGGTTTGTAAAATATACAACCATAATAAATAGAAATATATCTTACATACCTTCTTTGAGAACAAGCCATTATAAATTATTTGCTTGACCTAATTTAGAGTCAACCAGTCAATGACTTCTCTTTTCAACTCCACTCAAATTTTTAGAAGTGATTTCTTTGGCAGTATCATGTTTGTTTGTTTTTAATATTTCTGGTGTATCTTGGGTTAGTTTTTGTGTTTTCTTTTTTTTTACTATATAAAACATGATACATTTTTCATGCTCAGTCATAGGAACCTGTATCTTATGAGACACAGATAGCAAAGGATATATTTTTGAAAACAAATGAAGCCTATCAAAATGACAAATAAGTTCCAATTTTAATGTGTTATATATAAATAGTTCCCCTTTGATTTCTCTATAAAGTTGTTTTATTTTTAAAAAATATGATTTATTGATTTCAGAGAGAGGAAAGAAGAGGGAGAGAGGGATAGAAACATCAGTAATGAGAGAAAATCATTTATCAGCTGCCTTCTGCATGCCCCCTGCTGGGGAATAAGCCCACAGCCCAGGCATGTGCCCTAACCTGGAATCAAACCGTGACCTCCTGGTTCATGGGTCAATGCTCAACCACTGGACCACACTGGACAGGCCAAGTTAAGTTTTATTGATAGGCAGAACTCACTCCATGTTTTTGCTTTGCAAATATTCAAAATTGTTCTTCAGCAGAAATAATGAACTCATCCATTTACGCAGAGTCTTAGACTTTGTGTTAACAATTCCACAATGTTATTAAAATTAGCATAACTTAGTATGTAAGAACTACCTATGAACTCAAACCAACCCTATCATACCATCCCTCCTTTGAAATCAAGTAGGATTAATTTAATGCCTTCCTTGAAGGTTATATTCAAACTAGAGGCCCAGTGCATGATTGAATCATGCATGTGTAGGGTCCCCTACACGCTTTCGCTTTTTGTGGTGGAGCTGGGTGCCTGTCCGCTGGTGCACCAGGCCTTTTTTGTGGTGGAGCTGGGTGCCTGTCCGCTGGTGCACCAGGCCTTTCAGAAGGCCTTTTTGTGGTGGAGCTGGGTGCCTGTCCGCTGGTGCACCAGGCCTTTTTGTGGTGGAGCTGGGTGCCTGTTCGCTGGTGCACCAGGCCTTTCAGAAGCCTCCGCCGAGGGGGAGGCTTCTGAAAGGCCTGGTGCCGGAGCAGACAGGCACCCAGCTCCCACACTTTTGATGGTCCGCGGCCCCTGAGGGGGGCTACCCTGCTGTTGAGAGGCGCAGGGGGTGGGACTCCCGCCCCCTGCGCCTCTCAACGGCCGCTGAGGGGGGCTGCCGCGGACACCTGGCTACCCTGCCGTTGAGAGGTGCAACTGGATAGCCTCTCAACAGCAGGATAGCCCCCCTCAGTGGCAGCGGATCCGTGCCTCTCAATGGCCGGATAGGCCACCCCGAGTCCCACCCCCCAGCCTCCCGCCGCCCAATTGTGGGCATAGCAGAGTGATGGTAATTTACATGTTACTCTATTATTAGATAGGATAATATATGGAGATTCTTACACATATTTTTTGGTAAGAATTATAGCATAGCAGTGGCCTCTGCCTAACAAACTTTGTCTTTGGGGAAAACATCAAAATCAAGGAACAGTAAAATAGAATCTCTAGGAAACTTTCTTGATTTAATTTTCCATGAATAAAAGTATTTGCCTTGCTTTCACGGCATCCATAACACATACCTTTTTCAATTCTCCTTAAAAGATAACATGAGAGACAAAATGTGTTATTGGGCTTTAGTTAGTATTCTTTGCAACTCTTGTGCTGATCCTAGATTTTTGCTGCTCTGTAAATTCCACTAGATTTGTTGATGCTATTCAAAAGCACAACATTTTGTATAAGTGGCTGCCTACTTAATGAGCTATGCTATAAAAACTCTAGAATTCAAATAAATTTCTTATGTTGCTTAGGACAATAGAAATTGACTTGGACACTACATTTGCAAATGCTTCTGAATCCTAGAACTAGGTAGTTATTATGCTCCAAATTTGTTCTTAATTTGAAATTTTATTCCTTACTAATTAGTTGTGAAATCAATCAGTAATCATTTTGAAGTTTATGAAAATATGCTTTCTTGCTGTAATCTTATAACTAATCCTCTGATGTATAATTAGAGAAATTTGCTCTTTTGTTTTCTTTTAGTGATTGTCCTTTGCTTGCTTATAGAAAAAGATTTGCTTTGCTATGGGTTTAAAATTGATCATGGTTGGGTTTTGTTCTGCTTTCTCATTACTCTGTTTATTATAGCTGTTTACTAGGCTCTTTTATTCCTTTTGTAGTGACAAGTAAACAAACCTTGCCACAGTTATAATGACTTAAACATAGCCTTTTTGACAGACAATGCTACAGAAGTCATTGTTTCTTAGATGATTTTTCAGCCTATTTTAGGTGAGTGGATTCTTTTTGGAGCTCTAAAAAAGCGGATGATGCCTATACACTTTTCTGCTTTACTTAGTAGGTGAAGACTCAAAGTGCATTTAATAAGAATAAAACTAAGTCACCATTGAATGTGTGGAAAACTACCTGGAATGTATAATTATATCCTAGATGGGTTATATCCATATGTTAAGTTTATTTTAGTTTTGGATTTCTCAATAAACTATAACCTCCCATAGATAAGAGATGACCATTTTAAGCTGTAGTTTTGTCTCAGTTTTTGTCTAACTAGTTTAACCAATAATTTCTTATCATTTTATCTCCCTTCTTCTTTGAAGTATATGGTGAGACTTTGACATATTCTTCCTTCACTCTTCACTCTTTCCCCTTAACGCCACTCTTTCTGTTTCCATATCTTTCAGGAATTCAAGGTCATGTCTACTGCCATCTTATTTGGCAGGCAGGTCATATGATTTTTACCCCCTTAGGTCTTTTAATAGGGCATTTTTTTGGTCCTAGGAAGCTTCTTGAAGCTGCGTTTGGTCACGTAGAATCTATGCCTACTTAGAATTTCAAGTAAAATCATGTAATTGTACCAGTGTGCCAGGTATTTAGGGCACTTAATGACTGAGAGTGATGGAGTTAATAATTCAAAGAGTTTATGTGAAGAAAGTGCATCAGGTGAAGCCAATTATATATCTGTGAAATTCAAATCCAATCCCATTTTATCTTCTCCATTTGTATGCTGAATTTTTCTTTTGCTATTGAGTGTGACCCAGCTGAGGGCCTATTGTTTGTTTATATTTGCCACTCTTCTGGGATCTGAGAACTGCCAATTATTTGGGTCTTTGTGATTTTTGTTGCCTCCTTTCAAAGTTAAGGCTTTAAACTCACTCTAAGATACTAGGGTCTTCTGTCTTCATCTTAAAGCTTCTTAATTTATAAAATTATTAACCTCTAATTCTCATTTTTCATCATTATTTTCTAAAATACTGTGGTCCCCATTGCTAACGGGGTGCTTTTTATTTTTTTACTTCTTAACAACTCTTTTCCTTATTGTGATTACTATGACTATAGGAAACGTACCTTCTCCAAATGCACCATTAAAGCGGGTCTTAGCCTATACAGGCTGTTTTAGTAGAATGCAGACCATCAAGGAAATTCATGAGTATCTATCTCAGAGGCTTCGCATCAAAGAGGAAGATATGCGCTTGTGGCTATACAACAGTGAGGTAAGAGGCGTTCAGAGTCATAAAGGCATCTCCATGCAGCAATCAAGTGTTAAATCCATATTTCATGAGCATAGGATTTTGTCTACAGTAATTATGCTGAAAACCATTCCAAGGATCTCAGTGAAAACTTTATCTTTTATTTTATATTTATATTTTTTAAATATATTTTTATTGATTTCAGAGAGGAAGGAAGAGGGAGAGATAGAAACATCAATGATGAGAGAGAATCATTGACCGGCTGCCTCCTGCATGCCCCCTACTGGTGATTGAGCCTGTAACCTGGGCACATGCCCTTGACCAGAATCGAACCTGGACTCTTCAGTCCACAGGCTGATGCTCTATTCACTTAGGCCTGTGGTCGGCAAACTGCGGCTCGCAAGCCACATGCAGCTCTTTGGCCCCTTGAATGTGGCTCTTCCACAAAATACCATAGCCTGGGCGAGTCTATTTTGAAGAAGTGGCGTTAGAAGAAGTTTAAGTTTAAAAAATTTGGCTCTCAAGAAATTTCAATCGTTGTACTGTTGATATTTAGCTCTGTTGACTAATGAGTTTGCCGACCACTAGGCAAACCGGCTAGGGCGAAACTTCATCTTTTAAATTACTATATGCCTACATGTAGATATTTGTTACCTGAAATCCATAATACCACTTGATCATCATGGATAGTACCATCTTATGATTAAGGATTATTGTTATAAAATAACAAATTATTGTTATAAAATAACAGAAAATATATTTTTTCAACTACATAGAGTTTATTTTTTCCAAATTATAAGTTTGTTTTCTATTTGTTTTGAAGTAACATGCTCATATTCAAAAAATGCAAACAATACAAAATAATATAGTTAATATTCTTCCTTACCATTCTCTGGTCCCTCTCTTTCATTCTCAGAGGCGGTGCTGTTAATTGCTTAATATGCATTGTGTTTTCAGATTATTATAATATGAAATTGGATTATAAGTAGTTTTAACCAATTCTCTATTCCCTAGTTCCTTCTTTTTTACATCCTCCTTTGGTCACCATTGAGAGGCAGTGTAGTATAATAGTTTAAGAGCATGGGCTCCTGGAGCCAAACTGCCAGAGATTAAGCTTGTTATATAACTTTCTAGTTTTATAACCAAGGGAAAGTCACTTAACTCTATCTTCTTTTTCTCATGAGTAAATGGGGGAAATAATAGTATCTCCCTTAGGGAAGTTGTAAGAATTAAGTAGATTAATTGTGCAAGCATTTTAGACAGGGTGAGCATAAACAAAAATGTATAATCCTACTATATGACATTTGGTTTCACATTTTTAGTTCCTAGTAAGTGATCAATTTCCATCTTGATTACAGGCACATTTACTGAATTTCACACTAGGTTTGATCTGTGATGAGTCTTCTGGTCCCCCCCAAATTTTATATAATCTTATTCTAGAGATAAAAAGTACATTTTATGAAGTATACATTGGTTTTCCCTCATTTTACCAGCTAAATTATAAGCATTTCTGAACAACTATAGTATGCCTAATATCTGTCACGTAAGTTATGTGACGACAAGGGCATTTTTAATTGTTATTCATTTTTATTTCCATAATAAAAATGGGTCCCTCAGCCCAGCCTGCGCCCTCTCGAGATGACTGACTATATGCCAGTGATGGCGAACCTATGACACACGTGTCAGCACTGACATGCGTAGCCATTTCTGATGACACGCGGCCGCTGAGGTGGCCGCATGCCGAGGATGAAACATTTGCTGCTCCTGAGATGAAACATTTGCGCAATAATGTTTTTTCCTCAAAGTGACACACTACCCGAGTTATGCTCAGTTTTTTTGGCGAAGTTTGACACACCAAGCTCAAAAGGTTGCCCATCACTGCTATATGCATACATATAGATATTTGTTAGCGCTGCCGCAGAGGTGGGAGCGTAAGCCCGGCTTCTGGCTGAGCGCACTGACCACCAGGGGCAGCTCCTATGTTGAGTATCTGCCCCCTGGTGGTCAGTGTGCATCATAGCAACCAATCGATTTGCTTATTAGCCTTTTATTATATAGGATTTGTTATAAGTTTTTTAAATTAACAGAAACATTTTCTGTTCCATACACAGAATTACCTTACTCTTCTGGATGATGAAGATCATAGATTAGAATATTTGAAAATTCAAGATGAGCAGCACCTGGTAATTGAAGGTACAAGAAGGAAGCATTGCATCTGTATTAGATTTTTTAGGGGAAAAATTTAAAGATTTAGTTACTCACTAATAAACCATTTTATAATTTTTCTAACTTTTATTTGGTCATTATATTCTTTTTTTTTTTAAATTCTTTCTGTTTGTTCATTATATTCTTTATAGCAGCGTTTGCCAACCGGTGGTCCACGGACCACTGGTGGTCCATGAGGTCCGAAAGGTTGGTGACCGCTGCTTTATAGTAAAGAATACCCATTCAACCCTTATATAATCCTACATACTATTTAGGTTACTTCAAAAGAAAAATATGCCTACATTAATTGTCTGGCAAAGGGTGGAAATGGTGGGTATTTAGTTATAAGTTTACAAAGTATCTTAAATTTTCAACATGCCTCTCTGAGGGTAAATAAGGAGACTAATTTTCTTGCATAGTTAGTGGTGTAGACTTTCATTAGTCATCAACACTGGTCTCTCACCAACAGAGCTTCCCTGTACATTCACACATAGATTTATACACATAATTGAAAACTAACACATCATTTGTATTAAAATGAATAGGTTACTCTCACAGTTGTCACTATTTAAGAAAGAACTGTAATAGTTCTAATGTATTAACTTTAAGAGCTTTAATTACTTCTCTAGATGGTTGAGTATAATTTTACTTCAGGTAGGTAATTGAGGGAATAGCTTACTAATTAATTCTAACCAACTGACTATAAAGTCCCCAATATAAAGAATCAGAATGGTTTTAGAATAAAAAATAACTTGATTTTTTTTATAATTTCTGATTTAAAAATAACATTTTTTTAAACAGAAGGAGTTGAGCAGGTGTGATTTCAATGGATAAGAAATTAACACATTTCTATCTGTCTTTCTAGTTCGAAACAAAGATATGAGTTGGCCTGAGGAAATGTCCTTTATAGCAAACAGTAGTAAAATAGACAGACACAAGGGTAAGTCTCCAGTATATTATTTTCAAATAGGGTATCTTATCAAATAGATTTTCTCCCCTCTCTCAACAATTGAAGTGTTAACAACTTTTGACTTTCTAGTTCTTATTTTTCTTTTTCCTGATATATAAAATTTCTTTCTAACCTTCCAATTTTATATCTGTATATTTTTTCAATATAAATGAACATTTATTGAGCTCATTCAATATAAGAAATGGTTAAGATATATCCCTCCCCCAAACTGTGTCAACTTTTCTCCACTCAGCCTAGGATCAATGCCTTGCTGTTTCTCTTAGGCTGAGAAATACATGCTATGTTTCACTAGTTTTGAAAGTAGTAAGTAGCATAGTGGCGGACACTGCTAGCAGAACATTTGTTTCTTTTAAAACATGCATGAGATAAACTCATTGCTTTCCATGGAGGAGCTGAACTCATCTGGTGTTCCAGTCATGGGCTCTTCTGAATAATCACCAGTGACACTTGCCATGGCCTCAGTGACTTCTTTTAAAAGCTGGTGTTGTGCCCTCTTTGGTTTGGCTCAATGGATAGAGCATCAGCCTGAGGACTGAATGGTCCCGGGTTCGATTCTGGTCAAGGGCACATGCTGCAGGAGGCAGCCAATCAATGATTCTCTCTCATCATTTATATTTCTTTCTCTCCCTCTCTCTTCCTCTCTGAAATCAATAAAAAAATATATAAATTTTTAAAAGCTGGTATTTAATTTCATATCAGTAAAGAAATTAAAATCCGCCGAAACCGGTTTGGCTCAGTGGATAGAGCGTCGACCTGCGGACTGAAAGGTCCCGGGTTCGATTCCGGTCAGGGGCATGTACATGGGTTGCGGGCACATCCCCAGTGGGGGGCGTGCAGGAGGCGGCTGATCGATGTTTCTCTCTCATCGATGTTTCTAACTCTCTATCCCTCTCCCTTCCTCTCTGTAAAAAATCAATAAAATATATTTAAAAAAAAAAAAAAAAAAGAAATTAAAATCCAAGATGCTATCCAAATACACATCAATGGTTGAGTCTAGGGCAGTGGTTGACTCTTGGTCCGTATTAATGTCTAGGTCATTGATGATGTGTGGGAATGATGCAGGGAAAGTCACTGTCAGGATGAACCTGGTAAAGAAGACGAGGGCCTTCTTAATCATGGTGCAACTGGTCATTAAGAGTTTCCAAATTCTGGAGGGATAAGGCAGGGAGAAAAATGTAAATGTATTACTACCACTTGCAAAGATATAATTTTTGAAACTGCTCTAAGACAAACAAGTTTCCTTATATTTAAACTAGGCCCGGTGCACGAATCCAGCCTGGTCTGCACCCTCGAAATCTGGGACTCCTCGGGGGAATGTCAGATAGCCGGTTTCAGCCCATTCCCCTTAGGCCCGATCCAGACAGTAGGGACCCTGATCCCTGCAGGCACAATCCATACAGGAGGGAGCCCAATCCTGTGCGTTGAGCATCTGTCCCTGGTGGTCAGTGCGCCTCATAGCAACCGGTGGTTCAGTCATTTGGTCACTTAGGCTTTTAGATAGATAGATAGATAGATAGATAGATAGATAGATAGATAGATAACTTTTAAAAATTTCCACCTTTTATGGAACTCTCTAACTTTTCCTTCTGCCTTTCCATCTTATTAAGGGTGTCTTAAGGGCCAGTATTTTTAATACCAGTATTTTTCCAATCCAAAATTTTTTTCAATCCAAGACATGCACTGTTTGGCCAGTAATGGTGGGATTTGTAGCAACTCAACCAATAAGCCTTTTATGACCTAACTGGGGGAGCAAAATGCTTCCATAAAAAATGCAAAGCAGGGGCGGGGGGGGGGGCAGGTGAGGGCATGTACTGGGGGGTAAGGGAGGCTGGGGGGAGGTCAATGGGGGAAAAAAAGGAGACACATGTACTACTATTTGTAATACTTCAAACAATAAAAAAAATTTTAAAAAGTTAAAAATTAAAAATCAAGTCAATAAAAACAAAAAAAAACTCAAAAAAATGCAAAGTAAAGGATACAGCCCTCATAGGTCCACAGTTCATTCTCACAGGTAGCCTAAGAAAGATCTAATTTATATATATGTGTGTGTGTGTGTTTTTATATATATATATATATGTAAATATTTTTATTGATTTCAGAGAGGAAGGGAGAGGGAGAGAGAAATAGAGATAGTAACATCAGTGGTGAGAGAGAATCATCGATTGGCTGTCTCTTGCACGCCCCACACGGGGATCAAGCCCACAACCCAGGACCTCCTGGTTCATAGGTCGATGCTCAACCACTGGGCTGGGCTAATTTATATATTTTTAAAGACATAATGCTAGGGGGTGGAGGAGGCCAAAGAAGAGGGGATGGGCCATCTGTAATACTTTCAACAAAAGGATAAATTAAATATAAAAAAAAAGAGAGAGAGAATATTAGGAGAGAATTGTTTGAATTTAAAAGAAAAAACACCTATAGCAATTATAGAGAATCACTGCTGCTTCTAGATTACAAATGAGCATGGATTATCAGGATTGCCAGTGACACTCCTCTACTTCATCATTGCAAGACTAAATAGAGAAATATTAGCTTCATTTAGCTGATTTAAAAAGTTATAAAAATTTGTATCGAATATAAGTTACTGTTTGGTCTACGACATTTTACTACAGTTGGACTTCAGTTCTCATATTGTTTGTTCCAGTTCCCACAGAAAAGGGAGCCACAGGTCTGAGTAACCTGGGAAACACATGCTTCATGAATTCAAGCATCCAGTGTGTTAGTAACACACAGCCACTGACACAGTACTTTATCTCAGGGAGACATCTTTATGAACTGAACAGGTAATCTTTCTTGAGTTATTGGCCTCTTAACTTTTTACAACTATGATATGAACTCAGTATCACTTGAATTTCCTCTTTCTTTACCATGGTAAAGAAAAGTCTTACCTTATTTTCTCTATTTAGTATTAATTAAGGGCCAGGAGATAAGTCTCTTATTTTAAAAAGATGTTTTGATGTGCGAAAACAGATAACTAGGCATTTTTATTCCCTCATGATTGTTATTGATTAGAATCTTTGGCAACAAATTTTCCTTTCAAAACTTCTAGGACAAATCCCATTGGTATGAAGGGGCATATGGCTAAATGCTATGGGGATTTAGTACAGGAACTTTGGAGTGGAACTCAGAAGAATGTCGCCCCATTAAAGCTTCGGGTAAGCAGTTAAAGTAATATACATGTTTTTAACTCCTAAATAATTGTTTACGTAATTATTTTTCTTTACATATTTTGTATGTTTAGCTTTTTTTGTTTAGTTTAACTCATGTGTTTGGATGCTTCACATGGCATATTCTGGATGTCATATACTTTTACTTGTTTAAATATATGCAAAATACAGCTATAGAAAAAAATAAAATACAACTATAGATGTAGTGAGTGGGTAAGGAAAGATCAAAGGCACAATCTAAATTTGATATGTTGTTTCTTTTACCAATTCGTCAAATATCTTGCATATATATATATATACATAGTAAACCTTTCTTTGTTAATCTATCACTATTAGAAATATTCTAACTGCAAGATAGACCGGAGTCTAATTAATGATACTCAATACATCTTTAATATTATTGTAATAATAAATTCTACCTGTAGAATTTTTTTTTAAAGTAGCAGAAAGAAAGAATATAATTAATGGGTAAAATTTTATATTAATGTCACTTGTAGTAACTTTTAGTAAAGTTAGGATTGTTTTGTTTTTTTTTTAATATATTTTTTTATTGATTTTAGAGAGGAAGGAAGAGGGAGAAAGAGATAGAAATACCCATGATAAGAGAGAATCATGGATCAGCTGCAAGTCCCCCACTGGGGATCGAGCCCACAACCCTGGGCATGTGCCCTTGACCGGAATTGAACCTGGGACCTTTCAGTTCACAGGCCAATGCTCTATTCACTGTGCCAAACTAGCTAGGGCTAGGATTGTTTTTATCTCTATTTTAAAACAAGGCAAAATGTTTTTAGGTTAAAAATTAATAATTACAATAGCTAAAAATTTGACTACCACTTACCAGGCACTGTTCTCATTATTTTATATGTAGTAACTCATTTAATTTTCTATATGGCCCTACAATACAAAAGCGATATTATTATCCCCATTTTATGGCTGAGAAACTAAGGGTCAGAGCAGCTAAATATCCTGCCCAAGGTTGCAGGCTAGTTTGTAAGTCCTCACAGTTAAACATGAGTCTGTTCTGCCTCTATTAATAACAGTTAGGATGCAACAAGACCAGGAAAGTTATCTGTAAAAGAAAACATTATAATAGGAACTCTTAATGTGAGCGAATGCTATTTTAATATTTCTGCCTTACCTGTTTTAAATAACATCTGAGTATCTAAAGAACTGTTTGCTTTTATGATGCTGAACTGGGATATAGTATTGGCCAAAATACATTTTTTTCTTTTGGTCATTTGAGATTAAGATTAGAAAGCTTTCATGATTATCCAAAATATATTTGCTGAAATAGAGACAGACTAAATACCATACTATATTTACCTTCTTATAATGCCTCTGGTTGAATTATGAGGCATGTTCATTCCAAATACTATGGGGTAGCAAATAATTTGTATACTTCCAACTCTTACTTATAGTGGACCATAGCAAAATATGCTCCCAGGTTTAATGGGTTCCAGCAACAAGACTCCCAAGAACTTCTGGCTTTTCTCTTGGATGGTCTTCATGAAGATCTCAACCGAGTCCATGAGAAACCATATGTAGAACTGAAGGACAGCAATGGCCGGCCAGACTGGGAAGTGGCTGCAGAGGTTTGTCAATTTTGAGTTTCTAATGTAAGCAATAGATTAAATGTTCTGGCCACAAGTGTATGTTGTATAATTTATTTCTCTTCTTTGTTTTTGTGCAGTAATGCCAAAACAAAGCAGCCTTAAATGAAAATAGAAAAATGTTGCCTTTTCACATTGTACACTTTTGGGAGAGGATGTTTATTCAGTAACTTCAAGAATCTCCATAATTGCTAAAGTAATATGTACAGTGACCAATATGCACATATTATTTCCTTTTTAATGGACAAAGAACTCATCATCATCATTACCATAAGAACAAAGAAAATAATAGGATTTTCCATCTGAATTTAATATTTTATAGGTTGAACAGAGAGAATCACATTTTTAACTTTATATCTGAATTATGTTTGTAGGCAGAAAGTTTTTATATTTTTAGTGACTGTGAAGCATTATATTCTTTTTTTTTTTTTTAGGATTATATTCTTAACATTTAAATCTCATTTAACTAGTTTCTTTGAATTTGTGTAGAAATACTATTCTTTTGAATTTTCAAAAAAAAAATTTTTTTTCTCTAATCTTTTTTCTTGATAGGCCTGGGACAACCATCTGAGAAGGAATAGATCAATTGTTGTAGATTTGTTTCATGGGCAGTTAAGGTCCCAAGTCAAATGCAAGACATGTGGTCATATAAGTGTCCGATTTGACCCATTCAATTTTTTGTCTTTGCCGCTACCAATGGACAGTTATATGCACTTAGAAATAACAGGTAGGTTACAAAGTTCTGAAAAAATATTTAACTCGATTGTCTTTTACCTTATTCAAGCAGCCTGAATTTGTAAGTATGGTTATTTGTTTATAATGCATTCTCATAAAAATGATAGCCTGTTATAATATAGCAATCTGATTTCAGACATGATTTAAGGTTTGTAAGACTTGGAACATGGGTCCATTTTTATACCTATTGACTCCTCTGTTAGTTTTAGATATGCCAGAAACTCTCTTTAAAATCTTGCAAAGCCACTCACACTTCCATATCAGATGAGCATTAAAAAAAATAAAACTATTTTAATATAATCCCTATGTATCATCTATTGTAGTGTTTGCATATAAAATAAAAATTCTAGATTGAAATGTTTGTCATTTCCAAGTCATAGACTCACACACATTTTATTGATAATAGATCTTTTCTTATTACTAGTTATTAAGTTGGATGGTACTACCCCTGTACGTTATGGACTAAGACTGAATATGGATGAAAAGTACACAGGTTTAAAAAAACAGCTGAGTGATCTCTGTGGACTTAAATCAGAACAAATCCTTCTTGCAGAAGTACATGGTTCCAACATAAAGGTAATATTAACTATTCTTTGTAGGAAACCCTTGATTCTGTCCTTCAAAGAGCAGTTTTCTCCATTAATTATGATGTTAAGTGACTGAGCAAGATATTAAAATGCAACAACTGAACAAAAAAATTTGTCAAGTCTTCCATACCATTCTCTGGAACATTTGAGATCTTGCTCCCCAACATATTTTGTCAGTTTGGCTTAAATAAACTTATAAAAATCTCCCCCCCCCAAAAAAAAAAAAAATTTCCATCCCAGAAATTTAAAAGGGTTGTCTGCCAGAATAAAGGAGTAATAATCATGGTGATATTTTTTAAAAATGTATTTTATTGATTTTTTACAGAGAGGAAGGGAGAGGGATAGAGAGTTAGAAACATCTATGAGAGAGAAACATCGATCAGCTGCCTCCTGTACACTCCTTACTGGGTATGTGCCCACAACCAAGGTATATTCCCTTGACTGGAATCAAACCTGGGACCCTTCAGTCCTCAGGCCGACGCTCTATCCACTGAGCCAAACCAGTTAGGGCCATGGTGGTATTTTTAAAAGAAGGGAATTATGTAAGCCAAGGCTGCCTATATAGAGTGACCTAGCTGTGTTACTACAGTAGATGTCCTCCAAGGACTGCTGCTGCTGTGCTTGGCAGCTCTTCTGTATTACCATTGTCACCAGAATTATTCTAGGTTAAAGTATTTTATGTACTTATGAATGTGTGTTTTTAGTATTTATTTATGAACTAGAGGCCCAGTGCACAAAATCGTGCACCAGTGGGATCCCTCAGCCTGGCCTGCAGGATCAGGCCGAAACCAGCTCTCTGACATCCCCCAAGGGGTCACAGATTGCAAGAGGGCTCAGGACAGGCCAAGGGACCCCACCTGTGCACGATCAGACTGGGGAGAGACTGGGAGAGATGCGGGAAGTTGGCCAGCTGGGGAGGGACCGCAGGAGGGCTCCAGGGTGGGAGGGCTCTGGGGTGTGTTTGGTCCATCTCCCTCAGTCCCAATCAGCGGAACCTCAGCAGCAAGTTAACCTACCAGTCAGAGTGTCTATCCCCTGGTGATCAATGCATGTCATAGTGAGCCGTTGAGCAGACTTAGCATATCATTAGTATATTATGCTTTGATTAGTTGAATGGCCAACCGGTCAACTGGACACTTAGCATATTAGGCTTTTATTATATAGGATATGTATAGTTGGCCTTTAACACACTAGCAATTTAGAGAGTAAAAATAAATTGACACAAATCGGCTGGGTCCCAAGCCCGGGTGAGACCACGCGCCCCTTGGGTATGGGTGAGGCCACGTGCCCCTTAGTCCAGGTGACGCCGTGCCCCTGGGATCGGCCGAGACCAAACCAGAGGGAGTCAGACCTCCATTACCACCATTTGTCCACCATCCAGAGCTGAGGGGTCAGTGCTGACATGTACACATAAGGAACTACTGGACATCGAAATTGGGTCTCAAAAGAACTGTTGGTCCAGGGGGAAGCTCGCTACAGATTGATTCATTTGCCTGTCAGCATAAATATTATTGCTCGTCTCACATTCAGTTCTTATTAGTATATATCTAGTGACATTTGATCTCATTCATCTAGAGGAAATGATGAACAACATAGACTGAGGAACAAGAACAGAACCAGAAGCAAGGAGGCATCGATCGGACTATCGGGCCTCAGAGGGAGGATACGGGAGGGTAGGGGGAGGGTGGGGGGGAGGGGGAGAGTCCAACCAAAGGACCTGTATGCATGCATATAAGCCTATCCAACGGTTAAGTGCTACAGGGGATTGGGGCAGGCGTGGGGAGAGGGGTGGGATGGGAATGGGGGGATGAGGACAAATATGTGACACCTTAATCAATAAAGAAATTAAAAAAAAAAAAAAAAAAAAAAAAACCACTGGGTTCGCAATGTAGGACATCGTCATTTTAAATCAACTGAAAGTACCGTAAATATTCATGTGATAAGAAATACAGACTATTTTGTGATGGCCAAAAAAAAAAAAATAAATAAATAAAAAAATAAATTGACACAAATCACTTCCTCCTGAATACCAGCTAGAGAAACAAGCAATTTAACAAATATATTGCCAATCCTAAATTGAGCTCGTACCATTGGTATTATTTATATTTATCTTTGGAGTTTCTGAACAAACTCCCCCACCTTATTGGCATTTTGTTCATATGTAATGCAAAAGTGAGATCTCTCTGAGAGTGTTGGGTTTAGATGCCTGAATTGAAGGACAAAACTTAAAAACCAGTTATACACAACATATTTCCTTTCTGTGGAAAGGAATAGATAATGGTTTTGTCAGTGAGGTTAACTTATCAAGCTTTCATCTTTTAGTGACTTGAGAAATATTGTTCATTCATCTTGTTTATTTAGTGATAAAATCATCTAAGACATTCGCTTCAAATATATCACAGAGTTCATTTTCCATCTTATCTGAAACATCTCTCACCTTGCCTCTTTTTCTATAGAATTTCCCTCAGGACAACCAAAAAGTACGACTCTCAGTGAGTGGATTTTTGTGTGCATTTGAAATTCCCATCCCTGGATCTCCAGTTTCAGCTTCTAGTCCAATACTGACAGGTATGGTAGAACTAGAGCTTCTTTTCATGATTTCAGCTTTAAATTCTGGGCTAAGAGTTATCATCCTTTTTATATTTGTTTGGGCTGAGGATATTAGAGCAAAAGAATATTGGAGGCTGAAGGAAACTTTTGTGATGATTTGGCTCAAATTCTTCATTTTATAGATGAGGAGCCTAAAATTCAGAGAACCTAAGTAATTAAGTTAAGTAGTTTAGTTATGAGTTAATTTACTACTGGAATTCAGATCTCTTTTTGCTCTTTTATCTAATACTAACATGGCAATAGCTGGTGTGAGAAGAATATACTATCAGAAAACATGATAATCAATATGACTAAAAAGGAATTTGCTTATCAGATATTTGCATATCATTTAATATGGTCATCTAATGAGTCTTTTGGCCATTGATACGGTTTGTTTATTCTTTTTTATACTGTTGATAATTAGGTCCATTCTGCAATTATAAAGTACTTCTCTGATTGGCACTAAATAGGTAAGACTGATTGGTAGATGATTTAATAATGCTTTTTTGTTGAGATCTTCACTGGCCAATAGAACTCTCTGCAGTGATGGAAATTTTCTGTAATCTTGAAAATCCAATGCAGTATCCATTAGTCACATGGACTGTTGAGCCCTTGAAATGTGACTTATGAGACTGAGGAAATGTATTTCATTTTAATTTAAAAAGCAACATCTTTCATCATTTATAACAAATGTACCACTCTGGTGAGGGGGTTGTTAGGGGGGAAGCTATGCATATTAGGCTTTTAGGGGCAAGGGATATGTAGGAAATTTCTGTACCTTCTTTATTTTGCTATGAATCTAAAATTGCTCTAAAAAATAAATTTTAAAAAAATGAAATAATTAAAAGGAAAAGTTTCTAGTCTCTGGCTAGAGACTGTCACACTTGACAGAACATTTTTAGAGGAAAGGAGAAATGAATTTTTAGAGGAGAGGAAAAAGAAAACAAGTGGTAGAACTGTTTGGGTGCCACAGCATGGTGCTAGTAAAGGTTTCTGCAAAAATTCAACTTACACTTTCCAGAAGTTAATCTTTCTTTGCCATTTAGTCTTAAGTGTGAGTTATAGAAGTAAAATCTGAAATTAAAATCTTCTGATCAATCTAGAATTATTATGTGAACTATAATTTCTCCTTGTCCTTGGTTAAAAGAGACTACTATCAGTAGTTTAGATCTTCACAATATTTGAGAAAAAAAATGGAAGTACCACAAGCTTATGGTGCTATATTTATCTTTGAATTTGTAGATATCTCCTCTTCCCCATCCACAAATGGAATATTAACCTTAACCACCAATGGGGACCTGCCCCGACCAATATTCATCCCCAATGGAATGCCAAACACTGTTGTGCCATGTGGAACTGAGAAGATCTTAACAAATGGAATGGTGAATGGTCATATGCCATCTCTTCCTGACAATCCCTTTACAGGTTACATCATTGCAGTCCACCGAAAAATGGTTAGTTTGATGTTAGGCAAGTTACTGCTGGTCTTGCCAGTGTCATTTGTGAGACAGCCATTTTCTTTCTTTGCAACATTTTCTTTTTGTGCACTTTCAATGTGTTATGTATGCTATTGTAAGGGATCATAGCCTGTGTATGAAATGACATTTCTCACTCATTTTTAAGCAGCAACGGAATAGTAGTACATACTATTTTCTTTTAAAAGTGTGTGTCTCTTATATTTCATGTAGGCAAGTACATCTTCTCTACCATATAAGTATGGATGTCTTTGGAGAAGGTTTTGTTTTTTTGTTTGCTTGGGGGTGGAAGGGCACCAAAAATGTTCTTGGGCAAGATAAGTTGTTTCCTAGGACTGCTGTGACAAATTACCACAAACCTGGTGGCTTAAAACAACAAATTTATTCTTTCACAGTTCTGGAAGCCAGAAGTCCATAATCAAGGTCTCGACAGGGCTGTGCTCCCTTCAAAGGCTTTAGGGGATAATTCTTTCTTACCTCTTCCAACTTCCTTTAGAAGGAAGGAAGAATTTGTGATGGAAAGGAAGCAAGAGGGAGGCTTTTAGAGTGTTGGTTATATTCTATTTGTTGACCTGACTCATGGTTACATAGTTATTTGATTTTTGCTAATTCTTTGAATTAGTAATTCTTGACTAAAATGAGTTTCTGACTATGTAGATGATGTTCTATGGACCATGTTTTAGACAGGATTGTATGAGTGGACAGCCTACAGAATTACAGGATACATTTGTGACTTGAAATTGTCTTTAAGCACAGTTCCTACAGGTCCCATTAGCTAAAATAATTGGGTGATTCATGCATTTCCCCACCTCTTTTTCTTTTTTAATATATTTTTTTATTGCTTTCAGAGAGGAAGGGAGAGGGAGAGATAGAAACATCAATGATGAGAGTCATCAATTGGCTGCTTCCTGCACATCCCCTAGCAGGGACCTAGTCCTCAACCCAGACATGTGCCCTTAACTGGAATTGAACCTGGAACCCTTTAGTCCACAGGCTGACGCTGTATCCACTGAGCCAAACTGGCCAGGGCTTTTTTTTTTTTTTTTTTTTTACCATGTATTATCAGATCATATATTAAGAACTCTGAACCCCAAGGGGTTTCAGATTGGAGAGGGTGCAGGCCGGACTGAGGGACATCCCTCACACCTACCCCCCCATGCACAAATTTCATGTACTGGGCCTCTAGTAACAATAATAATACCAACACATGAAATAGGGCCTTAAAATCATGTATTTAGCTAAGCTTAATTGAATAATCCTATCTAATAAAAGAGCAATATGCAAATTAACCATCACTCCGCTACACCCACAAGCCACGCCCATGAGCCAATCAGGAGCAAATATGCAAATAAACCCAACCAAGCTGGCTATGGCCACAGAGAGCAGAAGGGAGGCTTGGGTTTCTCCGGCAATGGAGGAAGCCAAGCTTTCCACCTGCCCTTGCCGGCCTAGGCTTCCACTCAAGGCTACAAAGTTTCAATGATAGAAGATACATAAATCCAAACAGAAATGGCGGCAGCCACGGAGCTGGAAAGAGAAGGAGGCTAGGGTTGCCCCTGGCGATGGAGGAAGCCAAACTTTCCACACACCCTGGCCGGCCCAGGCCTCTGCTTAAGGCTACAAAGTTTCAATTATAGAAGATACATAAATCCCAACAGAAATGGCTGCCGCCATGGAGCAAGCAGAAGGCTTGGCTCCGCTCCAAGCTACAAAGTTTCAATTGTAGAAGATAAATAAACCCCAGATATCAGGGCCTCTGCTTGGGTCGCCAGGGGGCATGGCTGGCCTGCAAACCATCACAGGCTCCTCACCCAGTCTGCCCCACACCCCAAGGGAACTCCCACCCTGATCCGGGACACCCTTCAGGGCAAACCAGCCGGCCCCCTCCCGTGCACTAGGCCTCTATCCTATCTAATAAAAGAGTAATATGCAGATTGACCATCACTCCAACACACAAGATGGCTGCCCCCATGTGGACACAAGATGGCCAGCAGGGGAGGTCAGTTAGGGGTGACCAGACCAGCAGAGGAGGGAAGTTGAGGGCAAACAGGCTGGCAGGGGAGCAGTTAGGCATCAATCAGGCTGGAAGGCAGAAGCGGTTAGGGTAAGGTGACCAGATTTTAACATTGGTAAAGCGGGACACCATTGACTGGGGCGGGGGGGGGGAGGGTTCTTGATTAAAAATTTGGTCTATATGAAGTAACAAAAATTTTCATAGAACGCAAAAATAGTATTGTAATATATTTTTTTTAATTTCAACATAAGTACAATTTACAAATATAATAAATAAAAAATTATGTATAGTATTATTTTATTCTTTGGCATATTTCTCATTTGAGTGAATTTTTTTTTAGTAGATTGCTGTTGTTGTTTAAAAGGTCATGAATTTGCCGTAACTTAAGTCGTGTCACTTTCAAGGCCGGCGCTAGACTTTTTGCTGCCACTATAAAATATAAATAATACGAGTACTGTCTGCTAAATTCAAGAAAATTTATGTATTTATGAAATAAATAAATAAATTACTTACCTAAATTATCTGAATAGCTGATTTGTAATGACATCACTTGTTTAACTAGCTTACTAGCACACAGTACGATGTGTATCGTCTGAGAGACAATTACAAAATGTTTTCGTCGCCCTAACCGGTTTGGCTCAGTGGATAGAGCGTCGACCTGCGGACTGAAGGGTCCCAGGTTCGATTCTGGTCAAGGGCATGTACCTTGATTGCGGGCACATCCCCAGTGGGGAGTGTGCAGGAGGCAGCTGATAGGTGTTTATCTCTCATCGATGTTTCTAACTCTCTATCCCTCTCCCTTCCTCTCTGAAAAAAATCAATAAAAAAAAAAATGTTTTCGTCGTTGCCAATCCTAAAAAATGCCATTGTTCATTAAGTCCAAACAATGGTGGTCCAATTCTAACAACTGATCAACAATGCGAACTTTGATAAGCAGTTCTCAGTAATTATTTTTTATTATTAAAGTTTAACATTATAAAGTTAACAAAAATAATATAAAACTCATATCCTGGCTAAATAGCCACAGGCCACCAAAAACCGTATATTCCCTTCCCATTCTCCCGCCATTCCCTAGCTTGTCGTGCATTCTTTCCAAAAATCGGGACTTTTTTAAGACGCTGCGGGACGTGGGACAATTTGTTAAAAATTGGGACTGTCCCACCAAAAGCGGGACTTCTGGTCACCTTAGGTTAGGGGCAATCAGGAAGGCAGGCAGGCGAGCAGTTGGGAGCCAGCAGTCCTGGATTGTGAGAGGGATCCCAGATTGGAGAGGGTGCAGGCTGGGCTGAGAGACCGCCCCCCACCCCTGCACGAATTTCGTTCACCAGGCCTCTAGTTGCAAAATAAAATGCTTGAGAATCAGAAATAAAAGTCTTTTCACTTGGAAACTAGCTAACCCTTAGTGAGTTTATAGATTATTGACTTGGCTTCTCTAACTACTACATAAAGGCCAACCGAAAGAATTAAATGTCTCAGTGCTTAGCAGCTTTTTTGAATAATCCTGAACTCCCAACAATCTATTATACTAAGTTTTTGTTTTATTAAGCAACCATTTCCAAGCTAATTCTGTGCAGTATCTTTATTAAGGAATTTCAACTTAACATACTCAAAGCAAATATTTTTAAATTTTACCTTTTAATTTGTCACATATTTTAAAAATTAAAAAATACCATAGCCATTCAGCTGCTTTTAGGAAGGTGGATAAATTACAAAATTAAATGACTGGTTTCATAAGTCTCCAAAGGTCTCCAGTTGTCAGCAGCATATTTTCTGAAAATTGTATTTGGAGGGAGTATTGGGTTATTGCCATACTTTCTAGAGAAAGGGTTTTAATTGCTTAAAAGCCTTGAGCTACAAAACAATTACTAGTTTTTACATATGGTTCAGTGTGTGTATATTAAATGTTTACCAGAGAAAACTAGTTTGAAAATATTAAATGCTGAAAATCCAAGTTTGATAGATAGCCACACTGAAATTGGTAGTACCTCAACCTTCCAGTGATTCCACTATAAGTTTATCTTCATGTTAATAAAGAGTAGTAGTGACTAGTTTGAAATTGATAGTGATGCATGTTATTGGTAGTTGTAGAAGAACAAAAGGGAGGAATGAGAGGCTTCTCTTCTCAGTTCTCTCTTCTCTTGTTTATGCTTATAGATGAGGACAGAACTATATTTCCTGTCATCTCAGAAGAATCGCCCCAGCCTCTTTGGAATGCCACTGATTGTTCCATGCACTGTGCATACCCGGAAGAAAGACCTATATGATTCAGTTTGGATTCAAGTATCTCGATTAGCCAGCCCACTCCCACCTCAGGAAGCTAGTAACCATGCTCAGGATTGGTGAGTTCAGGGGATCAGCTTAGACCTGTGGTTTCCAAACTCCAGAAGAATGTATATGAATTCTGTGTGACTTATAGGACCCATTTTATGTAGGTTTAAACACTCTTTGAAGAACCATTCAGGGGATATATAATTCATCCATTTGGTTTGATCTTGTGAGTAGGAGAGTCTATACAGATTCCTTTCTTCACCTAGGCATTCTAATGTCTAATAATCCTTTTATTCACTAATCCCTCCTGCTGCTTTAAATGCTTCAGGTAATATTCTTTACGACTTTTACTGCAAAAATGGAGTATGAATTTGCCAGGGAATTTGTAGCATCTCAACCCTCTGAAATTCATAATGGGAGCAATAGTGTGCATATCTATACGTGAATTCTGAAAAAGTCTCATGCCATAACAATTGGATTGTTTCCATACGATGTCATTTTAATATGGAATAATTTCATAATAAATTATTATATTTCATAAGAATAATTAAAGAATAAACACCTTCTTTTTTCTTTCCATTCCTCCTACCACTGTTCTATTGGATTACTAAATGTATTTCTTCTAACAATCATTGGAATTGTAGTCCCTTATTTATATCTCAGTTGAATTGTAGATCATTTTCTTGCTATAATTGTGCAAATGAGAGTTCTGCCTCTTTGTGAACTGAGTAAAGAAAGTAAAGAAGTTCTATTAGCTAACAGGTTATTTGTTATGGTTTTGGGTCATTTGATGATTAGATAAGACAAGGTAACAGTTAGTGAGTCCTTATCATGGCTTCATTACCATCAGTAGCCACTACCAGTTGCCAACTGAGCCATAAAGTATATTCTTTGCGTTGCTTCTTAGCAAGGATACATAATACATACTTTTTTTTT
The DNA here is from genome assembly GCF_027574615.1 of Eptesicus fuscus. Lineage (NCBI taxonomy): Eukaryota > Metazoa > Chordata > Mammalia > Chiroptera > Vespertilionidae > Eptesicus > Eptesicus fuscus. The sequence goes on along the minus strand of NC_072492.1, from coordinate 28,979,853 downwards.
AAAGTTGAGACCTCACAAGGCTATCTTATAGTTAAAAGATATTACTCTAAAATTAATGTTACCGGTATGTAGTTTATAACTTTGAGTAGTACAAAGGAAAAGGGTTACCTAGCATGTACCAGATCAGGGGTTCTGATTAAAGAAAGCTTCTAAATATGTAATCAACATCTCTAAAAACCATTATGAGTCCTGACCAATTTGCTCAGTGGTTAGAGCATTGATCCTCTGGTTGAAGGGTGAAGGGTTTGATTTCTGGTCAAGGGCACTTACTTGGGTTTCGGTTTGATCCCTGGCTCTGGGCGGGGAGAATGTGGGAGGCAACCAATCAATATGTCTCTCTCACATTGTTTTTTCTCTCTCTCTCCCTCCCCTCCTCTCTCTCTTTCACTTTTTCTAAAAACAACAAACAAAAAACATGATCTTTCAGCTTTCTGTGGTGTGTCAATGTTCTTGCCATGGAAAGATCTAATTATTTTAGCCTGATGTGAATTAAGTCTTCTGATAGGATTAGGGCTGAAGGATAATTGGTGTTTGATTAGCTTATCCTTCCATGTGGACTCTCTCAGAGACTTCTGGCAGTCTAGTATGTCTACACTTGGATACAGCATGGGAGCCCTGTGTGTGGGTGGTACAGGGCCCAGCTAATGGGTTAGGGTAAGCAGCATGGAGCTGTAAATGTGAGCATGCTGCTACAACAGATGCCCCTTCTGAGGATTATTTCATGGGAAGATGAAAAGGAGTTGAGAACTCAAATCAGAAATGTTTCTTACAATCTTTGGTTTATGTTCTGTTTCAGTGATGACAGTATGGGCTATCAATATCCATTCACTCTACGAGTTGTGCAGAAAGATGGGAACTCCTGTGCTTGGTGCCCATGGTATAGGTAAAGTAACCTTCTGCAAAAGAAAAATTTTAGTAGCTCCAGATATTATACCTTTTTAATAAGATTTCTCCGTTTTAGACTGAGAAGTTGAAATAATCTTGGGAATTGTTCATCATCTCTTCCTTGTGAAGTCTGTATAAGTTTTACTCTTGAGACATCTGGTTTTTTAAACTCTAGAGTCTCATCAAATTCATAGTTTATGATCAACATTATCTCAAATATCCAATTCCCATAGTACTTCTTTGCTACAAAGTTCATATAGTTATATGAATTAATAAATGGTTATCAAGTACTTTGAAAAGCCAAAGACTTGAAAAGTAATAAGCATGATTCCCTGAAATAATAATAATTATTAACATACTAGAGGCCCGGTGCATGAAAATTCATGCACTGGAGGGGGGTCCCTCAGCCCAGCCTTCCCCCTCTCACAGTCTGGAAGCCCTCAGGGGGGGAGGTGATGCCCCCATCACACCTCTGCTGCTGCCACTGCCAGTAGTGCAAGCCTCGGCCAGCCCTGGTTACCTGAGCCTTGGGCGGCCCTGGGCAGCTGGGCAGCCACCATCCGAGGATTGCCTGCACCTTGGGCCAGCCCTGGGTGGCTGGGCAGCCGACATCTGAGGCTTACCTGCACCTTGGGCCAGCTCTGAGCAGCTGGGCAACCGCCATCCGAGGCTTGCCTGTGCCTTAGGCCAGCCCTGGGCAGCTGGGAGGCTGAGGGGACTGGGGGACTCCAGAGGCAGGTGCCATCTTGTGGCTATAGGCGCTGCCATCTTTGAGGGTGTGATGGTCAATTAGCATATTCCCTCTTTATTAACTAGGATATTCATGCATTTATTAGTCTGAAGTAAGAAGCCCAAGACAAACTGAACCCAAGAAGAAATGTAGAAAGGGAGAATATTTCTGATAAAGAAAAATTTTATTCCTTCATAATTATTCCTTCCTCGGTATATCTTTTTTCTGCCTTTAGATTTTGCAGAGGCTGTAAAATAGATTGTGGGGAAGACAAAGCTTTCATTGGAAATGCCTATATTGCTGTAGATTGGGACCCCACAGCCCTTCACCTCCGCTATCAAACATCACAGGAAAGGGTAAGTACCCAGTGCCATCGCAAGATGGTTGTTTTTATATGTAAAATTTGTCCTGGTTTAACTATTATGCCATTTCTGTTATACGCAATTTAAGCACAGCCAGAAAAACATTCATTGACATTCTCTATGGCACTTAATATATTGACTTGATTACATGGATGTTTCCATTTTCCCACTTCTAGAGATAATTGTATTGGGGCTTTATTAAAAAAAAATTTTTCTTTTTTTTATTGGTTTCAGATTGTGGACGGGAGAGAGAAAAAGAAAGAGAGAGAGAGAGAGAGAAACATTAATTGATTGCCTCCTGAATGCGCCACAACTGGGGATCAAACCCGCAAGCTGGGTATGTGCCCTCACTGGGAATTAAGCCCACCACTTTTTGGTGTATGGAACGATGCTCCAATCAACTGAGCCACACCGGCCAGGACTATATTGGGTCTTTAAAGTTAAATACAACTAATAAGTAAATCTTGTAACAAGATTCTAGGTGTAATTAAGAAGTTATATTCTCTGGGCATGACATACCAATCAGTAAATATCTCACTGCCTGTTTATTAATTATTAGAGGCCTGGTGCATGAAATTCGTGCATGGGGGTGTGTGTCCCTCAGCCCAGCCTGCACCCTCTCCAATCTGGGATCCCTCTCACAATCCAGGACTGCTGGCTCCCAACTGCTCACCTGCCTGCCTTCCTGATTGCCCCTAACCACTTCTGCCTGCCAGCCTGATCACCCCCTAACCACTCCGCTGACAGCCTGATTGATGCCTAACTGCTCCCCTGCCAGCCTGATTGCCCCTAACTGCCCTCCCCTGCAGGCCTGGTCACCCCTAACTGCCCTCCCCTGCAGGCCTGGTCACCCCTAACTGCCCTCCCCTGCAGGCTTGATCGCCCCAACTGCCCTCTCTTGCAGGCCTGGTCCCTCCCAACTGCCTTCCCGTGCTGGCCATCTTGTGGCGGCCATCTTGTGTCCACATGGGGGCAGCCATCTTTGACCACATGGGGCAGCCATCTTGCGTGTTAGAGTGACAGTCAATTTGCATATTACTCTTTTATTAGATAGGATTATTGAAACTGCAGCATTTTGGTAACCAAAATTACTTAGCTCACATGCATTCCAGGGCTGTAGTTGCTACCTTTAATGGGTGTAGTGCGTAGAAAAATTAGAAAAAGTATTGAATGTTTCAGTGCTGAACAACTAAGATTACATCTCAATGGCTTTTCACCTTGGGATTCCTCTACTGCCACTCTCTGGCTAGAGCAATTTTTAAATTTTGAAAACGTTACTTCAAAAAAGAATACTAAAACATATAAATAAATAAATAGAATTAAAAAATAATAATAATATTGCCCTAGCCGGTTTGGCTCAGTGGATAGAGCGTTGGCCTGTGGACTGAGGGTCCCGGGTTCGATTCCAGTCAAGAGTGCACATGCCCTGGTAGCAGCTCAGTCCCCAGTAGGGGGCATGCAGGAGGCAGCCAATCAATGACTCTCTCATCATTGATATTTCTCTCTCTCTCCCTCTGCCTTCCTCTCTGAAATTAATTAAAAATATATATATATTAACTCCATACTTGAAAATGTTTGTCAAATGCTATTTGAAGGGTCAATTGAGTACGAAGCTTATGGGTAGAGATAAGATGAATCTGATGGAGAGGGGGAAAAAGCAATAGAATCAAAGGAGTTTCTTAGTTACATGAAGAATTGTAGTGGCCTTTGCATTTATTTAGCTCTTGATGGAAATTTCCTTTACTGTTCAAGAGAGTGTTCCCTTTAGATAGGTTAGTAATGATAATTGACTTTTCTGTCTTTTTGTGCTACTGAAGAATGAGGAAACTACCAATTCCAGACCTAGTTCCCTATTTGGATCCCTCAATATGTCCCCATATACCTTGAGGCTCCTGGCAGCTCTCACTAGGCAAGGAAGAGTGTAATTTGTGGATACTTGCCAAATGAAAGATCGTTGAGCTAAAGGAAGTTGAAGAGAAGTTGATCTGGTAGATCATGCTCTCTGTAGCAAGGTAATGCAATAATCTCAGCCATGCTTCCTTTGAAGAGGGAAAATTTTAGCAACTGATGAAGATTCCTGAATCTGTCAGCACAAAATCTGACAGAACATTATTGTGACAAGATACTCCTGTCAAAGATGAAAAATGATTTGGCTCTGTAAATCTCTTTATTTTTTTAACAAGCTGAGTGTCAATTTGAAAAGCTCTGGAGGACATCCTGCTTATAGGAAGAACAGCCTAAGTGACCTGTTCAATCTCATCCCATTTCTACTTTCAGTGATGCTCTTAGGACACCATGGAAACCAAGTTACAATTGAGATATTTTGCCTTGCTAGAGAGTGGGGCCACATGACTCATTTTTTCCCTACGTAATATATATTCCTACATGTGGCTTCTGTGTGTGCTTGGAGAATCACATAGATAAAGGAAGATACCTTAGTTTTAAATTAAGATTATTGCCCACATGTTTTATACTTTTTATTTTTTTAATTTTTATTTATTGATTGATTTGAAACAGAGAGAAAGAGAAACATTGAGGTGCCTTGACTGGAGATCAAACCTGCAACCTTGGTGTATTGGGATGATCTGACCAATTGAGTTACCTGGCCAGGGCCTCATATGTTTTATACTTTTTATTCCAGTGATTTCCCTTCTAGGAACTTATCTGTAATTTGCTGATAAATCTCCATCATGGCATTTTTTAGTAAAAAATTAGAAACAACTTGTATTTGTCCCGCATTAGAGGAATGATTAAGTAAAGCATGGTATAGTAATTGGATAAAATATTATACAGTTATTGAAAATGATGACTACCAGGAGTTTTTACTGACATATATGGGAAGATACTTATGATATGTTGTTTTTTTATAAAAAAGCAAGATAGAAAGTTGCATATACTGAAAAATCTCTTCAATATGAAAAAATACTATTTAGGAAAAGGACAAAAAAATCTGCCAATATTTTGACATGTTTGTCTTTGTATTAAGAATAAAAAGGTTCCCTGCCTTTTTACATTTTTCTTTGCTTTCCAAAATTTCTATGTGAATGTTTTCAGAAAAAAAGTAGAGAGGATATTGTTTGGTTTTGTTTTTCCTCTCTTCGTTTAGACCTCACATTTCTTAATAGAAAATTAAACTAGGTAATTTCTTAGAACTCCCTCTTTTCTAATCTTCCTATGTAATAAAAGGCTAATATGCAAATTGCCCCCTCAATCGGGCAACCAGGGGGCGGGGCTGGCTGGCCAACCGTCTTCGTCCCCTCCCCCTCGGCCAGCCGCCTGATTGGCCCCAATCAGGGCAGGCCTGCCGTACCCTGGCCATGAATGAATTTGTGTACCAGGCCTCTAGTAGTATTATAATATATGAACACTGTTACTTTATTCCTTATGTTTTGTGTTAAGAATGAGCATTCAAGCAACTTAGAAAAAAAGGAAGAGGATGCCAGTAGTAATTTAGACTATTTGAATAATAGAGAATCTGGCAATGGATCTCAAGAAATAAAGGAAGGGAATCTCTGTGATTTAGGGAAAAATATTTTTTAATATATTTTTTTTATTTTTTACAGAGAGGAAGGGAGAGGGATAGAGAGTTAGAAACATCTATGAGAGAGAAACATCGATCAGCTGCCTCCTGCACGCCCCCTACTGGGGATGTGCCTGCAACCAAGGTACATGCCCTTGACCGGAATCAAACCCGGGACCCTTCAGTCCACAGGCTGACGCTCTATCCACTGAGCCAAACCGGTTACGGCTGATTTAGGGAAATTTTGTTGATAAATAAAAATTATTGTCAGTCCACAAATATGGTGGTTTTTTTTTTTTATTGGTCTTTCTCCCTGTCTCCATCTAGTTCCATAGAAAATACAGTCAATAAAAATCAACATTCCTTACTAACTTACTGTAATTTGTGGTTGGCCATAAAGCATCCTTGATAGAGATAATGTTTAACTTGTTATGAGAAGAGACACTACTGTATTTGATACACCTCTTTTCCTACTCTGATTCCAACAGCCATAATACAGTATGGGATTTTTTTGTTTGTTTGTTGGGGGATTTTGGTTTGTTTTTTTGTTTGTTTGTTTGTTTTTTAGAAGAATGTCAGTTTTTCCCTGAGATGTGAACAGCTCTAAAGATGATAAGAGTTATTAGTATCAGAAAAGAAATCAGTGACCCCAGGTCAAGCTATATTTCCCTTTCTGAAAGAAAGTATTTTCCTCAAGTTCTCCTTTTTAAATGAATTCTTTTGAAATGGATGGTGTTACAATGCTAAAACCCTTAATTGCACGGTTAACCTCAACCTTGATAGTTTATAGAAGTATTTGGCAGCCTGTAATTCAGCCATCCTCTCATGTAGGAAAAAAGTCACCCCTGAAAAACTGTTCTAAACTGCATGTGTTGAGATGTGCTAGCTTGTAATTTAGGGAGCCCACTGTTCCCACTGTCAGTTTAGGAAGGGAAACCTAAGGGAAATTGCCTCAGGCAAAGAGAACTAATTCACCTTTGGAAAGGAGGTTTAATAATTGGAGTGATGGACATGTGTGTGACCTTTGCCAGAAAGAGAGGCATTCGGTTTTGGACTTGTATTCCAAACTCCACCCTGGAATAAAAAGGTCCCTATGTGAAGTCTCACGGTAGCTTTCATAGTCCTCATACTATGCCTCACCCACCATAGTTCTTGATTGCTTATTAAGTTACAGCCAAATATTGGAGAAGGAAAAATTATTCCTTTTCTGTTGTATTTTAGGCCCCTACTTCTCTCCCTCCTCCTGATCCCACACCACCTTCAACACACATCCTTACATACCTACCCCCTTTGCTGTCTCTTCTTTCTTTTTAAAAATAAATTTTTATTGACTTCGGAGAGGAAGGGAGAGGGAGAGAGAGATAGAAACATCAATGATGAAAGAGAATCATCGATCAGCTGCCTCCTGAACTCCTCACAATGGGATCAAGCCCACAACCCAGGCATGTGCCCCCATCCGGATTTGAACCTGGGACCCTTCAGTCCTCAGGCTGACACACTATCCACTGAGCCAAACCAGCTAGAGCTGTCTCTTCTTTCTTATACTTACCATCTTCTTGCTCCAAAGCCTAGTGTGTTGGTTAATGGGACCACGGAGGTTTGGAAGGTATTAGTGGCCTTCTCAACAAAACCCGGCTCTTTGAGCCTACTGTTTTATTGCTGTCTCAGATAGAGGCATTGTGAGGCAGGAGATAAATAATGACACACATGGTATTCTGATAACTTTGTGTTACATTTTGTCAATATGCAACTGAGTTGTTTCCTATGGGGTTTAACACTCTGATGTGTTGTATTCTCATGGTGAGCTTTTCTTACCTTTCTTATTTAATTCAGATCTGGCATCTGTGTTCCTGTGATATTATTTCTCCCTAGCCTCTGTAAAGCCTGCAACATTCTAATAATGTTCTGTCTCTCTAGGTAAAAAATTAAAAGACTTAATCTGAACACCCCTGGCTTGAAGGCCAGCTCACATGTAAGCTGTTTTAGGATTTCAAAATTGTAAAATAAATAGGCAATTCCTTGTTGGGTTTTGTCATTTCTAACCATTCAGAAAATATTCAAGAGCTATGGTCATATAAATGGAAATTTGGTCAAGGATGTGATGTTTGTGAATAAATGTACAGATGGTGTATTTGCTCAGAGACTTTTAGTTTGGATTGTATTATCTTTTTCTTCATGTAGAATAAAATGAGGGTCTATCACCTAGAGCAGTGGTCGGCAAACTGCGGCTGTGGCTCGCGAGCCGCGGTTTGCCGCTCTGTTGACTAATGAGTTTGCCGACCACTGACCTAGAGGATTATGCATAGCCAGGTGACCATTTTAAACTCGCTCCCTTCCCCACTCACCTTCTCCCCCTATTCTTCCTATTCCTTCCACTTACAGGTTGTCGATGAGCATGAGAGTGTAGAACAGAGTCGGCGAGCACAAGCTGAACCCATCAACCTGGACAACTGTCTCCGTGCTTTCACCAGTGAGGAGGAGCTGGGGGAAAATGAGATGTACTACTGCTCCAAGTGTAAGACCCACTGCTTAGCAACCAAGAAGCTGGATCTCTGGAGGCTTCCCCCAGTCCTGGTACGTTACAGTCCTACCTCGGAGAGAGCAAGAGTCTGGCAAAAAGGAAAGAAGTAATGAACAAATAGTTTTTATTATTTTTGAGAATAAAATCCTCCCCTCAGCAATGCTTAAGACACTTTTGCTGTGCAAGATTTTTGTGTTGCACACAGAAATTAATTGTTCTACAGGTATTTGCTAGTTCTTGTTCCTAAAGAGCAGACCACTAAAAAGGAGAGAAAAGTCATGTAAACCAGTAACTGCCATTCCACACAATGTGTAAGAAGGGTCAAAAGTGGTACAACCTGGTGAATTTGAACTGCAAAAGAAAGTGAAAGCACTTCTGACTCTAGGGAGAGAGAGCTTTAGGCTCATCGTTAGTGGATTGTAGAAGAACAGCTGAGCCTGGAGCCTCAGGGTCCATTGTGCTGGGTCTCATGGCCACAGCACACATGTGCAATGGGGCTTATGTGTTCTTTTGAATTTTATTTACTTCTGCCTTCGTCCTTTATGAATTAGGAAACTCTCCTGTTGTTTGTCAGATGAGTTTGAAGTGACAATTTTTCTTATTCATTTAAGAAAGCCTTTTTCTTAAGAGTGGAGATATCATAACAAGTGTAACTATAAGGCAGTGGTGTATTTTAACAAGATCTTATATGCATTTTTTTATTCGTGTTTTCTTCCTACTACTCTGTAAAACTGTGAGTGTAGGTTGTTGTTTTTATTTTATTAATCTAGAACAACTAGGGAAGAATGCACAAGTAATTAATAATTTTGGCTAGCTAGCTACAGGGATAAGAACTGAGGGAAGGGGAGAAGGCCAGAGCAGGCTTGGGGACAGGCAGATAGGAAGGGGGATAGTGTTTTTTGTTTTGTTTTGTTTTACTTGAATTATAATTAACACAGAATTAAATGCATAGATTTAAAATATCTAGTTTGATGAGTTTTGACAATTATATATATTCATATAACCATCACATAAAACATATCTTGGACATGTATTGTAGTAAAGACATTTATAAAAACTATGTTTTTGAGGTCTTTAAAAAATAATGAGCCCAACCAGCATGGCTCAGTGGTTGAGCATCAACCTGTGAACCAGGAGGTCATGGTTCATTTCCCAGTCGGGACATACTAGTATACGTGGATTGCGGGCTCAATCCCCAATGTGGGGCATGCAGGAGGAAGCTGATTGATGATTCTCATCATTGATGTTTCTTTCTTTCTCTCTCTCTCTCTCTCTCTCTCTCTCTCTCTCTCTCTCTCCCTCTCCCTCCCTCTCTCTCCCTCTCTCTCCCTCTCCCTCTCCCTCTCCCTCTCCCTCTCCCTCTCTGAAATCAATTAAAAATATATTTTAAAAAATAATAATAATGAGTGCCCCGGTTGGGTGGCTAAGTTGGTTAAGTGTTATCCCATACACCATAAGGTTGTGAGTTCAATTACCAGTCAGGGTACATTAGGAAAGCAACCAATCGGTTTCTCTCCCTCTCCCTCTCCCTCTCCCTCTCCCTCTCCCTCTCCCTCTCCCTCTCCCTCTCCCTCTCCCTCTCCCTCTCCCTCTCCCTCTTCCTCTCCCTTTCCCTCTCCCTTTCCCTCTCCCTCCCCCCCCCCTCTTTCTCCCCTTTCTTCCTTCCTTCCTTTCCTCCCCCCACCTCTCCCCCTTTCTCTCTCTCTAAAAATCAATAAAAACATATCCTCAGGTGAGGACTACAAGTAAATAAATAAAAAACAATGATGAGAAAATGTTTTGAGAGCTTGGTGGGCTTCTATGATATCCACACACCAGCGTGGATAGGAAGGGATTTTCTTTATATTAACAGTAAATTGTTAAGCATCTAGTGTAGAGGTAGCTACCAAAGATCTGTGCCCGCATTACAGAACTTAAACACTGGATGAATCTGGAGGAATTCATTGCTCTTGAAAAGAAGACAAGCCAGAAAGTAGGGAGATTCTTATGCTCTTCAGGATTTCCTGGTAGCCATCAAAGGATATGGTAAGAAAGGAGAGATGTGCAGTCGGAGATTGGGTAAATCTCATCTATTTAAAAAACTCAATTTTTCTTCTATGATATTGGAGAGAGGTAGAGTTCAGTGTGGATCACAAACACAGAAAGCAGAGGGATACATGCAAATATAGGCTCCAAGAATGTTGAAGAAATTGGGAAAGAGAGTTTCGGATATACAGAGGATATGAAATTAGGGAGATTACCATGGTAACCATATAGCTAAAGGGCAGTGGCCCTACTGATAACTGTGTTACATAATAAAATCTTTTTTTTTTTTTTTTTCGAAAAAATGTTATGTTGTATATTCTTGAACATTCACATGTTCAAGATCTGTTTTGTATCTTTGGAACCCTCTAACCCTAGTGTTTTCTACCTTTTCTTCTCCAGATTATTCATCTTAAACGATTTCAATTTGTAAATGGCCGATGGATAAAGTCACAGAAAATTGTTAAATTTCCTCGTGAAAGTTTTGACCCTAGTGCTTTTTTGGTACCAAGAGACCCGGCTCTCTGCCAGCGGAAACCACTCACACCCCAGGGGGATGACTTCTGTGAGACCAGGGTTCCAGCAGGAGAGGTGAAGAAAATGGATGCCCAGAACTCCGCTGGGGAAGAGGATGTGCTCCTGAGCAAGAGCCCATCCTCGCTCAGCGCAAACATCAGCAGTAGCCCTAAAGGTGAAGAAGCCTAGGGACCTCCTGAAGCCCAGATATCACCCTGAGGGGAGCTCTCCCAGGACCCCTGTAGACGGCATGTTTTCCTCTCCCTTCCACTCTAGAGCAACAGCTTGATGAGATGGAACAAACTTATCTAGAATCAGACCTATCTAGATTTGAACTATGTGACTTTTAGCAAGAGATACAGCCTCCCTGCATCTATTTTTTATGTAGGAAATTGAGATAATACTTAGTTCACAGAGTGTGAGGATTTCATGACAGGAGTAAAGCACGAATGGTAGTTGTCATTCTTGTTCCCTTACAGCAGAGGTTCTCAAAGTGTGGTCCAGCAACCCATATAGAGTACCTGAGGGCCTGGAGGATCAGAACTATTTTCATAAAAATAATAAGACATTATATACCTTTTCACTGTCATTCTCTCACAAGTGTACGTTGAAGTCAGAGCCAGCATGTTGTGATAATATTGGTGAAATATGTGCTTGTATATTGTTTTTTTAGATTCTTCCATTTTAATTCCTAGTATGGTAAATATTGATAGATATAACCCATAAAACAAAAGTTCTAGAGGTCATCAACAACTTTTAAGGGTATATAAGGAAGTGGGTGGGGCTGTGACCAAAAACGTTTAAGACCCACTACCTTACAGGTTTGTTGTGAGAGGTAAAGATAATAGAGAGTTTCCAATACTATGCTTAGCAATACTAAGTGCTTAATAATTAGTGATTGTATTTTTAATCTAATTTTACATACAAGACAGAGAAGAAAATACATTTGTAAAACTCCTTGGGGCCTTAGTCTAATAATATTGTTTTAAACTGAATCTGACCTAAATCACCTTTCTACTATTTTCTAAGTTCCTACATGGTAATTTACATTTTCAGGACATTCTTGCATTTTCAGGGCTTGGCATTTTTAGTTCCTTATTGGCTACATAATAGGAACTAAAAAGTAGCCAGTCAGGACTCCCAGTCTTTACCTTTATGTGTACACTTGTGAAGGTGGCTTCAAAGTTACCATTTGGTGGCTAGCTTAATTTGTGGCATTTGAGTTTTATGAATCTTCCCTTTTCCCTTTGACAGGTTCACCTTCTTCATCAAGAAAAGGTGGAGCCAGCTGTCCCTCCAGCAAAAACAGCAGCCCTAACAGCAGCCCACGGACTTTAGGGAGGAGCAAAGGCAGGCTTCGGCTACCCCAGATTGGCAGCAAAAATAAACTGACGAGTAGTAAGGAGAACTTGGATGCCAGCAAAGAGAATGGGACTGTGCAAGTTTGTGAGCTGGCTGATACCTTGAGCCAAGGGCACATGCTGGGGGGCAGCCAATCTGAGCTGGTTACCCCTCAGGACCACGAAGTAGCTTTGGCCAATGGATTTCTTTATGAGCATGAGGCATATGGCAGTGTCTGTGGCAATGGCTACAGCAATGGTCAGCTTGAAAACCACAGTGAAGAAGACAGCACCGATGACCAAAGAGAAGATATTCGTGTTAATCCTATTTATAATCTATATGCAATTTCGGTAAGTGGTATATTGTATGGTTTTCAGAATGATCTGCATTTTTCAGTGAATTGTTCATTCATCATTCATTCATTTTTTTCAATGCTTGCTTATTTCCTAAGCATTGAGCTTGGTGATAGACAAAGTTAGCAGTAGGTATCTTGGCCTTCCAGATAAAATCCAAGATGCTCATAGAGTAATGTGGGTATAGTCATGTAATTATTATAACTGAGTCACAGGTTTGAGTTATTCACAATTGTGTGCTCCCAAGAAATTTTTGCTTTCTAAAAAATAATTGCAACCACAAAATATTTAGATTTGGGACTTTTGAATTTTGAATTTTTGGAAAAAAGGTTAGATGATCCAAAACTTTCCTTTTTGATCACCTAAGTCAGTGGTCGGCAAACTCATTAGTCAACAGAGCCAAATATCAACAGTACAACGATTGAAATTTCTTTTGGAGAGCCAAATTTTTTAAACTTAAACTTCTTCTAACGCCACTTCTTCAAAATAGACTCGCCCAGGCTGTGGTATTTTGTGGAAGAGCCACACTCAAGGGGCCAAAGAGCCGCATGTGGCTCGTGAGCCGCAGTTTGCTGACCATGGACCTAAGTGATTAGTGTTTTCCTGATCGGATCCTAGTAGTGTCCCCTGACCAGTTCTGTTAACGACTAACATACCTCCACTTTCTTCTCTTACAGTGCCATTCAGGAATTCTGGGCGGGGGCCATTACGTCACTTATGCCAAAAACCCAAACAGCAAGTGGTACTGTTACAATGACAGCAGCTGTAAGGTAGATATTCCCAATCTTTGAATAAAGGAAAACAAAAATGTCAACAATTCTGAGGGATATTTGTTTAAATAATGGACTTTCTCCTAAATGGAATAGATATTTCTGTTAGAAACAGTATATAGATGCCTTTAGTAGTTTTAGTTTGCTTGTTTTTTGTTTTTTTGTTAATCCTTATCTGAGGATTGTTTTTCCCATTGATTTTTTGTTGTTGTTGTTGTTGTTTAGAGAGGGTAGAGGGAAGGAGGGAGAGTTCGGGGGTAGGGGGGAGAGAGAAGTGAGAGAGACACGTGGATTGAATGCCTCCCACACATACCCCAACCGGGGCCGTGGTTCGAACCTGCAACTCAGGTACTTGTCCTTGACAGGTCTGTGACCCTTCAGTGGCTGACATTCTAACTACTGAGAAACAAAGGCCAGGGCTAGATGCCTTTAGTGTTAAAGGAACAAAAGTGATATGCAGAGGAGAGAATGAAAACATGAGTAGTTGCCCAGCTGGTATGGCCCAGTGGTTGAGCGTCAACCCATGAACCGGGGAGTCATGGTTTGATTCCCAGTCAGGGAATGTGCCCCTGTTGTGGGCTCAATACCCAGTAGGGAGCATGCAGGAGACAGCCAATCGATGTTTCTATTTCTCTATTCCTCTCCCTTCCTCTCTCTCTAAAGATCAATAAAAACACATTTTAAAAAAACACATGAGTAGTAAGGGGAAAAAAGTATTAGTTAATGATTAAAAGCTCTTGTCTTTTGAGCTATTAGAATTTGATGGGGAGGTTTTTGGTTATTCTTTTTTAACATGTCTGTAGTCAGAATATTTTCCCTAAAACAAACACTGAAAGTAATGGGGCTTATTTTGGGGGCAGGTATGAGACAGCCAAAATGTTAAGCTAATTGGAAGCAAACATGTTTAGTAATTGAAGAGGCTTGGTCTTCTCTTTCCTGGCAAGAATTAAGACCCAGCAGAGTGGTGACTTTTTTATTATTAAAGACTTTTCTTTTCCCTTTAGGAACTTCACCCTGATGAAATTGACACCGACTCTGCCTACATTCTTTTCTATGAGCAGCAAGGGATAGACTATGCACAATTTCTGCCAAAGATTGATGGCAAAAAGATGGCAGACACGAGCAGCATGGACGAAGACTTTGAGTCTGATTACAAAAAGTACTGTGTTTTACAGTAAGCTACCACTCTGGCTGCTAGACAGTCTGGTGGTAAGGGAGATGACTCCCCGTAGCTAACATTTGGCAAAAGTGTCCCTGAAAGGCAAGCTAACTAAAGGTAGTTATTTTTATCCTGTGACCCTGAAGCACAAAATAACAATCCTAATTAAAATAGCAGTTAGCATAACAGTAGTGATAGTTTTGTTTGGAAGTATCTCACACAAGTTCTCTGGTAGAGAACTTTCAGGCAGAGTCCACCATTAGCCTGTAAACAAAAGGGTTTGGCACCAGCCACCTGGGACCAAATAAGAACTAAATTGTGCTTGTCCAGATGTGAACAAATATGTAGTGAGTATAGAGTTTACCAATAATTATAACAAAATACTAAGAATTTCCTTGGAGTCAAAGTAAAACGAAAAATTATAGTGTTGTCTCGGGACGACATGATATGCTACCTCCTTTTTCCTGAAGTTTTATTCCATTATATTGACAAGATGGAGAAAGCAAGATCATGAAGGTGTGCAAAGGATTCTTATGGCATGGACGCAGATTTTTCCACTTATTTTTAAAGCATTTTCCCAGTCTTTTTATGTCTTTTCTTGCTTTTTATTTTTGTTGTGTTTGTGTTTGAGACACAACCAGTCATGGTGGCAGAGCCATATATAGTAGTCAGTCAGTCAAAGAATTTCTTAAGGGCTGTGTGCCTTCTACCCAGGGCCTTGGTTGGAAGACTCTATGAAGAAAAAAAAAGCATCCTGGGAATCCCGCTGAAATGGCCCTCTCAGATAGAGGCATCTTACTTTGGAGGATACTCTGTGTGTCCTCGAAAATGTGTTCCACCCCTGCTGCTGAGTGTGGTGGGGTAGTTGCCAATGTTTGCACCATCTTCACTTGCACGAGTTGCACAAAAAGCTTCTGAGAAGAAAATGGCATCAAAGCTAAATGGTATTTCACAATTAGTGATTATTTTTCTTTGTTTCTTTGTTTTGCACTTTAAAAAAGGAGAGAGTACATACAAATGAACTTTTCAAGACTTGTTTATATTTGATGGCTATAAGGGCTATACATTAACTTGAATGGGGTATTTCCCCCCATCATATTCAGTTTAAAAACAAAATACATCCCAAACATTGATAGTGTGTATTTTTAATGAAATTGGTGGTTTTAAAAGTAAACTTCTATTTTGTTTGCATGTCCAGTTTTTTTGTTTTGTTTTTGTTTTGGGTGTTTGTCTTTTTTTTTAATTTCCCAGTAGTAGTCATCAAAAGTTTTGTTTCTTTGCTCACTTTATTTTTTCCTCTGATAATTCAAGACTGGAACAAAAATGTAAATGTTATTTATTTCAGGCAGCATCTTTTTTCATGTGTTATTATAAAATATATATTCAAAGTAAATATTTCACTTTTTTTTCAGTCTTTTGGTATTCATCTGGACCCTGGAAGTTGGTTCTCATTAATTGTCAGATTCCATTTCCCTTTCTTCCTCATAGATAGTAGGTACCAAAGTAATTCAGCATTTGTGTTCTGATATCTGAGGCTAGTTATTATTCAGTTCTTCTCAGAGTAGTTGGAAAGGTTGTCTTAAATGCCTTCCTAAGTTGAAACCCTATTCAGAAGACTATAATTGCAAGTAGGAAGCAGTGGCCTAAATGGAATAATGAGATGAAGTCAGACAAAATGCATACTTAATAGTTTCATGATTTTCAGTATATAAAATCTGTCCATTCCTACCTGGACAAGTCCCATGAAAAAAAATGGAAGATTTTAAATAATTTCCTTACAGATGTTTTATTTAAACAGGTAGCACAATCTACTAATGTTGTTTGATCTATGTTTGTTATATTGGTTGTAATTAATTTTTTTAATTCATGACTAGTGGAAACTTTATTAAATTAACTATTAACTACATTCACCTTGTAAATTACTGTATAAAACTTGTTGACAATGCACTGACTTTAGAAATATGTTAATGTACATAGAGTGTAAATAAAATAGTGTTGATGTACTGAAATATGAACTGTATAAAAAAGTATTGGTAATTGTATATGGAGTGTATCTGTTTATCTGTAACTATTATCCAAACAAATTAAATACTGTGGCTGCATCTATGTGCTATTTTTCCTCTATACAAGTAAACACCAAAAAAAGTCCAATTCTTCAGCCTTTCTCTCTTTGACCCTGTTTTAACTCCCCTACTTGAATAATACTTACCTGACTTAGAGCGTAGATACTCCATCTCTGAAAGAATGGAAACTGTGTTGGAGGTAGAGCAAGGTATCTACACTGCTTTAAATTTGGCTCACATCCCTGTTAGGAAATTATTTTGAAGATATGGAAGGGGGTTGGAGAGAAGGGTAGACAGCAGGTGGTGAACTGAGAATTGATGGAGGAGGTCTTACACTAGCTTCATGCAGATTGGGAGATAAGGTGAAGAAGAGTAAGACTTCTCGTTTGTATAATGCCTTGAAATGATCCTGGATTTCCAGGTAGTGCTGAGAAACCAGCAATGTCCCTGGTTGTCTCTGGAAGGTCTCCAAAGAGGCATTTGGCAGCATTGAGAAGGGTGGGAGATTTGGAGCTGTGGGTCCTTCAACCTCAGCCCCTGTTTGTTTACCTTTAAAATTAGAATACCTACCTCTCAGGCTTATATTAAGTAAATGAAGCATATAAATGCCTGGCACAGTTTCTTGGTAAGTTGTCAATGAATGTGAAGTCCTAGCCCCATGAGATTCAATCTGTTTTGCAGAGATTTTTTTTTTTACTTGCTATACTAATGCTAAAAGAATTTCATAACTCTCTGCTCACATTCTCCAAAAATGGGAATACACATTAAAAATTTATAGAATGAAACATGTTGAATCAGCAGTAATGGTAGCTTGTTTAAAGAAACAAACAGAAAAGGGATCCAAAAAGTCATCAGAAAGCACAGCTTCTAAGTGTCATCCTGTGTCCCTGGCTTTTTAAATGCAGCCTTGAAAAGGACCAGCTTGTAGAGGTGGGTAAGCATTTATTTCTTGTTTCTGAATGGCCTTGTAGCGTGAGAGGGAGCTTCCATCTCCCAGCCTTTCTGGCTGAGGGTGGCACTTCCACATGGGATCTCCACCCCTTGGCGGCATTGCTCGCTATGGATTCCTTAATAGCAGACCCCATTGAATTGGAGTAAGTAGATTAATTGCCATATTTTCCCCAACTATTTTAAAGATGAAATTTAGAATTTTACTAGTCCAGGGTCAGAATGTGTAGTTTAAGGACCAAAGATCCCAGTTTTCCTTAATGATGTACCAGCAGGTTCCTTAGTATTGAAATTACAGTAAAAAATGCACACACCTCTGTGATCAGAGACCCATACAAGACAGAGCAAGTAAAAGGGGCTGTCTGTAGGTTTACCAAACTTCCTGAACAATGAGAATCAGGATAGTAAATAGTGAAAGGGCCTCAATCTCAGAGGCCTATAGGGACCAGGCTGGGACAGAGTGTAAGAGAAGCAGGCCCAGCCGTGGATGAGGATGGGGGCTAGTAGGGACTCTGGGGAGTTCTAGCCCACATCCATCTAAAGGCTCCACTTAATTGTTGCCATAGAGTCGTGGTTGGCAAACTGCGGCTCTTTGGCCCCTTGAGTGTGGCTCTTCCACAAAATACCACGGCCTGGGCGAGTCTGTTTTGAAGAAGTGGCATTAGAAGAAGTTTAAGTTTAAAAAATTTGGCTCTCAAAAGAAATTTCAATCGTTGTACTGTTGATATTTGGCTCTGTTGACTAATGAGTTTGCTGACCACTGCCATAGAGGAATGTGGAACCCAGTGTTACCAATCCTTGTTTTTTTTCTCCCCTTAAGAGAGGCCAGAAATCCAGCTATTAATACAAAATATCCAATTTAGAAATGTTGGCAATTAGTTTTTTTGTTTAAAGGTTAAACATTGTACTGTCCAAATAAAACTTATCTGCAAATCAGATATTATAAGCCACCAGTTTATGCCATCTGGTAAGTAGAAGTCAGATTCTAGCTCTGCTGTAACCTAAAACAAGTTCCTTAGACTTCTCGTGCCAAAGAGAATACCACTTTGTTCCTAAAGGTTATAAGGAAAAGATAATATAAGTGAATAGCCACAGAGCCTGACACCTCACTTAGGGAAACAACAGGTTTAATAAAACAATACGGTTAAAATAAAATTCATTATCAGCCCAGAAGCCTTCCGCTACCATGTGAGCACATTATAGGTACAGAGCTTTGTGCTAGATTCCCTGACAATTCATCTGTATCATAAACTGTGCTTGTTAAATGTGCTGGCTCCAGGGTCCCACCCATCGTTACATTACACCTGCGTTCTTTGCCTATCCTCACCCAGATTTATGAGCTCATCTTCCCAAGAATCTGCATTTTAATGAGTTCCTCAGGGGAGATCTTTGGTAGCCAGTTTGCATTTATAGAAACCACTGCCCCAGAAAATGAATCATTACTTCCAGTGTAATTAGGGGAAGATGATAAGCATGTGCATATATGTAAGGAAGAATTAACAGTAATTAACCAAAGCTCCCTAGATATAATTGTCTCTGATGAAGTGCTGACTGAGGACATTAGACAGTCGGCTGTTGACTGTTGTGGGGTCGAACCCTGGAGTCAAAAATAAGACCACCGGAGGCTGCTGATTGATTAAAAAAAGCAGGCAAGGATTTATTGAACTGGCCAGGACGGCCGAGAGGGCACCACACGCAGGTGGCCACCCTCACGACCGCGCCATCCTAGGTGTAGGCAGTCCTTTTAAAGGTCTAAACCACAAGAATTTCCCTTTGTTCTAAATTCTAAATACATTGGAATGTGGATCTATCTTGCGAAAGCAGATTGTACAAAAGCAGGACTGAGCAGGGTTAATAATCTCTAAAGGTAGTCAACTCCTGGAGCCACTGAGTCAGTGGGAATCAATCTTCTGTGGTTCTGGTCCACAGGCACAGGAAAATTACCTTTGTGAGTTTCCAGGTCTCAATCTGGGGGCTGAGGTAACTACCCTATTGTTTAAGCAAGTGAGAGCAGAAGCCAGAATAGCAGGGTTAAAATTTAAACAACCGTTTTTACCTAAGTATGGTTGCTACCATACTTCATTGACAAAATACTTAGGGACAACCAAACGGGAAGGGAAGTGAGCGACACCATGCAGTGGGAGGTCAGGATTTTGTCAGAAGCAAGCAGAGCCGTCTAGCAGTCTAGACTCATATATTTAAGCAAGGTATGCGGCCCACCGGCTGCGAGTTTGACATGCTTGGACTCTAGACAGACAAGGGAGCAGAGGTCACACCTTGCAGAGGCTGTGCGGGCCTGTTCGAGCTGCATTGAGGTGCACGTGGAGCATAGTAGAAGATAGCAAGCAGGCAGAAAACTGGTTGTGAAGGCTTTTGAAGGTCAGATCAGTTATAAGTGCTTCACATTGCCAAGTGTTTTGGTGTGGTTGTGAAACATTTTCATATGGCTTACTGAAGTACACCCTAATCTATTTAAGACCATTTTATTATAAACAAGTTTTTGTTTGCTGTAATTTATCTTTCTCTTTTTCATACACACAATCCACTTTTGCTGAAATTCCTCTTGGTTGGTCAAGAACTTTGGGCCTTACCACAAGCCCCAGAGGAACACAGATGGATACCACCAGGCTTAAAGTGCTCCAAGGTGATCAAGTAAGTGGAGGGAAAACAAAAAAGGAATCAGGCTGGAGGTGGGAGAAAAACCAGAAGGGCCTTGAAAAGGGAGAAAGCATGCCAGAGAGAGGAGCCCCATCCTGGTGAAGTGGCCTAGAGAAGAGAGGAGAGGAGGGCCCAGAAAGGAGAGTGGGCTTGGGAGCCACGGGGAAGGCGTGGAGGGAGGGAGAGCGCTTCTTCAGTTCACAGCTGATCATGGCTAAATGGCAGTGCTCGCTGGGATTATAGATCTGGTGGGAAGAAGGGGACTTCCAAGTTGGGGATGAGCAGGGGGTCTCCCAGAAAGGATCAGGAGATGCCTATGGTCGCCAGAGGCTGCTATAGCCCCAATTTCGGGGCAGTCATGACACCACAGAAAGCAGTGGACTAGAAATAGAGTCTGTCGTGTTGGGTCTACACCTTGAGAATTGTATGACCTTGAGCAGGTCAGTTGTCTCCTGTGCACCTGAGGTCCCTCTGTGAATAATGAAGGGGTTGCATTAGGTCAGCTTTTATTTTGAAACAGTATTGGGACTGGATCCTTTCTTCCATCTACATTTTATCTGAAGAAGCAGACGAGGTTGGAGTTGCTCGTTGAAGTAAGAGTTGGGGGTGGGGTGCTGCTTGATCAACCTGTGAGGGCTCTGGGTCAGATGGCCACTACAGTCCCTTAGACCTCTAAGCATTCAGAGAGTTGGTCATGCCGTGCTGCTCCTGCGCCCAAAGAGCTCTCAGACAGTTGTTCCAGCAACAGCAGCGATTGCATTTGGTCTGCTGGGAGTCACGGTGACAGCAGAGGGAACCTTTCTGAACCCATTGTGCTGCTCTCAGTGCACCTAGGTGGGGAGGAAGAGTCAGCCAACTACGGTGAAGGTCAGTCAGCCTCCCTCCCTGCAGAGACCACTCATACCTGGGCCTCTGCAGGGAGCCAGCCCAGGGCCTCTTGGCCTTCCATTGTGCCAGCTGGAGAAAGTTACCGCTGCCACTCCTTGTTTGCAGAGCTCCCTGGGGCTTGGAGCTGTAATAAACATCCTCTCACTTTGGGAGGTTGGGGAAATGGAGAGAGGAGAGTTTATCACTCATATATCAAACAGTTCATTGAGCACTGTTCCCTTAAGAAGTGTTCAAACCTGTAGAAAAGTTTTATGAGCTTATTTGAACCAGAGGATATGCCTGGAAGCAAGATCTCAACAGACTGAGAAAAACACTTCAGGCAATGACAAATTGCAATTTCATTTATGCATCTGGAATTAAGAAGGGGATGTAAGGAAGATTACATGAAAGTGGGAGAAAGCTACGTGGGGAGATTGGATTACAGCATAATGGCACACATAAACTAATTACTAAAATTCTGTGGCATGCCAAAAAAGTGTGTGTGTTTTTTGTTGGTTTTGTTTTTTTTTTTTTTTTGCTATCTGACCAAAAAATAGATTTAATTTTTTAAAATATTGTTTTATTGATTTCAGAGAGGAAGGGAGAGAGAGAGATAGAAACATCAATGATGAGAGAGAATCATTGATCAGCTGCCTCCTGCATGCCCCCCACTGGGTATCGAGCCCACAACCTGGGCATATGCCCTTAACCAGAATCGAACCTCGGACCCTTCAGTCCGCAGGCTGATACTCTGTCTACTGAGCCAAACTGGCTAGGGCAAAATAGATATAATTTTTATTCATTCACACTGGACGGCTATTGTGTTGGCTGTTGTCATTTTTTTATTTGATAATCTAAGGGAAATGAGGTCAGTGCACATGACTAAATCATCAGGTGTTGCATGTTTTAAAAATTCTTGCGACACACTGGTTGAAAAATCACTGGATTACAGGATTAAGATTATGTGCTCTCCTGAGTGTGGTTACACTTCCGAAAGTCTAAGAAAGAACTATTTCAAAAGTGTGTTACCTACCCCTGGCCAGGTGGCTCAGTTGAGCATCGTCCCATGCACTGAAAGGTTGCCAGTTTGATTTCCCAGTCAGGGCACATACCCAGGTTGTGGGTTTGACCCCTGGTCAGTGTGTGTACGGAAGGCAACTGACCAATGTTTCTCATATCGATGTTTCTCTCTTCTTCTCTCTAAAATCAATAAAAAACATTTTTTAAGTGTGTTACCTAGATGCACAAAAAACAATGGACAGTGCTTGCTTCAGGCAAAGATAAACCTTTTACTAAACAAGTTTTAGGCCTGGGGTGTGACTCTTCACCATGACCAGCCCAGTTAGGAATTTATGAACAATCACCCTGTGAGGTTACTTTCAGTCAGATTTATTATAGCACCCCTTTTTCATCCACAGTACCTACTAT
The DNA here is from genome assembly GCF_027574615.1 of Eptesicus fuscus. NCBI lineage: Eukaryota > Metazoa > Chordata > Mammalia > Chiroptera > Vespertilionidae > Eptesicus > Eptesicus fuscus. The sequence goes on along the minus strand of NC_072492.1, from coordinate 28,957,710 downwards.
GTAAAATAAAGGTTAGTCCTGCGCTTGGAATTGAAAGAAAAGTTGGAGAGGGCACTTAAACACTGAATGGACTTCTATTTGCCAGACCCATGCTATGCATTTTAAAATATATATTTTTATTAATTTCAGAGAGGGTAAAAGAGAAACATCAATGATGAGAGAGAATCATTGATTGGCTGTCCCCTGCACACCCCTCACTGGGGATCGAGCCCTCAACCCAGGCATGTGCCCTGACTGGGAATCCAACCATGACCTCCTGGTTCATAGGTTGATGCTCAACCGCTGAGCCACGCTGGCCGGGTCTTGCTATGCATGTTTCATTGATTGTGTACTGCTCACCTCAGCTCTATGAGAGTGCATTATCTCTTTTTATGGATGAGGAAATAGATTCAGTAAGATTAAGTCTCTTGCCCAAAGTATAACACCGGATACAAGTTGGATTCAAACCGAGGTTAATCTGGCTGCTTCTAGACCACCCCACTTCCCCCTGAATCCACAACTTAGCAACTCCTGTCAAGTCGTCTATCACTGTGAGCCTCGGTGACCTGTTTTTGACGAGAGTCCTGATGACCCTGACTCCCTTATAGTATTATACGCACTGAATAAGAAAGTGAACGTGAAACCCTTTACAACTGATAACGCTAAAACCCTTTTACAACTGATAACACTTAGGCAAATGCCAAGTATTGTTGCTAAGGAGAGGAAGTGGGTGTCCTGACAGCAGCCTCCTTGCCCTCCCTGGAAGATGAAAAACTTGGGAGCGAATAGCCAAGCAGTGAGTCCAGGGAGACGGACACCCTAGGTTTGTTCTCTTCGCTCTGGTGGCCCAGGGGCCATAGGAGGTGGACCGAGGTAGGAAAGGAGTGTAAGACGGGAGGTGGGCCCAGGGACGGCGCGAGAGGGCTTGGTCAGGTCAAGGCCTTCGAGCTCCAAACTGGACTTTGAAGTGTCTGATAGTATCTTTTCTTTCTCTTTCAGTTTTTTTTTTTTTTTAATAGTATGGTAATCTTATTGGGGGTTTAGCAGGGATGTGGTAGTTTCAGAGGCAGGATGGGAAAGACAAGGATTTAATGAGCTGTTCTTGGGAAGGCCGCCACCAGTCACCGCAGCCCTGAGGTTCCCTTGCTCCCACGGGCCCCCTGCCAGACTGGGCTACCTGTGTTGTTTAACCCACTGAGGACAATGCCTACAGCCGAGGCCTTTTCCTTCCTGGCCTTTCCTGGGAAGGGAGGGATAACAATTGAGTCTGACTGTTTATACCCAGGTGTTTGCGCCCATAAGCCCAGGCTCTAAACCAAATACCACATGTCCATCCGGCCATCATGACAGGCCCCTCACGCAGCCGGCAGACTCCTCCGTGGCCTTCCATTCATTCCTGGCTGTGCTGAGACCAAAGGGGCAGGCAGCCCTTGTCTTCCCCCAGCCTTTAGGAACCCAACTTTGGTTTTCTCATCTCTCCTTTTTAATATATATATATATATATATATATATATATATATATATATATATATATATTTATATTGCTTTCAGAGAGGAAGAGAGAGGGAGAGAGAGAGATAGAAACATTAATGATGAGAGAGTATCATTGATTGGCTGCCCCCTGCATGCAACCCGGGCATGGGCCCTGCCCGGGAATCAGACTGTGATCTCCTGGTTCTTGGGTCGATGCTCAACCACTGAGCCATGCCAGCTGTGCTCATCTCTCCTTTTTGATGATAGTGGAAATGCCAGGTCTCAATCCAAAACTGATATATGTACAAAAGAGAGAGAGAGAGAGAGAGAGAGAGAGAGAGAGAGAGGAAAAGAGAAATGGAGGGGGAGGGGAGAGAGAAAGCACACCTAATTTGGACTCTGGGGAAATAACCAGTATAAATATGGAGGGAAATCTAAACTCCCTAACTGATCTGAAAAGAAGTGCTGAAATCAGGGCCTGCTCCGCTGCCCAGGTAATACGCTTCTGGGGGTGGCGACCTGCCACTGCGCCTGGCAAGGACGCGGGTGGAACACTCCATCTGTCGTCCGGTTGGCACTGACAGTTCATCTCAGAGCACAGGCCGGCCTCACCCACTCCCTGAACTTAAACAGCCACCAAATCCCACACAGCCCCACGGACCCAGCTTCCTGCCAGCTGTGCTGCTCGGCCGCAGGCTCAGTGAAAGGTCACTCATTGTGATGACGCAGGTTCCATTGGATCGTTTTTTTAAAAAATGTTTTTATTGCCCTGACCGGTTTGGCTCAGTGAATAGAGCGTCGGCCTGCGGACTGAAGGGTCCCAGGTTCGATTCCAGTCAAGGGCATGTACCTTGGTTGTGGGCTCATCCCCAGTAGGAGGTGTGCAGGAGGCAGCTGATCGATGTTTCTCTCTCATCTATGTTTCTAGCTCTCTATCCCTCTCCCTTCCTCTCTGTAAAAAAATCAATAAAATATATTTCAAAAAATGTTTTTATTGATTTGAGAGAGAGACAAAAAACAAACAAACACAACACAACACAACCCATTGATTGGTCGCCTCCTGAATGCACCCTGACCGGGGGGGTCAAACCTGCAACCTGGATATGTGCGCTGACTGGGGATCAAACCCGTGACCCTTCAGTGCACGGGATATCGCTCCAACCAACCGAGCCACACCGGCCAGGGCATTGGATCTTACTCTTACCCCCGAGAAGTCTCCCTCTTCCTCTACAATGATGGCACCTCCGGAGAGTATCTCAAATGTGTCTTAAGAGAGTCCTTTCCGCTCCCAGCTGGTGTCTGCTGGGTGAGACCACCCAATTTTCCAGGTATCCCTCATGCAACATCACCACTGCCCCCAGGCATCCCCTCACAGCCTGGCTCCAGGGTCGGAACTGCTCACTGGCCCTCATACTCCACTAGTGGAGTGTCCCCAAAGAGTGTTTTGGTGAAATTGCTCTTTCCATCTTCATATGCCACTTCCTTCTCCCTCTGATCCCACTGGGACCCCAAGGCTGACTGATAGATGCCACACTGAACTCCAAGTCCCTCTTCCCTCGGACTCTGAAGCTTCCCTTGGACCCAGCATGTCATCCCGACCCCTTTCCCTGAAGACCGGTGTCTGCCAGGAGGCTCCTCAGTGGGAGACCCAGGCAAGTCTGTCCTACGTGCTCCAGGGGCTCCTGCTATGGCTAAACCCCGGGCTGGACATGAACCCACAGCTTACACTAGAGTGAGACCCCAGTTTGACCTGTAACCTCATGGAGGTTGTCGCCAGCCAGGCCCAAGGATTGGGAGGCCAACTCTGAGGAGGACCCAGGATGCTGGGGAACAGCGGAAGCCGAGGATCAAGCACCTTGCACACCCAGGCCCACATGTGGAAACAGCTGTTCAAACTGTAACAAAACTGGGTGGATTGTGTCAGTCACTGAAGGAAAGTCGGCGTAAATAGAACTCGGAAAACCAGGCTTGTCCATCAGGATTGCCCAATGGACAAAGTAAATATTTAGTTCCAGCCTTGGCATGGTGCCCGCTAATTCCGTGCTTTGCTATCATTTTTCCTTTTATTCATTCATCCTGCAAACATTTGCTGCCGCCTCCCCTCCGTGCGGCCAGTCCTGGCCTGGCACTTCTGTACTCTGATGTGAACCTCAGGGGCCTTGGTGGGGAAGGAGGAGCGGGGAGCAGAGATGGGCGAAGGCTTCACAAAGGAGTTACTTTTAAGCTGGGCTTTGCATTGATTTTTTTTTTTTTTTAAGAGAGAGTGGAAGGGAGGGGGAGAGACAGAGACATAGATGTGAGCCGCATCGATCAGTTGCCTCCTGCATGACTCCCAGTGGGATTGAGCCCGCAGGATTGAGCCTGTAGAATCGAACCCGGGACCCTTCAGTCTGAGGGCCAACGCTCTATCCACTGAGCCAACCCGGCTAGAGCTTCAGCTGGGTTTGGCTGATGTGTAGACCTCGTGAGAAGAGCCTCAAGGCGGGTAAGGACAGGACCGGGGAACAGCACATGACCCCAGGGCCTGTGGGTGGCTCGGTGATTCCTGCAGCCGAGCTCCCTGTGAGTGAGGACCCCCACAGCACTCAGACCAAGAGAAGCAGCGAGGACTGCACTTCGGGGCTGGCAGGCCACTCCCTGGCTGGCAAGGAGAATGCCTTTATCTTCCTAAGCCTCCGTTTCCTTCCGGAAAGTGGCAGAGGATGCTGGTGATCACAGGGTGGACTTGAGTGTCAAACTGTCTGGGTCCAAATGCTACTACCTGCTGGCCTTGGGCCCCCCGATTCCTTTTCCTCATGGACCGTGGAGAAAACAGAGACGCCCGCCTCCTCAGGACTGAGAGAGGAAGCATGTCAAATGGTTTCACCTGAGTAAATACCAGCTGCTCTTAGGGTCCTGTTATGTGTGTAGAGTCAGGACCCACAATGCCTGCCCCAGTTCTTCCAGTCCGGTATTGATTGAGGGCCTACTACATGCTCGCTGCTGCCAGGGCACTGGTGCACCTGGGTCCTGCAGGTTGGCCTCCCCGGGAGGCTGATGGGGTGCAGGATGTTCCTTAAGGAATGCCTCTGGGACCAATACCTGGGGAAGGGGAAGCAGGACTGAGAAGGGAGAAGTGAACAGCCGCTCGGGTCCAGTGCTAACCTCCACTTGGTCCCTACAGAGAGCTCTGGGGCTGGAACGGCCCTCTGGAGTCCCCGTGGGTCAGTCATTGGCTGGGCCTCCGCAGAAAGGAGTGTGACCTTGAGGCTTCCCCTCCCCGGAGAGGCCGGCATCTGCGCTCTGACGCCAGGACAAGCCTTTCTTTCCTTTTTCTATGTTTTAATTGATTTTTAGAGAAGAAGGGAGAGGGATAGAGAGACAGGAACACCGATCACAGTGATCGGCTGCTTCCTGCACGTCCCCTACGGGGGATCGAGCCTGCAACCCAGGCGTGTGCCCTGACCTGGAATCAAAGCAGTGACTTCTCGGTTCATGGGTCGACCCTCCACCGCTGAGCCACGCCGGCTGGGCCAGGACAAGCCTTTCTTAAAGGGGCCTCTGAGCTCTGCCCCACAGTGTCCACCAGGAAAACCCCACACGAAACCCCTGCTGTCCTTGAGAGGCTGCTCCCCGGGAGCGTACGGGCTCCAGGTGGCTGTCAGATTAAATGAGATCCTGGGTGACAGTACCTTACAGAAAGGCCCGGCCTAACAGTCGGCCTGCAAATCATGACGACCAAAGGTAGCTGGACACCAGGTGAAAGGACTTGGAGGAAGGATCTGGCTTGGACAGCACGCAGCCGCCCAGTGGTGTCTGGATCCTGCTCCGCCCGCACTCCAGACCGTGATGTGGACAGGACTCCACCCTGAGGGGCCCTGCACCTCGCCAGTCCCTCCTGGGCTTGCAAATCAAACTCCTGCTCTAGGAGCCTCCTCACTCCACCTGGGGCAGCAGTAGGGGCCCCGGCGGAGGGGGCACTTCCGCAAGAGGGGGCTGGGATGATGGGGGGGAGCTGGGCTGCCGGACAGTGGTCCTGGCACCTCCAGCTCAATGAGGCAGGAGGCAGGCAGAACCAGGGAGGTGAGGGCATGAGTGGGGGGGGGGGGGGGTGGGCAATGGGAGGATAAGGACACATATGTAATACATTAATCAATAAAGAAAAAAAAATCTAAAATTAAAAAAAAGAGGCAGGCAGAGACCCAGGGAGCAAGAATAAGAGATCTCCTTGGCAACGGCCTCTCCCAAGTTGTTGGAAAATGGTAGGAAATCGACAAGCAGAGGGCCCGCTCTGAGGTGTGCCCGGCTGCCCGCCCCAGCCCCACAGGAATCGCCCATTCCAGAAGGGAAAAACCCAGTGCCCAGTTTGCTATCAGTTCCTGGAAGGTGTGGTCAGCTGGAGGGAGAGGGAGACGGCCAAGAGGAGGAAGTGGTGCAGTCCTGGCCCTGCTTTAGTCCGCCCTTCTCTCTCGTCTGCTTCCCTGAAGCAGGTGGGATAGGGGTAGGGTCACCAAACCTAGCAAATACAAGTACAGGACACCCAGTGAAATTTCAATTTCAGATAAACAAGTAATGTTTTAGTGTAAATATGCGCCATGCAATTTGGGGGATATACTAGTACTTACACTAAGAAAAAATGTGTTTAGCCCCAGCCTACGTGGGTCAGTTGGTTGAGTGTCATCCTGTGCACGGAAAGGTCAAGGTTAGATTCCCCATCAGGGTAGGTCTGGGAGGCAACCAATCGATGTTTTCTCACATCAATGCTGCCCTCTCTCTCTCTCTCTCTCTCCCTCCCTCCCTCTCTCCCTCCCTCTCCCTTTTCCTCCCTTCCTCTCTCTCTAAAATCAATATAAACATAATTTTGGGGGGAAATTGTTGTTTATCTGAAATTGAAGCTTTTCTGGTAACCCTAGGTGGGAGCAGACCATGTGCTAGGCAGGGGAAGGCTGCCGCAAAGGCAGACAGCCAGGGGCAGAGCAGTGACAGCGAGAGGGACACATCAGAGGGCACACGGGGAAACCTGGGAATCCTGCAGCACCTGGGCCAGGGGGCAGGGAAGGGCTGGAGGAGAGGAGAAAGGGGAACGGGTCCCAGCCCAGCAGACCCTGCAGCAGGAATGCAGAAGGGCCCGGTTGTCTCAGCCTGACTCAACCCTGGCCCCACCCAACAAGACAGGGACTAGGGGTGAGAGAGCGCAGAGCAGCCGGGCCTCAGCTGGTCCCCTCGGCTCCTGTGCTGTCCTGGGTGACCTCAGGCAACTCTGGCAAAGGCCAGGCTGGGAGGCCTGCTCAGTGGACCGTTCTGTGTATGGGGTTAGCGTGCTGGAGGGGAGTGCCTGAGAGGAGAGGTGGGCTCCACGAGGGTCTTGCAGTTTCCTGTTTGCATAGGAATGACGGCCACCCCATCAGGCGTCTGCTACTCACCGCAGAGGTGACCCAGTGTGTCACTCCTGGGAATGCCAACCTCCACCCACAGTTCCCGGCATCCCTGAAGGGGCCAGTCTCCCCACATCTGTAGGTCCTACCTATCCTTCAGAGCTCTTCCTAATAAAAAGAATCGTAATGATAACTATAAATTATTGAACACATCCCCTTGGCCAGGCTTCTTGTTTCATCTTTTCAGCAACATTATGAGGTAAACGCCATCATCGTCCCCACTTTACAGATGAGAAAACCGAGGCTCAGGTGAATTAAGTTACCAAAGCACCTCCCTAGCTAGTCAGCAGTGGGCGAGGACGCAAACCCGGGTCTGTGTGGCTCGGGGGCCCATGCTCCAGGAGTGTCTGTGCCTCTCTCACAGCCTGGATTTCAAAGACCTGGTACCGCCGTGCCCCGTGTCTGCCCTTTGGTCAGGAATCTTGGGGGAAGGGCACAGGGTGGGATTTTCCCCCCTGAATCCTCAGTCCCTGGTACAGAGGAAATAACAGTGTTTGTTGAAAGACTAAATCTTGTTCCAAAATGTACTCAGATCCCTTCCCTGTCCCCCGTCCCTCTTCCTGTCCGCCCAGGCCTTGCAGGAGACAACACTTGGAATATGGAGAGCCTTCTGCGTGTCCGCTCTTAGCTGGGGCCAGGCCTCTGAGGAAGGAACTAGCCCGTAACTCCGTCTGTCCTGTAGCTCCCCTCCAAAGGAAGCCCCTCCCCGGGCAGGCGCCTGGGCCCCGGGACAAGTCCTTGGTCTCTGGAGGAGATAATGCCTTTGTCCCTTCTCAGATAAACAAACAGAGCCGGCTTGAAGTGTGTCCTGCAAGGTGCAGGAGCGGCGCCCCACCCTTGGAGATAGGCCTGGCCTTCCTCCCAAGGTCACGAGCAGCGAGGCCCAGTGTGAGGCAGAGGCCACGCTCAGCCCGTTTTGCAGGGAAGCCATGCCTCCACGTTCAGGGTGGGGACCCGGCACTGCAGATCCCACCTGGCCCCTGGGCCCTCTTCGTGAACAAGGCCACCGGCTTCCCTGCGTCCGCCCACCCATGGCCCACACATAAGCACAAAGCCTCAGGGCCACACCACACAGGGTACCAGTCACCGCGTGGTCTCCGGAGACGCACCCCCTGGAGTTCCGTGACGGCTGCTTTTACGGGCCCAGGTGTCTATGTGCCCGCACCACCCCGCCACCCATGACCCTGAGCCCCTAGACACCCTTGTACGCTTACCCTTCCTACACTCCTCCCTCCCGCCCCTGCACGGTCAGATCTGAGCCACAGGAAGCAGGGCCAGCAAGTGTGCAAACCAAGAGCCAAGATCGGGGAAGTTTATTTTCCAAGAATCATCTAAACACACAGGGAGTATTTTCAGGCCCTGGCTCCCACCCGGATGCCAAATCTAAACAGGGGTCAGAGGTCTGCCCGCTGGGGACACACAGCAGCCAGGGGAGGCAGGGTGGGACACGGCACTGCAGACCCCACCTTGCCCCTGGCCCGGAGGCCCATCTCCCTCAGCTAACTGCCAAAGGAGAGAGCTGGCGCGGGAGCCAAGCCGGGGCAGAGAAGTGACTGAGGGTGGGCCGGGCCCTCTTCATGAACAAGGGGACGCTGGTGGCCCCCTATTATCTCTGAGCGACTGTCAGGAGCCAGAGGGGTGGGCTGAGGGTGGCGGGCAGCACTGGGGGAGCCATTTCCCCAGAAGAGGAGGCTCTCAAGACCACACAACGCGAGAGGGACTGCCCCTCCGTCTCAGCCTCCAGGACGCGGGAGCCAATTCCAGGGGGGTGGCTGCCCACCCCTGGGTGACTGGCCAGGAGTGACCTTGCTTTGAGTGGTGTGCTGACGGCATCTGCTCCCGCCTCCAGGTGCAGGGAGGGCAGGTGGAATGCTGGGAGGAGGCCTGAACCCTGGGCCCCGGACAAGCTGTGCCCGTTCTGGCCCCCACTGGCCAGGTTTATTCTTGTTTATTATTGTGGGGTCAGGGGGGTGGGGGAGGGGGGTGTGCCTTCTGCCCCGGGTTGGAGAGGCCAAGGCTCCCCAGTCTCTTGCAAAGAGCTGGGACTTCCTGGTTATTCACTGAATGTTGCCTTGAGGGCAGGGTCGGGGATGGGAGGTGGGGTGTAGAAGGGGGGGAAGGGGCGGGTTGGGACTTCTAAGAGCCCTGAGCTGGGGGGGGGGGGGGTGCAACTTAGATCTTAGATCCCCTGCAGGCTGCCGTGGGAACCAGAGAACAGGTTCAGTGTCCACATACCCCCCGCTGACACAGGCTGCCTGCTGTTGCCATGGTGATGCAATGGCAATCTCCTCCCCTCCCTGCCACCCACAGCCGTGTGGTCACCAGTGAAAGGAGGTGGGTGCTTATTCTTGGTCACGAAGAGGAAAAGGGAGGGGGAGCAGCCCTTTCTTCCTCTTCCCAGGCTTGGCTGCGGGGGGGGGGGGGGGGGTCAGGGACGCTGAGGGTAGCAGGGTCAGGGAGGGCTTGGAGGTCACCTCCTCCAACCAGCTCCCTCCGGCGCCCCAGCAGGCCAGCCCTTCTCAGCTTCTCACTCTCACTCCTCACGCTGGGTAAGGGGATCCCTGTGTGCTGCCCAGCTCATGCACCTCCCTGCGGGGAGCCCACCACCTCCAGACAGAGAGCCTGTTAGAGAGGGGGTCCCCACTGCGCCCTGGCCCTGAGGGGCACCTCTTCACCCAGCACGCCTGTTCTTGTCCCCTTTTCCTGAGTCTCAAGGTGCAGGTTCCTCCCAAACCCAGCCCTGCCCTGAATGAGGAGGTCTCAGAGCCTGGGGCCCTCAGACCCTCCCGGCCTGGCTTGGGACCCACCAGTAGGCCCTTATTTCCTTCTCCCTTAGCTTCCCAGTCCCCCCCCCCCACCACACACACACACACCTACCCCTCCTAGTCTCACTGCCTCCTTGGGTCCCAGAGGGAAACATCATCAAAGACACACTGGAGGGGTGGGGAGAGTGGTGGGAGGGGGCTTCACTGACAACTCCCCTGTGCAAGGCCAGGGACCCTTGGGTTCACCTGTGACTCCCTTTCCTCCCCGTCCTTTTCTGACCCATCAGCTCCTGGGCTACTACGGCACCCCCACCTGCACCCCGTGTGCCTCACCCTGCAGCCCCAGCTCCACAAAGCAAAGACCCTCCCAGTCTCTCCTGCCCAAAACCAGCATCCCTGAAATATCCTACTTTAAAGGGCCCCCTACTTCGAGGCCCCCCTCACACAGCCTCTCCCCCCTGCGCACCCCCCCACCCCACCCCCGCCGGTCTCTCTTCTCCATCCTCCTCCTCCGGCTCCATATGGCCTCCTCCCTGGCCTCCGTCAAGTCCTCCGGATGTCCCTCCCCATGAGGCCCTCCCTGCCCACCTTCCTGACGGGGCTCTCTCCACAGCACGCACTGCCTCTGAGACCTTGTACAACGTGTCTATTTTTTTTTTTTCTTAAGGGATTTTATTTTTATTTATTTATTTTTTTTTTACGTGTCTATTTTATTGATGGGAACTCCAGGAGGGCAGGCATGTTTGTCCGTCTCATTCCAGAACATAGACACTCAAGAAGTATTTCAGAAAATAAATGAACTCTTGTCGTCCACCTCGCCCAGGCTGCAGCCGCACACAACCCGCACTCTCCAGCCCTGGCACCGAGGAGAGGGCGCGGCTGGGGCCTCCGTGGGCTCTGCACGGCCTCTGTGCTTCCACTGTGCTGGGTGCCCTCGCATCTCTCCACGCGGGGTGTAGACAGGGAGTTCACACCCACGGGGTCCCTGTTCCGCAGACATCTCCAGGCCTCAAGGTCCCTACCCAGGTACAGGGGTAGGCTGAGGGGAACCGGGCAGGGGTCGTGGTGGGAACTCAAAACAGACCCGAGAAAGGTTTCTCCAAAAATATATCTGTATTTCTTTCCATCATCATCCAAGTCCAACCTGGGAAGCAGAGGAAGGGAGGCCCAAGCCCTCTGAGGGCAGAGGGCAGAGGTCAAGTGTCCAGAGGTGAGCCATCATCGGAGGAAGCCAGCCACCAGGCAGGTGAGAGTGGGGGCCAGCAGAGCGGGCAGCGGCGAGGGCAGCAGTGGGCCGGGGGCCTGGGACCTGAACACCGGGCGCTGCCCCCGGGCTTGCAGGGGCCTGACGTTGTCCGTCATCTTCTGTTTCTGCTCATTGTCATAGTACAGCTTCTCAGAGAATGCAAGGATCTGCCGAGGGACAGGGACAGGGGGAGCTGGACTCCCTGCTGCGTGACCCCAGGCCAGTCACCTTGCCTCTCTGAGCCCTACCTCTCAGGTTCCCATGTGGATGACAAGGATGAGGGGTAAAGCGCTGGGCACTGGTGGCGCTCAGTTCCCATTAGCCAAGTGGACAGCTTTGAGGGCCCATGATTACAACTATTGTTGTCACTGTTACCACAGGACAGTGGTCCCGGAACTTGAGCATGCATGTCACCTGGGGGCTTGCTGGACCCCACACTGCCAGGCCGCACCCCAGACTTTCTGATTCCGTAAGGAGTGAGGCCTGAGAATTTGAATGTCCAGCAAGTTCCCAGATGATGTAGATGCCATGTGGTGCTGACCTGTGTCATCCCACACTCACCAGGGACCTCTCTTTGAGAACCACTCACTGTCCCGGAACAAAATACCAGGAGGGCGGGGACTGACTCATGGCTGCATCCCCAGCGGCTAGTGTGCCATAGGGACTGGAGGACCATTTGTGGAATGAATGACCTGTTTTCCCACTGTGGCTACGCCAACCCTCTCTCAGCTGCTCCTGGCCGGCCCGGGGCCCTCCCACGCAGGCGCCTCTCCCCAAGACCCAAGTCCCCTGCCCTCAGCTGGCCGACTCCCACCTCCTTTCCAGGGTGCAGCCTAGAAGCCTTTCTCTGACACCCCGGCCCGGCCGCAGCCTCTCCCCTCCAGCCCTTAACCCAGAGATGGGACGGCTGGGACCTTTCTTGTCTGTCTCCAGCAGGGATTCAGCCAGCAGGCCCTCAGCTCCCTGGGGTGCCCCACCCCAGCCCAGGGGGCCTCTGGGGGGGATCTAGAGAAGTGGTTTTGGGGAGCTGGGCAGTGGAAGGCTGCACCCTCAGCGGGCCCTGTGTACCTGGTCCATGTGGAGTTGAATGGGCTCCGCAAACACAGTCCAGACAACCTTCTCCTCGCAGCCCGGCGTGGTGAGCGAGCCCAGGTAGCGGAAGTAGTGCCTCAGTTTCCCCTTCTCAGGGAGCAGGTCAAACAGGCTGATGCTCTGTTTCATTGTGGTGCTCATTGCTGGTGGGGGTGGCGAAAGGGCGCTGTCAGTGGAGGGGAAGAGGGGGTTCTCACGCCGCTGATCCCCCTCACACACCTCCCTCCGAGAGCCTGGCCCCCCTTTAGAGGAACCAGTCCCACCGCTCCCATCACCCCCAGGCCCCCCCTCCTGGACCTCCTGACTCACTGGGTCTGGGAATAGCAGACAGCGCCTCCACCAGCGGCTGGAAGTCCTCGTTCTTGGATCCAGCCTGGAACAGGAGGGGAGGGAGCTTGAGAGGGGCTTGTGGGGAGCTGGTGGTGACCCCAATGTGTTCTCCTGGTCTGGGGTAGGGAGGGCAGGCAGCTTCTGCACCTGAGACTCTGAGAGGCTCTGAGCTCCCCCCACTGCCCCCTGGAGGGTGTACAAGTCACAGAAACAAGGGGCCTCCCCAGGCCCCTCCTGTCTTGCTCGAATCCCCGGTCTCTATATCCTAAGAAGCAGCCCCTCAGACCCTGGGGGGCGGAGGCCCCACCTCCACCAGGAAGGCCAGCACTGCAATCTCGTCTTTGGGGTCCTGGGCCTCTTTCTTGTTCTCTTTCTCGTGTACTATGTGCATCTGGTGGGAGGTGAGAGAGAAGGAGAGAGAAATGGTGGGGGCTGCACCCCCTTCCCCTCTGAGGCAGGTACCTCGGAGCCCAGCCGAGGCTCCACCCCAGGAGGGCCACTCACCTCCATGGCGAAGCGGTCCCCGTCCAGGCTGTGCTCCGAGCCTGCATCCGGCATCCTGGACCAGTGCAGGTGCAGCTGCTTGGCCCGGTACGGGGAGGCCAGGCCTCCTCCAGCGATCGTGGCCCCGTTCCCCAGCGACACCATCACTGAGGGGCACAGGAGGGGCAGTCCTGTACCCACCTCCCCAGCTCCTTCCAACCACTCTTCCCAGCTCCACCCAAGCAAGACCTCAACTGCGTCCCACCCTCTGTGGGCTTCAGGCCTGGACCCGGAGGGAGGGGACAGGATGGGTGGCGCAGCCCTAGACGGTTCCCTGGCCCCCCTATCTGCCTCTCCCTCTGCACACCTCCCACTGCCCCAAACAGGAAACTCCGTGGGTCCCTCCCCTGCTCCAATGCGCCCCCCGCCCTCCATGGTGCCCCAGCGTCCTCAGGGGACTAGCCACCTCCTCAGCCCTCGGGGACCTGCCCCGGCCCCTCCCAGCCTCACTCTGTGAGCCACAGGCAGTTCCCAGGCGGTTCCACATCCACACCTCTGCACCTGTCGTTCCTTCGTTCCTGGAACACCCCCCTCCCAGCCCCCACCCCTGTCCCAGCCCCAGACGGATCCGATGACGTCTGGCAAATGCTTCTTTCCAAAGGCTGTCCTGCCCCTCCCCTCCCCCACCCCTCCCCCGAGCTTCCAGCTTCTCCTCAGCAAAGTGGACCTGGGCCTGTGCGCCCTCCTTGTCCTCAGGGAACTCAGGGGCCCCTGGACCGGTGCCCACGCCTGCCCAGCCCTCCATCCTGCCCGCCCCCCCCGCCCCGGGACCCACCTGAGTGCCCATTGTTTTGGACGGTCCACTTTTCCTTCTTGTCGTAGCCGGAGAAGGAGAAGGGCCCCAGGCTTTCGTTCACCCGCGCCTTGGTGGTGACGATGTTGATGGGGGACTGGCGGTCCTTCTGGCATTGCCCACCCCACTGGTCCGGCCCTGAGCAGGGAGAGAGGGCGGGCTGAGTCGGGGTGCCTGGCGCCAGGCTGCGGCCTCCTCTGCTCCTTGGAGGTCAGGCCCAAGCACCCAGCTCACTGGTGGCAAGGCCTTGGGCCTGGCAGTGATGTGGGACCGACAGGGTGGGGACAGGGTGGCCAGGAGGTGGCTGTGAGCTCTGGGGGAGGGGACAGCCTCAGGCTGCTGGGCTGTGAGGGGAGAACTGTGGTGCTGACCTGCGTGATCAAGTTCAATGGGGAAGGGGAGGGCTCTGGGCAGGTGTGGAGTGGGCCCCCTGGAAGGGCTGGAGGCGGGGTGTGACCCAGGGAGGAGCCTGGTTCCCCAACCCAGGTGACCGGCTGGGCTGGCCGGCCTGTGGCAGCAGAGGCAGGACCAAAGCTGCAGCTGGAAAGCGGAAAGCGGTCCGCGTTTGAGTAGAAAGTGCAAGTCTCCATTTTGTTCCTCGAAAGAGTCACATGTCTCCATCTGCTGCTGCCATCGACGTCCCCGAGGACGCCCCTCTATGGCAGGGATGGGGGTGCCAGGGAAGGCCCCTGAGCTCGGTGTGTCCCCGCAGGCGTGTGCCTGCGTTCAGAGCTGGTCTGTGGCTGGCGGGGCACCATTATCCTTCGTCCTCCCACCATCCTGTGCCTCCAAGGCCGGCTGGACTTACCCACGCAATCCTTGGAGTCCTTGGCTTGAGTCGCATAGCACCAGTGTGACTCTGGAGCAGAGAGAGGCAGGGGGTGAGGCCTGTGCACGCGTGTCCGTGGACCGGTGCACACATACGCCCCTGGGGCGCCCGTGAACCGTGTGCACACAAGCCACACCGGGTGTGTGTGTGTGCGTGTGTGTGTGTGTGTGTGTGTGCGTGTGTGTGTGTGTGCGCACGCACAGAGGGTCAGAGGCTGCTAATCTCCCTGGAGTCAGAGCCCCCCTCGGGTCGGGTTGGGGTGTTCCTGGGAGAGGACACTTAAGAAGAAACCGTGGGTGGGGATGGGGCAAGAAGGCCGTACAAGAACTGTGACTCATCTGCTGGTCATTCTTCCCCAAGACAGGGTTCTCGGCTTTTCTTTCCTGGGGCAGGCAGGGCTCCGAGGCCCCCGGGCTCTGGCCTTCACACGCTCCCATTGCTGCTCATCAGCCTCCCCCTCCCTCCTCCAACCCAAACCTGGAAGGGCGGCGGGAGGGGAGGAGGGGGATTAGGACCACAGAGCCAGGTTCTGGATGCCTTCCCAGAGTTGACCAGGGGGGTGATGCCTCCAGGAGATTAGGCTGGCCCCTCCCTCTTGTCAGTAAGACCCATTCTTGGCTCAACTTTCACAGCCCCAGGGCAAGGAAGACAGCCAAGCCTTTGCCCCTGACCCACCACCCCACACTCCTGAGTTTTGGGACCAGGCGGACTCAGGTTCTCATCCCGGACTCAGGTTCTCATCCCGGCTCTGCCTCAGGCTGGTAGAACCAGCATCTCTGCAAAAAGGCTGCACCACAAACATGCCACACACATGCATGCCGATAGGGGAGACTGTGCAGGGGCAGAGGGAGCACACAGGAGCCCTCTGCTTTCTGCTCAGATTTTCTGTAACCCTAAACCTGCTCTAGTTAAAGTCTGTCGATATATATTTTTTAAAGGCTGGACCAGCAGGGTGGACAAAGCATTTGATCCGGAGCTGGAGCTAGCATTCTGGCTGAGGAGCTGTGGGTTTAGGAGCAAGTCACTTAACCTCTCTAAGCCTCAGTTTTATCATCTGTAAAGTGGAACAACACCGCCCACCTCACTGGGCTGTGGGGAGGACTAAAGGAGATGGCAGGAGGGTTGCGGGTAGCCCGGAACTCAGTCACGTCCCTGCTGAGCCCTTCCCTTCCCTTGCCTCCCTCCTTCTGGCCTCTTATACGTGCACAGATGGCAAAAGCCAAGTTGGAAAGAATTCAGGGATGAGGAAATTCCTAAGAAAAGCACGGCTTCCCACTCAGCCTGAGCTCAGTCCTCTGAGCAAACCCCCCACACACACACACCTTCTTGCCTGGGCTGCCCCCCATCCAAACCCACCTTCTCTGGCGTCCCTGGAATGGGGACAGGGTGGGGAGGGAGCCGTGAGGAGGGCAGGGTCTCCCTAGGGAGTGGGAGGAAGAGTTTGAGGCCAGGAGTGAGCCCTCACAGAACGCTGGACACCCTCTTGCTCTGGGACCCTCAGAACCACCGTGGGCGTTCAAGTCCCCCAGCTCTGGATCAGATGCTCCGCCTGCCCTGCTGGGACAGCCGCTTTCCCAGACGGACAGTCCCTGAGTGTCTTCCCCACGGCAGCCCGTTCCCCTGGACAGGGCTCTGCTGCCCCTGGGAGTTGCTGCATCTGGAACCCCCCCTATGGGTCCACTCTGCAAGGGAGAGCGGCCACTCCGCATGCAGGCCCCTCTGCGGGTGGCAGGAGCTCTGAGGCTGGAGGGTCCCCTGGCTGCCTCTGGCTTAATCGCTCTCAGCGGGAGAGCTCACGGACTCCTGAGCCCCACGGTCTTCCTCAGGCAGGAGTGCGTGTCCCAGGAGACAATGAGAGGGAGGTCACCTGGGCCGCTGAAGAGCTCCTGGTTACAATCCCGTGTCTTCACCTCTCAGAGGTCCTGGAGGCAGAAGGGGCCTCCAAGGTCAAGTTGGACTGGAGGCGGAGGGAGAGCCACTCCAAGGGAAGCCTTACTTAAACCAGAGCCCTGGGAGCCAGCTGTGAAGGGAGGAACCCCTCCGAGCCTCCCCAGGGCCTATTTGGTTCAGGCTAAGCTTTTCTCAGGAATTTGCTCTTTCCTGCCGGCTACGGCTCCTGTGTTTGTAATGGTAACCTCTGATCCACTGTCTTAATCACAGAAACTTTTGACCTGCTTGGATGAATGCTCTTGTAACTACCCTCTTCAGGAGGCAGGAGCCAGGAAAACACAACGTTGATGGGGCCAAGGCCAGGGGTCAGGTCTGTCTGTGGGCCGAGGGGAGAGAGCTGGCTTTTAGGCAAGAGGTGGCAGGTCACACACCAGCTCAGGTTCCTGTATTCGTTCACGAGAGGGCTGCCCTTGCTGAGGGTTACCCGCCCTGTCTCAGCCCCCCCTCCAAGAGGGCCCGGGAAGGAGAGGGGCTCCCCACACCTAGGTCTTGGCTCTGAGCTCCAGGTTCCACCTAGCCTACCCGCCCCTCACCAGAAACAGAGCGAGAGACCTAACCACCATCGCCAATCACCCAGCCACTGTCCCCCACCCTTGACTGTCCCACCCCTGACCCCCCCTTCTTTCGAGATGACTGAAGAATCTCCCTCTGATGGACCTTGGTCACCCCACCCTCCCACTCTGGGGGGAGGAAGGGATCCTGAAAACCAGCTCAGCGGAACCCAAATATGTCCTGGGCAAAGTCTCAGCAAGCCCTGGCCCGGAGGCTGGGACTCTCCCGTCCCCTCATGGCAGCAGGTGCTCTGGGGACGTCTATGTGCAGCCCGGTCCTTCCCCAGCCTCAAGTTCCCTAGGGCAGTGGTCGGCAAACTCATTCGTCAACAGAGCCAAACATCAACAGCACAACGATTGAAATTTCTTTTGAGAGCCAAATTTTTTAAACTTAAACTTCTTCTAACGCCACTTCTTCAAAACAGACTCGCCCAGGCCGTGGTCTTTTGTGGAAGAGCCACACTCAAGGGGCCAAAGAGCCGCATGTGGCTCGCAAGCCGAAGTTTGACGACCACGGCCCTAGGGGCTGGAATGGCTGCAGGAAGGCAGGGCCCAGGCGGTACAAGGAGCACAGGCTGTGTGAGGGGGCAGCTGAGATCAAGCCCTGGTTGGCTGGCGCAGGCCAGTGGTAGAGCCATCGTAGCCAGCCTGCACCACACGGAGCACGTGCACCCACTATCTATGGGGACCCTTAAAACCACCCGTGAGGTGAGGTTCATCACTATCCTGCTTTGTAAATGAGAAAAACGGGGAGTGACTTACCCAAGGCCACACAGCCACAAACTATCCGAATTAATTGCAAAACCTTTCTCTTCCTACTGAGCCCATCTGCTTAAGTCGGTTTCAAAGGTCCCACTCTATAAATAGAAACGTTCCCGGCCGCCCGCTGTGAAAGGGAGGAACACAGGTCCTCTGCCCTCCTGGGGTCTCTCGGCTGTCTGATCACCAAATAGACATGAGACAGATGAACAAGCGAGCATGACCAAGTTTAATGTCGTCTGTATGTGTGGGAACCCCACAGGCACGAGCGGTTCCGAGAAAGGGAAAATGAAGTCCATATGGCATTCTGGGCTAAGGATGAGGCAAGGCGCCTTGGGGCTTCCGAGGGGAGGCAGCCCATCCCCAAAACAGTAAGAAGAGCAGATGTGCAGTCATTAGAAGGCTGCCCTGCCTTATAGATAAGTCGTAAGAAGCCAACTCCGGTAATAACTCCGGATCGGTGAGGTCCCCACTTTAAAGTCTTTCAGGGAGAGGTACAAGTTTTCCTATTGCCTTCAGCTCAAAACAATTCACAGGCCCCCGGGGCACATCGTGGGGAGGGAGTCCTGCTCTGAACCCCTTCACGGCCTCGTTTCTCTTTCCTCCTCTCCTGAGAGTTGTGCACGATGCCCCTCATCCCGGCCCTCCTCCCCCAGGCGGCCCAGTCTGTCCCGCGCCCGCACCCCCTCTCCCTGCTGCCGAGGTTCCCTCGCCCCCCACGCCATGCTCCCAGGGAGGGCATCTGGCTTTGGAGAAGAGAAGAGGTTTGGGCGGATGGGCGCCAAGGACCGTGGTTTAGGGGGAGCTGAGCTGGGAACGGGCAGGCGGGGGCTTCGGGAAGGCGGTGGGCCCCCGGGAGGTCGTAGAGAAGGCGCCTCCCGGGTCCCTGCGCCCAGCCGCTGGAAGCGCCTTCAGTTCCTTATCAAATATTAACACACGTCTCCTGCCACCTCCCACCTAGGAGAATAATTAAGAGCTTGCCCTCACCATTAATCTTTAAACGAAAATCACCCTGGCCGGAAAGACCGGCTCAACCGGGGACCTCGGGTCTCCGGATGTCCCCAGCCAGGCTCCCCACAACAGCGCCGGGGCCGCCCCCGGGGACCAGGAGCTCAGGGTAGGGAGCGGGGGTGCCAAGGACCCGCCGCACCCCGTGTGCTGCCGTAGCTCCGGGCAGAGAGGGTCGGTCAGCCCCCCAGCCCCCAGCCCCGCGGGGCGCACAGCGGCAAACTCGGGGGGACCAGGAACCGCCTGAGACGCCAGAAAGGGCGAGAGGCGGAGGCGCGCGCCCGGGCGGCGGGAGAAGCATCCTTCCCACGGCCTCGCGCTCCTCTCGCCCCGGGCCGCCGCGCACACACGGGCACGCGTTTCCCCCGCACAGCACGTGGCCGTTCGTGTGCGCCCACGAGCTCGCTCACGTCCCGTCCGCCCGCAGCCGCCGCTCCCGGCGCACGCGCCGCCCGGGACGGACGCGCAACCGGCGCGCACCGGTAGCCGCGGGCGCAGCCTGGGCCGGGGCGCGGGGCGCAGGCGGGCCACCCGAGGGGCAGGGGCCGGAGCCCCGGCGTTCACCTGCGCGGGCCAAGGGCCGGGAGGCGGCGAGGGCCAGGAGCGCCAGCAGCAGCCGCATCCTGCGCGGGAGCAAAGACGCCGCCGAGCCGGGGGTCGCACGCCGAGGAGGCCGCCGTGGGTGCTGCGCCCATAAGGGCCGGGGTTTTATAGCGGAGCCGCGACGGGAGGGAGCCCCGATCCACGGGACGCGGGTAGCGGCTCCTCCCCCTGGCGGGGCCTCCCCTCCCCCTTGTCCTGAAACCACCAACCCCCCACCCGCACCCTGCTCCACGCAAGAGGCCCCCCACCGACTCCGCGTCCTCTCCTCTCAGAGGAGCACCCCCTCCCCCCGCCCCCCGCCCCCGTTCCACACCGTCGCGGGTTTGGGAACGGGGTAGCAGCATCGCAAGGTGCTTGAGCCACACAAGGTGCCCGGGTTCCTGGCTTGGACCATTTTGGCGGGGCCCCTGAGCCGCGCTCTCGCCTCTGGAGAAGCCCGCGGGGGCCTCGGGGGCCTCGGGGGGCCTCGGGGCCTCGGGTTGGGGGCGGGCGGTGGAGACGGCCTGGGCGGGAAGACGGAGCTGAGGGATGCGCGTTGGCCCCGCACGGAGGGTGTGCGTCTCTTTCCCGGGCGGTGGCCGCTGATTTTGGGTCCCATTTCGTTTTCTCTTTCCTCCCAGGCTGCTCCCTAAGAACTTAATTTCCGAGCAGACCAGAGACCCTTCTTTCAACACAGCGTGAAGACGCCCCTAAACTCCCGTGAGTGTTCATGCGATGCCCAGAGCAGGAAGGGTTGGGGCGGGGCGGGAGGGGGGGGCGCGCAGAATTGAGAAATGAATTGCAAAGGGGCCCCATGAGAGCCAAACCTGCGGGGTCAGCGGGGAGGGCCCGGGTCCTGTGCAGCCACCCTCCACCCCTGAGATGGTGTCCGAGGGGACCCCTAGTTCTCTCATGTGCCAGGATCTTCCGACGAGTTTGGGGAAAGAAGGGTTCCGTTGAAGGAGGCCCAGCTTTGGGGGTAACGGGGCCGGGGTGGGGGCCTCGAGGGGAAGCTGCCTGTGGTCTCCCCTCTCTTCCTTTCTCTGCGCCGGGGGTGCGGGCTTCGGTGGCAGTTTGGGAACCTCAGACTTGGGTGAGGAAGAGGGATGGGGAGCCAGGCAGTGGGCCGGAGGGGCCCCCCTCCATCAACAGGAAGCCCCCGTTTTCTGATCTAGGCTCTTCCCCTTCTGTTGCCAACTGCTCAGCCCCCGCCAGCCTTTGAACCTAGGCTCGGGACCTCTGAAAGGGATTGCCTCCCCAAGAATTACCTGGGTAAAGGGCTTCCTCCTTGGCTAGAGCTCCCCACCCCGCTCCTGGCCCAGGATCACTCAGGCCCAGGAGCAGCTTTGATCTTACAGAGGCAGCAGGGCCCCCATCAGGCTTGGGGCCTATTGTCCTCACTGCTGTGGACTTGAATCACCAGCCTGGGCCGATGACAGTGGGCAGGGCGTCTCCAGGGCTGAGTGGATTTGGGGAAGTGGATTTCTGTTCACAAGGCTGTAAATCTTTCAGGACTGGGGACGGGCAAGGGGAGGGGCGGGAGAAGCCTATTCCTGGGAATGGGGTCTACTTCAGAGGGTCCCCGTGGCCCCAGGCCAGCCCCACCTGGCAGGAGAAAGACTTGGAAACATTTGTGGGGTTAAGGGGCTATTGATCAGCGACTCTTGGATTCACTTCAAAATCCATTGCATTGGGGGCCCCCAGGGGAGAGGAGTGTGGGAGGGGGAGCTGCTCCCTAGGTAATTATGCTCTTCTCAGGTCATTGCACCCCCTATTGTGTTTTGGGGCCAGCAAGATGGGGAAGGAGAGCCCGGCTGGTGTGGCTCAGTTGGTTGAGCGTCATCCTGTGCACCAAAAGGTTGCAGGTTTGATCCCTGGTTGGGGAATGTACTGAAGGCAGCCGATTGATGTTTCTCTCTCCCTCTCCCTCCCTCCCTCTCTCTCCCTCTCTCTCTCTCCCTCTCCTTCTCCCTCTCCCTTTTCTTCTCCCTCTCTCCCTCCTTCTCTCTTTCTCTCTTTCCCTCCTTCCCCCCCCCCCCCCTTTCTCTAAGCATATCCTTGGATGAGGATTAAAAAAAAAGCTTGGGCAGGGGAGGAGGTAAAGGATGGGCACCACTACCCTGGCTGGGTAGCTCAGAGGGTAGAGCATCGTCCTGATACACCAAGGTTGTGGGTTTAATCCCTGCTCTTCCTCTGACCCAGGATAACCTAGGACAACTTCCCTACTCCTCTCTTTTTGCAACTTCCTCATCTCTAAGGTGGGGATGGTAATCTCTGCCCTTCTGACCTCTGCCAATAAACAGTTATTGGGCTTGCTGTGAGCCTGCCCCTGCCCAGCCCAGACTTTCACAACCCGCAGCCGTCCTGGTGCCTGGGTGTCACACTGACCCACGACCGAGGCAGAGTTGAATCATAGTTCTCATCCTCTGGGGATGTGCACGTACAAGGCCCTTCCAGGAACAGGAGGGAGGCACTGGGCAAGCCAGAGGGCTTGGACATCAGACAGCCCTGGGGTCACGTCTGGTCCCCTCCACTTGCTCTGTGATGTCAGCAGGGCCTCCGTTTCCGTCGCCTGTAAAATGAAAACCATACCCCTCACTTCCTTCTAGGTTACTGTGAGAATGCAGTGAGCTGAAGCCAGGTGGGACACATTAGTACACGTGACCATGACCTCTAAGGGGAGGTCCCTCTACCTGGATTAGACCTGACCAGAGGCAGGTGTGGATATAGCATCAGGGGGCAGGGGACAGGAGGCTGAGCCCCAAGAGGGGCCCTGACATCAAGGTTCTTCCTAGATTCCAAGACTTGGGGGCGGGGGGTGAGCAAGGCTGAAGGGCAAGAGGGAAGCCCCAACGGCAACCGCATGGGCTCTGAAAATGCAAGATTCAGATTCAGCCCTTCCTGGGGCTCCGGTGGGCAGAGCGGGGCGGAGGCACCTATCTCAACACGCGTGGTGTCCACAGGTCAGAGGAAGGATAGAACATATCTGGAAACAGAAAACTGTGCTTGTGTTCAAGGGGTGATGTGAGCAGACAGAGCTTCTAATGGGCTTTGGCATGACACCGCCCTGGTTCACATCCCAACCTGGGCACTTACCCTTCACCTCCCTCAGGTCAGTGTCCTGATCAGCAAAAGGAGAACCAAGACCACACCTCCCTCCCACAGGTGTGGTTAGGATTTAACTAGATGATGCTGGGTGAAGGGTCTGGTAGAGGGCCAGGCACTTAGAAAGTGCTCAATAAATCTCAGCTGTCATCACTAGCTGTTGAAGGCAACAGTGGCATATGCCCGTGATGTTACAGGAGCCCGGGGCAGTGGCAGCTCACCCAGCCAGGAGGTGGGGAATCTAAGAAAGCTTCCTGGAGGAGGTGAGCTGAGTATTAGAAGACAAGTAGTTGTTAATCCCCAGAAGGAAGGGAAATCCAGGCAGAGGAAACAGAATGAGAAAAGGCGCGGAGGTGGCTGGATGGGTAGGAGCATCCAGTGAGGGGAGAATGCTGAGAGGAAACTGGAGAGGTATTTGGCACCAGATGGATAGGATTGTTAGTTGGGATTAGAAGGTTGGACTGATCTTTCCTTCGATGGGGTGTAGATATCAGGATCCTAATTTTATAGGCCAGGAAACAGCCTCAGCCACTCGGCCCTAGAAAGGGACAGGGATCCTTGAGTTACAGAGAGGAAGCTGAGGCTCAGAGAGGGCAGTGACTCACCCAAGTTGCCCAGCAAGGAGAGAGCAGAGCTGGGATTCGAACCCTGGTCTCCCTCACCCTGATGTTCTTTCCATGCCCTCTCATTCCCCACAACACACCTTCCTCCCATGGGGACCCCCAGCCTCCAGCTCCCCTGGCTTTCTGCAGTCTCCTCTTGTTAGTAGAAAAGTAGGTTTGCAGAGACTGCAGTTTTTGCATCCCGGGAATCTTGAGATTAAACCCACATGTAGTACAAGGTTTAACCCAGAGCCTCAGCTCCGCCACTCCCCACCCTGGATCTCTGCCAGATCCTAGCAGAGACAAGAAAGCTCCTTTCCTGCCAGCATCTGTGGAGGCTGCAGTCCCTCTCCCCCCACCTTCAAATCTACCTTCTTTCTGGGCTCTGTGGAGAGAATCCTGCGGGAGCAAAAAGCGGGGGGACGGACAGAGTCCTGGGGGTCGTCCTGGGGAAAGACAAGGGCTTCCTTATTAGAGGGTTTGGCAGGCACTTCTGCCCCTGAACATTTTGAAATAATAACAGCAGGAACAAGCACGGAATAATCTGGCTCCGGAGAGGACATATGTTCTGTTCCTGCCCTGCAGAGTTCAGGAAAACTCCCCCATGGCTCTCCCCGCCCCTCTCCGCGTCTCGGCCGCCGGGGAGCCCGGGCTGACCACAGCAGGAGGCTGAGATCTGACAGCGCTTCCTTGCCTTTTCCAAGTGGATTCGTTTACATTCTGGCTTTGTAGTGGAAGGACCCCTAAGGAGCCTGATGAGGGTGCAACCAGGTGGAGAGAAAAAGGAAGAGCTACGCAGGCAGCCCTGGGGGGAAAAGGGGACAGTCCCTACTCCGTGAATGCCGTGGCAACAACTTCTTTGTGGGTGTGCGTGCGCGTGAGCATGGAGGCGGGGAGGGAGCAGGGAGATGTAGTTTCCTTGCCTCTTATTATCCAGATAATATCTACTCAGTGTAGAATATTTGGGAAGAAGCAAGGGGCAAGAGTGACCAATAATCTTGTCTTCTAAAGGCAAGATTATAAAAAATTTTATAATTTGACATAGTTTTAAGGGAAAAAAATCTTAAGGAAATAACCTTAATTCATCTGTTTGATTTTTTCCGTCTTCCCTTTTATCAATATGCAAAACACTATTGACATAGTGAACAGCTTAGCGTCCTGCTTTTTAACCTTCACATTTTACTGTAAACATGAGTCCCTGTTACCTCACAGCCTCCACCAATGTCACCTTGCAGCTTCACAGTGTACCCGGTGTTAAAGAAACAAAAATAAAAAAAAAAAACCCACAAATTCAACGGAGTGAATTTGAAGCTCTAATGGGCTTTACTAAGCAATTCATGAATTGGGGTCTTAGAAAAAGTTTCCTTCCCCCAACCCTTTCCCTTTGGCAACCATCAGCTTGTTCTCTATATCTGTAGATCTGCTTCTGTTGTGGTTTTTTAATTCATTTAATTATTTTCAATTTTTTATATTCCACATATAAGTGAGATTGAACAGTATTTGTCTTTCTCGGTCAGACTCATTTCACTTAGCATAATACCCTCTAGGTCCACCCATGTGGTCACAAATGGCAAGTTTTCATTCTTTTTCATTGCTGAATAATACTCCATCATGTATACATACGACCTCTTCTTTATCCTTTCATCTACTGATGGACACCTAGGTTGCTTCTATTTCTTGGATATTATTAGTAATGCTGCAGTAAACATAGTGGTGCATATATCTTTCCAAATTAGTGTGTTTGTTTTCTTTGGATAAATACCCAGAAGAATAATTTCTGGGTTATATGGAAGTTCTATCTGTAAATCTTTGAGAAATCTCCATATTGTTTTTCATAGTGGCTGCAATAATTTACAATCCTACCAATAGCGTAGGAGGGTTCTGAAAGATGAAACAGAGGGCCAGAGACCATGGGATACCAGGACACAGGCTTTATTGGAGAGAAGACCCCTGCTGGCTCCCTTCCAGAGGGAAAAAGAGAGAGAGAGAGGGCGTGTCGGGGTGAACACGCCTTTTAAGGGGAGGAAAAGAGGGGACGGGGCTTAGGGCACTCAGCACACGCTGATTGGTGGTTTCATGTAAGGCACATGATTAGGCACCTAGGGACTTAGGAATCGGGGGCTTAGGGTATTTGGCAGGTGCTGATTGGTGGTTCAATGTACAGTCCATATAAGGTGTTCAGGAATGTCCGGCTGCAGGTGGAGTTTACATCATACTCCGTCCATCAGTTGGGGGAAGGGATGATCTATCAGGTTTCTTTTTCTCCACATCCTTTCGAGCACTTTCTACTTGTTGATTTATTGATGATAGCCATTCTGACAGGTGTGAGGTGATATCTCATTGAGATTTTAATATTCATTTCCCAGATGATTAGTGGTGTTGAGCATCTTTTCATTTGTCTGTTGGCCATCTGTATGTCCTCTTGGGAGAAATGCCTATTCAGATCCTCTGTCCATTTTTTAATTGCATTGTTTTGGGGGAGGGGTGTTTGGTGTTAAAATTGTATTTTGAGTTATTTTCAGATTTGGATATTAACCTCTTATTAGATGTATCATTTGAAAATATCTTCTCCCCTTTAGTAGGCTCTCTTTTCGTGTTGTTAATGGTTTCCTTTGCTGTGCAAAAACTTTTTAAATTAGTGTAGTCCCATTTGTTTATTTTTTCTTTCGTTTCCCTTGCTCAAGGAGACATATCCAAAAAGATAGTTATAAGAGCACCATCCGAGAGTTTCCTGCCTTTGTTTTTTTCTGAGTTCTATAGTTTCAAGTCTAACATTTATGTCTTTCATTCATTTTGAGTTTATTTTTGTATATTTCATTTTTTGCATGTGTCTGTACGGTTTTGCCAACACCACTTATTAAGAGACTGTTTTTACCCCACTGTATATATTTACCTCCTTTGTCATGGATTAATTGACCATATAAACAAGGATTTATTTCTAGGCTCTCTATTCTATTCCATTGATCTATGTATCTGTTTTTATGCCAGTGCCATAATGTTTTGATTATTGTAGCTTTGTAGTATAGTTTGAAGTCAGGGAGCATGGTACCTCTCACTTTATTCTTTCTCAAGATTTCATTGGCTATCCAGGGTCTTTTGTGGTTTCATACAAATTGTAGGATTAGTTCGAATTCTGAGAAGAATGCCATTGTTATTTTAATAGGGATTGCATTGAATCTGTATATTACTTTAGGTGGTAAGGACATTCTAACAACATTAACTCTACTAATCCATGAGCAAGGTTTATCCTTCCATTTGCTTATATCTTCTTACATTTCTTTCTTCAATGTCTTACAGTTTTCAGAGTGCAATTTCCACCTTTTTGGCTAAATTTATCCATAGGTATTTTATACTTTTTGATGTGATTGTGAAGTATGGTAGCAATCATCTCAGGTAGAAACTGCTGTTTGGGTTCTGTACTTATTTGTTTGCTAAAACAATAGAAAGTTATTTTGATTTTCTGAACTTATGTATGCTATCCCAATACTCCATTGATGATGGTATGAATGTCCCATTGATTGTGATCTCACTGGTCATCGAAGCACATTCTTCTGGGACCCAGGACAGATCAATTATCCTAAATTACCTCAGTAGCTACAAATAGTGCATTCCTGTTGACTCAGTGATCCCAGAATCTGGACAGCACAATTATTCTAAATTGCCCAGGTGGTCCCAGATAATGTGTTTCTGTTGATTCAGTGATTCTTAGATACTTTATTTATTAATTTATTTAAAATATATTTTATTGATATTTTACAGAGAGGAAGGGAGAGGGATAGAGAGTTAGAAACATCGATGAGAGAGAAACATCTATCAGCTGCCTCCTGCACCACCCCCCACTGGGGATGTGCCCAAAACCAAGGTACATGCCCTTGACCGGAATCGAACCTGGGACCTTTCAGTCCGCAGGCTGACGCTCTATCCACTGAGCCAAACCGGTTTCGGCAATACTTTAGTTAACTAACTTGCTCACGAAACAGGTTCCTCATTCCAGACCCAAAGATGTAATTGATACCTTTGTGATATTCTGCCAATATAAGCCAGATGTGGCAAGCTGTTCGGGACTGCGAGATTTGGAGCTTTAGCCCCTCGTATGCCACCAGCTTTTAATAAATGACTCCATAATTCGACTTTTTGAGGCGTCCTTTGTAAGATGGGGGTTACACTACAACAATTGTAAATGGGATTGTTTTCTTAATTTCTTCTTCTGTTTGTTATTGATGAATAGAAATGCAATAGATTTCTGTAGATTGATTCTGTATCATCCTTCAACTTTACTGAAGTCATTTATTAGTTCTAATGGTTGAGAGTTTTTATCATAAAAGGATGTTGAATTTTTTCATATGCTTTTTTTCTGCATCTGTTGAAATGACCATATGGTTTTTGTCCTTTATTTTGTTAATGTAATATATCACATTGATTGATATATGGATGTTCAACCATCCTTGCATGCCTGGGAGAAATCCCACTTGGACATGGCATATAATCCCTTTAATTAATTGTTGAATCTGTTTTGCTAACATTTTGTTGATATTTTTAAAAATATATTTTATTGATTTTTCACAGAGAGGAAGAGAGAGGGATAGAGAGTTAGAAACATCGATGATAGAGAAACATTGATCAGCTGCCTCTTGCACACCCCCCACTGGGGATGTGCCCGCAACCAAGGTACATGCCCTTGACCGGAATCGAACCTGGGACCTTTCAGTCCACAGGCCGACGCTCTATCCACTGAGCCAAACCGGTTTCGGCCGTTTTGCTAACATTTTGTTGATAACTTTTACATCTATGTTCATCAAGGATATTAGCCTGAATTTTCTTTTTTTGTAATGTTTTATCTGTTTTTGGTATCAGGGTAATGCTGGCATCATAAAATGAGTTTGGAAGTGTTCCTTCCTCTTCAATATTTGAAATATTTTAAGAAATATAGGTATTGCCTGGCCAGCATGGCTTAGTGGTTGAACATTGACCTATGAACCAGGAGGTCAGGTTCTATTCCTGGTCAAGGCACATGCCCAGGTTTCGGGCTTCATCACCAGTGTGGGATATGCAGCCAATCAATGATTCTCTCTCATCATTGATGTTTCTCTCTCTCTCTCTCTCCCTCTCTCTCTCTCTCTCTCTCTCTCTCTTCTCTCCCTCTCCCTCCCTCTTTCTTTCTCTCTCTCTCTCCCTCCCTCTCCCTTTCCTCTCTGAAATCAATCAATAAATATATTTAAAAAATAAATATAGGTATTAATTCTTCTTTAAGTGTTTGGTAGAATTCATCTGTGAAGCTACCTGGTCATCGGCTTTTATTTGTTGGGAGTTTTTTTTACAACTGCTTCCAGTTTCACTGCTAGTAATTGGTCTGTGGTGTCAGTTGTAACTTCTCTTTTTTTCATTTATGATTTTATTTATTTGGGCTCTCACTCTCTTTTCCTTGATGAGTTTGTCTCTTTTATTTATCTTTTCAAAGAACCAGCTTTTAGTTTTATTGATATTTTCTGTTGTTTTTTTATTTCATTTATTTTCATTCAATCTTAAAAATTTCCTTCCTTCTGTTTACTTTGGGTTTTGTTTGTTCTTCTTTTTCTAATTCCTTTAGGTGTAGAGTTGGATTATTTGGGATTTTTCTTGTTTCTTTAGGTAGGCCTGTATAGCTCTGAACTTCCCTCTTAGAACTGCTTTTGCTGCATCCTATAATTTTTGAAAAGTTGTGTTTTTATTTTCATTTATTCAACATAGTTTCTGATTTTTTGTTTGATTTCCTCTTTGATTCACTGGTTGTTTAGTCTCCACATATTTGTATTTTTTCATGCCATTATGATGAAATCATATGCTTGATATGATTTCAATCTTCTTGAATTTATTGAGGCTAGTATTGTGGCCTAAATCAGGCATGTTAAACGAGTAACGTTGAAGATTTAATTGTCTTTATTCAGCAATTTATCTATTGGGTAGCACCCCATCTAACAACTAGAAGGGTACAGTGGGGGGTTTTACAAAATGAAAGGTTTTTATAGGAAGAAGGATCGGGCAAGGGAGCTAGTAACAAAAGCAAAGAAAGGATTATTTTGAGGCCAGGACATCTTTTTCTTTTCGGTTGGGGAGAGCCTTGCTGGTGGTTGACCAGAAAATTCCAGGCTGGTGCTTTAAGATTACATTCCTGTGAGATGTTGAAACGGCACTTAAATCAGGTATTAAATCTAGGTTTGGTTACAATGGGTTTTAAGCATGAGGGATGGCATTTTGGACCTGTGATTTTCTCTTTAGCAGGCAATATGCCATCGAGAAAGTAGAGAGGCACTCCAAAGAGTTGTACAAAGTGGAATGTTTTTGTAAGCAGAAAGAGGTGGGATTAAGAGAGTGGATTATTTCAGGCAGGAGGTCTTATGCAGAAGTGTCTGATCAGGAAATTCCAGGCTGATTGGTTTAAAATTCTACTCCTGGAAAAAGCTGAAACTGAATTAGGTTAGTTATTAAATTTTGGTTTAATAATATGGCTTAGCAAAAGTGACTCCCTCTGGCCTGTTTCTTTCTTACTTTTTCTTTTCTTTTCTTTTTTTTTTTTTTTTTTTAACACCAAATTGTGTCAGCTCACTTTCCGTGGAAAATGACAATGCAGGGAACATCTTCCCAGTGGAGGGGCAGGGCCACAGGCTGGGAAAGGAAACCAGGGTCCCAGTTTCTCTCCCCAGCTCCTCACTGAGCAGAACTAGCGTCAGCTCATGAAGATAGTTTGGAAGTGGGATAAGGATTAAGGCTAAAGATTTGGGAGACACCACCCTTGAAGGAACCCTCAGAGGCTGTTTGGAGAATCTGAACCTGGAGTTGTAACTCTTTTTGATTTCTGATGTGCCTGTAAAACAGGGAGTGTGTGTGTGTGTGTGTGTGTGTGTGTGTGTGTGTGTGTGTGTGGTGTGTGTGGTAACAGGTGTTTCTGTGTAGATTTGCAGGGTAGAGATGTCCCCGAAAGGGGACTGGGCCTAGAGCGGATCTGCCTCAGGCCCGCCAGTAGTGTGTGGGTTCATGCAGGGAAGATTTCACAAGATGAGTCCAGGTGATTTCGAGAGTATGTTTGTTAAAGCTGGGGACAGTGAGATGAAGAAAGGCTTAGCCTAGAAGAAGCAATAAGAGAGAGCATGTGCGGTACTCAGCTTTGGCTCCCCAGAAACGTTATAGGGAAGAAGTGGGCCATGCTGGGCTGCGTGAACTCGCTGAGAAGTCAAAGTCACAGTGAAGGCGATGAGCCATGGTGGTGCTGCCGTTAGTTCACTGAAAAATCAGAGAAAAGGGGGCCCTGGAGACAAGTTCAGGGGTAAGCCCAGGACGAGCTCCCTCAGTTGCAAGTCTCATGGGGACCCTTAAGAGTTTAGGAAAGAAAAGTAAAGATGCACAAATGAGAGGGAAGAAAGGCATGGGCATGCTCCAGAGAGCCTGAGCTGAGCTGGGTCTTTGTTTTGAGGGTTCTTATCTGTTTTCTAAAGGTGGGGATTTTAGGGGAGGACTTAGAGGAGGACCTCAATAGAGTATTGCATCAGCTTTATGCTGAAGTGCCAAAATGAGATTTATTCCCCTGACTTCATCTGTCCTTGGGTGTGGTTGGCACAAATGGCACTCACTTGATTTCTGTTATCTATCCCCTGAGTAGGGTGATTTATGCTATCTACCCTCTAGTTGGGGAGAAGTGTAAACCATTTACTCTTAGTGTCCTTGGTTAGGGAAGATAAGATTTTGTGATTTACTAGATGGCTGTAAATTGCTTAGCCGTTCAACATCCTGTCTCAGTTTCCCTTTTCCATTTGTCCTGGCTTACTAGCCTGCCTCACAGAGGGTGTGAGAAAAATGAGTGCCTGTGGGTGCCAGCTCCCAGGATTGTATTTGCACAATGGCGCCCTCTGCTGTCCCTGCTTTTCCAACAGTTCCGGGCCATCTACGGTTTGGAAGTTCTTCCTGCTGTCCATCCTTCCCTGGTGTTTCAGTTGTGGGGAGGACATCACTTAATGATAACAAAATAGCAAACAGAGAACTGGAAAGCAACTCTTTAGGTCCACCCTATACCTGATACCCAGAACTTTAGCTTGCTCCTGGAGACTTTCCGATACTACTACCACATGCAACCTCTTTTAAGACCTGAACTACTACGGTCTCTTAGGTATCAGAGGGGAAACTGAGACAAGCCACTGAGAATGTGTCAGAAACTCCTCTAACGACCCCACCTTACCTACTTCTTTCAGGTGTGACCCCAGCTGCCCCCATACCCTGGGGAAGGATGGGGGTGTCAGAGCTGCAGAAAGAGGCTGAGATTTAGCAAGGCTGCATAGATAGCTCACTTCCCCGCTCCGTAGGTCCTGTGGGAGGGTGAGATCAAACTGCCCTGCCTCCTTCCTTATTCTGGCAAACCAGGAGGTGGGGGACAGTGGCTCTTCCATAATAAGTAACCCCTATGTTAACCTGAAGTGCAGTTCAAGTTTAATGAGACCTATATGGGGTTGGTAGGCTTCATGGCTGTGGAACTCATGAAGTTTCAGAGGGGGTGCACTTGGTTTAATATTCTGAAATGCACAACAATTTTTGAACAAAGGGCCTAGCATTTTCATTGTGTAGCGGATACGGGGTGAGGGTGGGTGGGTGATGTGCAGTCTCCTGGCTGGCTGTCCACCCTCCCGGGGCTGGTCCAGAAGCAGCCAGGCAGTGGTGCTCGGACAACAACCCGTGGCCCAGCAGCCCCTTGTGGAGCCCTGGGCTGGCTCAGGTTCTGCTTTCTCAGAGGAAATGCTCCCTTGCTAGAAACCCAGGGCACCACATTGCTCCCTCCCCAGACAGCCAGCTCTTTGGTATATGGGCTGCGGAGGCCCTGTGGGCTGTGCACCGAGTCCAGCCCAAGCACTGTTGCCACGTGGGTCGGACTGGGCTGGGAGCCGTGTCTGGCAGTGCTGGACACTGGCAACTGGGCACTTGGTGCAGGCTCAGCTCACCGGGAACATACTGGGTGGCAACTAGTCTCTGGTCTCCCCCTGGGCTTCACACTGTGCCCCAGACTGAAGATAGGAAGGCAGGAGAAGGCCCTGGAAGAATGTTCAGGGGCAGAGCAGGAGCTGAGGAGCAGCAGGCCCTCCCAGGGCTCCGGGAAGCGCACGAGTGTGCCTTCCGGCTGCTCAGTGCCCTCTTTTCTGCACTAGGCCCTGCTGCAAGGAGCTGCATCTGGCTTCTTCGGGCTTCCCAGCATCACCACATGAGGGTCACACTCACGTGCTTCTACCTCATCCCCAGGTGCCCCAGGGGTGGGTTTCTTCTGGTTCGTGTGTGGGCACTCAGGCTGCCAATCTTCTGATCTGAGGAGAGGGCTCCCACCTTGGCCTTCTTCCGGCGGCCCCTGCAGTGCCCCTCAGTTTCCCTCATTCGGCCAGGCCTGCTGGATGTGTTTGGATTCACGTTTCCCCCCAACAACAGCATGGCACAGCTGTGGCTCAACTCTGTGATGAGAAGCGGAAGCAGCATTCTGGCTCATTGCCTGAAGGCCCGCGGTGAGGAGGCACCTGCACTTCCTCAGGCCCCGACCTGTCCCCTGGGTCTGACTGGCAGTCCTTTCCCCACTGGGTGTTCATGTGCGTGTGTCAGGCCAGCCCAAGGGTGGCATGTTGGCCCTAAGGTAATAACCCTCCTGCTGTCCCCCCAGGAGGATTATGTTGAGAACCCTGGAGCGGTTGTTTTTTAATTACCGTGGCCATCAGAGCTGTTTGGGTCTGATAGGAGGGACCTCCATTATCACCAGGTCCTTGACGAATGAAGTGGAGAACAAGGAACAGGGAGGAGGATGTTGGAGTGAACAGAAGTTTGTCTTTGGGGGTGTTAGCGCTTTCCCATGCCTTCTCTGACCCTCTGTCTTCCCATATGCCTAATGGGTTTGCTAATATCCACTTAGTCTTTTGGGGTCACTATGATGCCCAGGGCAACACTAGTTATTAATCTGTTGCCATAGGGGCCACAGGATGGGGCTCCCATGTTGGGGTGGGGTTAGACTTTTTCAACTGCTGGTGGACTGCCCACTCCTGCCCACACAGGTGTGTTCCTTCAGCAGGCTGCCTATCTTCATTCATCCAGGTTGCACCAGCAGGCATCCTGGATAAGGACAGGGAGCAGACGTCAAGAGTCAAGCAACATGATTCACTATACACCCTTTTGCCTCTACTCGTACCTCATTCCTCTCCCAATCTGAACTGAGGTTTGACTGATGCTAAGGAGAGATGACTGGGCCCTGGGCTACCATAATGGTCACCCATGGGGTTCTGGGGCAACAGGACATGGTAGGTCCAGTGTGGGCTTGGTCCTGGGCACCTATGCAGCCACCTGTCTGCTCCTTCTGGCATCCTACCGGCCCCTCTTTTCTGGACTAGTTTCTGCCCTAGTAGTTATACCCAGTTTCTTCCTGCTGCCCAACATCACTGCCATCACGATTATGATAAATTCACGGGGCAACCGTGTCATTTACTCCCTCAAGGGCAAGACTCTAGACTCCCAAGTTGCAGAGCCCTTCACTGGGGACCCCGGATCTCCCCTGCCTGCCTGGACACTGGGTGAGGAGAGCAGTCGTGGGTATCTGTGAAAATTGGTGGTCACCCAGAGTGGAGTGGAGGCATCTTTACTGCAAGGAATGTGTATGAGAGGGATCCCAGGGCTTGTCTCCTCCTCCCCCCTTTCAGGTGGCTGGGCCTGCTGGCTTGGGTGCAGGTGGGAAGAAGAACTGAGTTCCTGGAAAGTGAGTGGGCCCTCCCCAGTTGTCTGGGGAACCATACAACGCACACGACAAGTGTGAAGAGGGCAGTGGAGATGCCTGTAGTGCGTGAATGCCTACTGCTTCCAGAATGGTGCACAGGAATTGAGTACTGTCCACTTCCCGAGGCTCCAGGCCCCTGGACAAACATTGGCATTCCTGGGCCTCCTCAGGAAAGCTCGGATCTCTGGGAAAATTCCAGTTTAAACCCGCTGAGGCAGACAAGCACCCGTACAGATTAATAGGCTAGTCTGGACGATGGCCGGGTTAGGAATAGCAGCTGCAGGCTGGGACTGCCTCTGTTCTCTGGCGGCAGTGCTCTGGCTGCTTCAGCACCGCGGGCTGGACAGCGCCTCCAGGGCCGGCGGGGAGGCTCCTCTCAGAACTTCTCGGGGTGGGCGGGCGGGGGGGGTCGGGGGGTGGGGTGTCTGACCGGACAAAGAAGGGAAGGCTGTTAGAGATAGAGACGATTTTTTTTTTTGGCCCCTAGAGGGCGAGCGCAGGTGGTACGAGAATCCTTAACAGGTTGGAATCCTTGTGGGGCTGCGTCTATGTGTAACGCCCCCTCTCCTGATTCTGGCCGCTCAGCTCAAGACCGGTCACAACCCGCCTGTCCGGACTTATCTGTGACCAGTCCACACCCCAAGACCTCTGGACCCAAAACATCATTTTAATTTTTATTTTTTAAAATATATTTTATTGATTTCAGAGAGAAAGGGAGAGGGAGAGAGAGATGGAAACTTCAATGATGAGAGAAAATCATTGATTGGCTGCCTCCTGCATGTCCCCTACTGGGGATGGAGCCTGAAACCTAGGCATGTGCCCTTGACCAGAATTGAACCCCGGGACCCTTCAGTCCGCAGGCTGACACTCTAGCCACTGTGCCAAACCAGCTAGGGCCAAAACTCACACACACACTCTCTCTCTCTCTCTGAATCAATATATATATCAATATATATAATTTATTTCAGAGAGGAAGGGAAGGGAGAGACAGAAACATCAATGATGAGAAAGAATCTTGATCGGCTGCCTTGTGCACACCCCCTACTGGGGATGGAGCCCAGGATCTGGTCCTGTGCCTGACCAGAAATTGAACTGTGACCTCTTGGGTCATAGGTCCACATTCAACCACTGAGACACACCACCTGGCTGGACCCAGAACTTTTTGAGCTGGGTCTGCCTAGCTTGGGGACCCCCATTCTGAGCCCCACTCCGCATGGGACCCTTCAAAGCTTCTAGGAGAATCTGGTTGGGAAGTCCTGATTCCTTTGATCTCTGTTTGTCCTAAGGAGATCTATGTGGATTTGCAAGTGGGAGAGAGTGGGAGGCAGGGTGAGTGTGTTCAATGAAACAACAAGGACCTGTACTGTTGGTACTTTCCCAGTTCTTCTGGGACTGTGAATAATGCAGTTATTCTCTATCCCTTTTATTGTTTGGAAGTTCTCTTTGGAGTCTAACTGTAGGACAGACTGTCATTGTCTAGAGTTGGGGAATGAATACCATTTCACAACTATAAAATAACATGCGGAGAGTTGGAAATCAGTTATTGGGACCACTCCACCAGAACCTCAGGCCTCCTTTTATTGAGAACCAGCAACCTCATTCACTTGAACACCTGAACACCAGAGGGAAAACAGAGGGGGGCAGATGAGAACATGACAGTAGTTCACCTAAAATCTCCATACTGGGGGGCAGGGATAGAGGTGTTGGAACTGCAGAGAGAAGCTGAGATTGAAGCATGGCAGCACAAAGAGTCTGACCTTAACCCCTGGGCTCTGATAAGGGCAACGAGTAGCCCATGTGGGCTGATTAGATTGATCCCCCTGCCCCATCATGGCATTGAGGGAAGGTGCAGGGCAGTGGCTCAGGCCCTAGTTAGTAACTCAAAAGCTCCAGATTAAGCTTTCATAAGACTAATGTAGGTGGCCTCCACCCTCTGGGGCTGACAGGGAGCATGGGGCGATGGTCACTGGGGAACTGCCCCTGGACAGCCAGTTGCATTTGGAGTCCTCGCTAGCGTGGGCCTTGCTTTCGTCCAGACACTCTTGACCATAGGTCAGCTGCTTCCTCGTCGCGCTTCCGGCTCTTCCCCGCCACTTGGCGATGTGCGAGGTGCCGTGGCGGGCCCAGGTCCGGACTTAGTCCTGCCTGCGGGGTGAGCGGGGTGAGACAGCCTTGTCTTCTCTGCAAGGTCTGGCGCGAGCGCTGCTGCACCGGGGCCGATCTCTACCTGGAGCGCCCTCTGGCGGTGATGGGCGTCAGGCCTGGGCATCCCCGCGCGACTCTGGTCTTAGGAGTTAGCCCCAGGATTGGCTTGCCTGAAATGCGCTGGACAGCGCCTGCCAGGGCCCGTAGCTCTGAAAACCATTGCTCCAGGATTATTACCTCGCCTCTCCTGTCGGCACTGCTCAGTCCGACGCTAAGGAGGCGCGAGACAGTTGCTAGGATGGGCATGGTGGAGGTCCAGGGGAGACAGGCGGCCACCGTGGGCATCCGCATCCGTGTGGACATTGCTGGGCCTGGTGCCATACCTGTCATTCTTCTCTGAACTGCCCACTGCCCACAGGAGTTGGACTGGCCTTCCGTGGCTGCTGCTTTTTTTTTCTTTTCATTTTTTTATTAAGGTATTATATGTGTACATATCTTACCATTGCCCCCCCCCTCTCCGTGGCTTCTTGATGTTCCTCGATTTCATCGCCATCACAGCTGAGCCACCTTCTATCCTGGACATTGGAGGAGGAGGGGTGAGGCTGTCCAGGAAGTGGGGGTCTCCCAGAGTAGAGGGAGGGTTGTTTTTTATTGCGTAGAATGTGCGTGGGAGGAATCCCGGGAATTTTTTGTTTTTGCTGGAATCACCATTCCTGGACCCGAAGTTAAGGGAGTCAGTGTGGTTTGGATGTGGGTGGGGTTGAACCCCTGAAAATTTTGTAAACTTTTCGGGGCCTCAGCCTCCAAACACAATTCACAAGAAAAGCCTGGAGAGGGCAGTGGTGATGTCCATCATGGGCAAATTTCTACCAGTGCCAGACAGGGCACGGGATTTAAGTGTGGTCTGACAAGTCGCTCACCTTCTCTCTGGCCTTCCCAGGTAAGCACAGACCTTCTGGGATACCTCTGATTGAAACCAGCGGTAGTCACAATTGTTGAGGAATACAAAGAACACTGCAGATTATTGGGTCATTGTGGGTGCATCTTGGATTTTGCCCGGGCACCTGGCTGGAGGCTGGAGGTAGGGACATTAGCACACGGAGGCAGCCAGAGGGGACCTGACGGTTCAGCACTGAGGACTGGACAGCGTCCTCCGGACAGTCCGGCACAGCCAAAGGAAGGATGGAGAGTCACTCATGCCCAGGGCCAGCACAGCTCAGAGGCTGATCGCAGAAACCCGGGACTTGGGGCCTGGGACCTGTGCTCATGGGGTCTGGACTTGGAGCTACAGGAGAGTTACAGAAATGTTTTAGATATTGTGGAAATAACTCTTTGTAGTGCTCCAGATTATAAACCTTTTTATACATGGTCTCTTTGCCTCACAACAGATAGGGAATATAGGTCTGGATATCTAATAGATGAGGGAGCTCAGAGAGGATAATCAAACTTTCCAAGTCACAAGGCCAGGGAGGGGTTTGAGCTAAGACTAGAATGGCTGCCTTGGTTGTAGCAGATGCATTCCCACAGATTTTGAAAATCATGGGGGACCCTTGTTATTGGGATCCTGAGGGCTGATGAGCCAACAAAAGGAGGGGCACTTAGGGTGAGGGCACCACTCATATGGGGCAATGCTCAGGGCTTTGAGGAGAAGGGGGACTCCAAATAAAGCGTGAACTTGTCTATTCCTAAAGCCTGAGGTGGCATTCAAGGCTCATCAGAGCTCACCTATCTGGACTCAGTAGGACAGGATTCCCACCTTTGGGCCAGAAGTCACACTTCGCTTACCTGGTTAATCTGTCCCACTCTGGGCTGGGACTAGGGTGAGGTGAGTGAGAAACCAAGGGTGCAAAATTTAAGCAGGCACTCACTCTCGGGGTCATGCAAGTGCAGGCTAGTGTCAGCATGACTCTAAAACTGAGTCTCTTCCTTCCAACCTCCCCCTGCTTCCTTCACTCTAAGCCCTAAGCTCCCAGAGGCCAGAGACAACCTTTGATAATCCCTGGGTGTCCCAGCCCAGCATGTGGTCATAGCAGGACTCACAATTAGCTTCAATAAACGTTTGTCAGTGACCAAGCCTCATCTTTCTTTCCTCTGAGAAAAATGGCCTACGATGGGAAGGGCATGTGTGTGTCACGTGATCTGACAGAGGTTTGACTAATGGCTGGACTTCTCATTTACTAGAGATAATGCCATGTTAGAAGAGAACCCAAAGCCTGTGCAAGATTCAGAAAGTCCACACCAGAAAAGGAAATGTGGGGCGACAGAACTGGAGAGTGCCGATGGCTTGTTCCAAGTCACGCTGCGGCGTATGGACGGACAGGGCTACTGCCAAGTTCTTCCTCGATGTGACCCAATCAGGGAAAACCTCTGCTGCAGTTACTGGGCGCACATCGAGTGTATCGGCTTTCTACTGATTGGGCCTGGAACAGTAAGCAGGATCAATCTATTGCTTTTGTCTGCCAGTAAATGCTGCGCGCTGATTGGTCCTGGTTAAGGAGGCGGAAGAAACAGCGAGCACGTGGCACCCGCGGCCAGAGCCGCGCGCGGCGGGACCGGGAGACCATGGCGTCGCTCAGTGGTGGCACCGTCGTCTGTGTGATCTGCTTGGAGAAGCCCAAATACCGCTGCCCCGCCTGCCGCGTGCCCTAGTAAGCGCCGGCCGTCGTGGGGGAGGGAGACGCGAGTATCGGGCCGGGTGGGGTGGGGCGGGGGGCCGGGCCGGGGCGCGAGGCCTTGAGCTGAAATGCCCTCTCGGTTCTATTACAGCTGCTCTGTGACCTGCTTCCGGAAGCACCGAGGTAAGGCCCCCGCGTCCCCACCTCAGCCCGGGCCTCCCTCCTCGTGTGGGGCGGCTCCCACGTCCCGCCCCGGTCTCGGGGATGTGCACCCCTCCGGCCCGCCCCTCCGGGCCTTGTCGCGCCCGATCCTGTCGGATCTCTTGGGGACACCTCCGCCTGTGAATGCTTCTCTGGATTTTGAACATTCAAAACCTTCTGCTCTGTCTTTTCTTCTCTGTGCTATCCTTTTTTGTGTGTGTGTCTTTAAAAAGAGTTGATCGTTTTTCGCCGGAAAAGTCAACCCAGCTATTTCATCTTTGTATTCCTCATCATTTGGCCCAAGTTGCGCTGGCTAAGGTTAACGAGAACATTTTTCTAAATTATGTCTTGTTAGAAACAGGGAGGTAGATCTTTTTACAATAAGGATCTATGTCCTTGGCT
This sequence comes from Eptesicus fuscus, assembly GCF_027574615.1. Classification (NCBI taxonomy): domain Eukaryota; kingdom Metazoa; phylum Chordata; class Mammalia; order Chiroptera; family Vespertilionidae; genus Eptesicus; species Eptesicus fuscus. The sequence goes on along the minus strand of NC_072492.1, from coordinate 28,918,567 downwards.
GTTAATGTTGTCAAGTGTACATTTTAACTTTGTCCAGCGCCTCTTCTCAGCCCCTGGGGACCCTTTCCCACGACTTCATGATTGGTTGATTCATGGTGAAGTTCCTCGTTTAGTTTTTTTATTTTTTATTTTTTTAATTTTTTATTTCAGAGAGGAAGGAGAGGGAGAGAGAGAGAGAGAAACATCAATGATGAGAGAGAATCATTGATTGGCTGCCTCCTGCATACCCTCTACTGGGGATCAAGCCCACAACCCAGGCATGTGCCCTTGGCTGGAATTGAACCCCGGGACCCTTCAGTCCGAAGGCCGATGCTCTATCCACTGAGCCACACCGGCTAGGGCTAGTTGTTGTTTTTTTTTTCCAAAAAATATTTCTTTATCGTTGGTAGTATTATAGATTACCCCCCCTCCCCTTTTCTCATTAGTTGTTTGCCTCTCGTTTCATCCCCTCCAATCTCTGTTTTACAGCAGTATGTTTCATGCCTTTCTCTCCAACCCCGCCCCCCACCTCCCGCCTTTTTTCTAAGATCTCTGGAGTATCTCAAAAGAAACCTAAGCCTGGCCGGCGTGGTTCAGTGCTTAGTGTGGACCTATGAACCAGGAGGTCACGGTTGGATTCCGGGTTTCAGTTCCTGGTCACGGCAAATGCCAGGGTTGCTGGATCCCCAGTAGGGGGCGTGCAGGAGGCAGCTGATCAATGATAATCTCTCATCATTCATGTTTCTCTCTCCCTCTCTGAAATCAATAAAAATATATTTTAAAAAAATAAACCAACTAAAGATAGGAAAGAAGATAACTGTTTTGCTGGGATGGAGAGCTGGGTTGGGAGCACTTCCCTCTCACCTTGCATTCCCACGAGGCCCCTCTAAGAACCCTGTCAGGAGCTCTTACCTGTGTGGCCTTCTGCTGCCAGGGTGAGTTTTCTGAAAAGTAATTGGAGCAATTCACTCCCTTGTTAAAAAGGCCATTCTCTCTAGCACAGGTCAGTGGTTCTTAACCTGGGTGTTGTTCTCCCTAGGGAGATACCTCTTCACAAAGTTTTTGTTGTTACAGTAGCTGAGGAGGAGTTGGTGGTACTTCTGGTAATGGGTATTGATTCTGATAAACACCTTGCGGTGTGTGTGACTTACAGCATTGAAGACCTTCCACCCTAAACACAGTAGCACTCTTGCTGAGAAACACCTGTGACGGCCTGGCCCGTGTGGGGCATACTTTTGCTTCTGCTTTCTCCACTTGTGTTCCAGCCACCAGTCTGCTGGCATTGGCTCATCACCATCTCCTTGCACCTGACCCTATCTTAAGGGTTGGGGCCAGCCACACATCTTTCTTCTGCCAGAAATGGTCTTTGACCTGGCAATGCCTCCTCCTGCAAGACTCCTCTTGTTCTTATCTTCCGGCCCTTTGCATCTTATCCGTCTCTTTAGCTGTCTTCCCTAAGACTAAACCCCTCTGGGCTGGACCTGTGTATGCCCGATGGCACGAGCACATGCAAAATTTGATATCTGAAACTCCTGAGAAAATAGTTTGCTGCTCATTGAAGTCAGTGTGCCGCTAATACATAATGAAAGCCCTGTGGTACTAGGCAAGGCAAGGAGGGATCCGGACAGGTCCTAGGGGTCCGTAAGTTGTTCTGCCAGGTTCAGGGTTGCTTGTTTTTGCTATACTTTCCCTTGACTTGATCTCTCACTTCCTCTGCATCCATCTCTACCCCCACCCACATCCCTTACTCCATATGCTTCCCACCTCGATGCTGGCTTGGTGGGGAGGTATAGCCTTGTCACTAAAATGGAGGTGATGTGCTCCTGACGTTTGTGTGTCTTTCAGAGCAGTGCAATACCGAAACTCGTCTTGTTGAGGAAAAAATACCAGCTTTTACTGCAAAAACTATAAAGACTGAGGAAAACAAAGGTGGGTGAGTTGACTTCAAACAAACAAACCTAGAAAGGGGTTTCAAATAGAATAAGTTGAAATGAAAGAGGAGACGGGCTGGAGCAGGGAGTCAAGGACCATGTCTTCATTAGGGAGAAGCAGCTTCCTTAGCCCAGAGCATCAGGACTGGGGGCACTGTCCTTGCTGGTGATATAGAGCAGCCTAAAGGCATTGTTCAGGACAAGAATAATAGGGGCAACAGGCAGGAGGGGAAAGACTGTGGGTGTGGTTTGGGGGTGAGGGAGCCTTCTATAGTTGTGGCTTCAGTCTCCCTTCATGGGCCTGGCTGGACCTGGAGGCTTCTCACAGGTTACAGTGGTAGAGAGCTGCCATCCCATCCTGCCAGCCAACTGGCTATCGGGGTCATGCATCATGCCTGCCTCTGAAAGCAGTCCCCTCTGATGCTACCCAACGCACATTGAACATGCACAGCAAGGAGGTGGCCCATTTCTGCCCTTGGAGAAACTTCCTTACTGGGTGCAGGCAATGTCTGCCCATGAGGAGATTCACCTTAGCAGGTTTTTATGGAGCACACCTACTTTGTTGGTCCATCTTAGAGTTGGAGCCATGGTGAGGAGAGGAGGAGTGATAAGAATTGGAAAATCGGCCTCCAAGCATAACGACCCCAGGGAAACATAGAGTAAGTGTGTGGACACTAGGATGCATTTGTTTTAAGTCACCAGTGTTTCTTTCATTTTCCTTCCCTTTCCTAAAAGAGTGTTGGTAGTCACAGACTCCAGAGAAGAGGTTTTGTTTATACAAATGGGTTACTGTCACATGTGTGTGCATATACATTTTTAAAATCTATTGGAGTAGTTGTTAAAATCTGGCACCTGGTCTTTCTTTAGAGCTGTAAGTAGTTGATTGTGTTATATATTCCTTAGATGATGACGACTCTGTAGCTGATTTTCTCAATAGTGACGAGGAACAGGACAGAGTTTCTTTGCAGAATTTAAAGAATTTAGGTAAGTCTGTACTGTGCTTATTTTTTGTCAACCATTGAGATACATTTAATCTTTTGTATAGAATGTGGTTTTATTTGTGATTTTAGAGAAAGAGAGGGAGAGAGAAAAAAAAGAAACATCAATTTGTTTTTCTACTTATTTATGCATTCATTGGTTGCTTCTTGTACCCACAACCTTGGTGTATGTGAACGAAGCTCTGAGCCTGAATGTGATTTTTAAGGTTATTAAATACTTTAGCATGGCATGCAGAGCCCTTCATCCAGCCACACGGTTTTATTAACAACACAGGGTTTCCACACCTCCCAGCTTGTCTGCAAGACCATTTTCTTGGCCTGGGGTCACAGTGGTTTTGTGAGTTAGCAGAATTCTGTTCCTCCTTCAAGGCTTTGTTCAAGTGTCGTGTCCTAAGTGTTCTTGACCTTTGACTGTCAGAATTAGAAAATACTTTTTTATCTTCCCATGGTGCCTTGTAATATACTGCTCACCAAATTTTATGGTAATTTGTTTCACATCAGTCTGTAGGGGAGAAACCTACATTTATTTCTATGTTCCTAGTGCTCCATTTACAGTCAGGCCATTAATGCATACTGGATAATCCAGGACTTGTTTTTTAAAATTTGTTTTTATTTTTTTAAATTTATCTTACTGTTGTTGTTTTTTCGTTAATTCTCACCCGAGGATATTTTTCCATTGGTTTTTAGAGAGTGGAAGGGAGGGTGAGATACAGAGAGAGAGAGAAACATCAATGTGAGAGACATGATTGGTTGCCACCTGCACTCGCCCTGATCAGGGTGGGGGATCATGCCTGCAACTAAGGTGCGTGCCCTTAACCAGAATAGAACCTTAACCCTTCAGTCCCCGGGGCTATCCATTGAGCCAAACCGGCTAAGGCCATTTTTATTATTGAAAGTATTATATGTCCCCTTTTTTGGACTTGATTTTTAGAGGATATGGGTGTTAATAATACCCAGTATTTTGTGGGATTGCTCATTCAGTCCCTGATAGTTCTGTTACCTATATAATTCATGGGCTAGGGCAGTTCCTACAGATGGGCATTATTTTCATTCCCATTTCAGTCTGCCTGACAGGTGGTGCTTTGCAGTGGTTAGAATTAGGTTGGAGCTAGCTGGGGATAGTTGTGAACAGTTCTGTAATCTGTAAAGTACCATACAGATGTTAGAGTCATTTCACTACTTCAGGCTGGATCAAGCACTTAAGCATCATTCAGTGCAAGCATGTCTAACTTGCAGCTGGAGTGCCGTGAGTTTGACGTGCTCGATTCAGTGTATAACTGTCCTTGCCAATAAGCTAATGCTGTTTTCTGTATTTGTAGTTGTGAAGTATTTAACTTGGAAATCATTTTATACGCTGATTTCACCTTGTTTATGTAAAGCACTGGGGTTAATTTGTGGGTTTAAAGATTAAGGGGATACAATATTTATTACATTTAAAGCATTTAGCTTGCAGCCATCTCCACCTGTTCCAGCTTCAACTCAGATTGGCTTTCTTTCCTTAATTTTTAAGGGGAGTCTGCAGCATTAAGAAGCTTACTGCTCAACCCACACCTTAGACAGCTGATGGTCACCCTTGATCAGGGGGACGACAAGGCCAAGCTCATGAGAGCCTGCATGCAGGAGCCCTTGTTTGTGGAGTTTGCCGACTGCTGTTTAAGCATTGTGGAACCATCCCAGAATAAGGATCCTTAAAATGGATTATGGTGCTGCTTGCCCCTTCTCCCAGGAGACCAGGGCAGTGTTTCCAGGACGAAGACCTGCTGATGGAGGGTAGGTCACGCGAGTCTTCACCTCCGTTGCCGTGGGCTTAGATGTCAGGCAGATGGCGGCACTCAAGTGGCACATTCAAATGGTTGTTTTTAAGTTATTTATTTTTGGTACAGTTAAGGTAGATATTGTGAGATAATTTATCAAGTTTCATACTCTTTGGAGTGAAAACTTGCTCAGTGTTACTAAATAAAATCAAGGTGTGGTTCTGTGTTACATTGCATTGTTCATCATCCTTGATTCATAATTTACTTGCTTGAAATTACATAAATCAACAACATATTAAATAGTAAAGTTTTGTTCCTTTTAAAGGAACTAAACGCAGAATTTCCCCAGCCAAAATTTTAGAGCTGATCTCAAGTTGCCTGTTCTGTTTGTGGGGAATCAGAGTGGGGGGGGTACCCCACTGTAGCAACAGACAACTCTCAATCTTGTTTGATTGCAGTTGGCTCCGTGAATGTAGTTAAGATGTGGCCTTGCTGTTTCTTAATCTTGGTTTGGGAACTACTAACCCTGACACCTGTCAGTGCTGGAGATGGAGGCTCGAGCCCCAGGCACCACTGGTGATTGGCCGCATAGCCCTGCAGGCAGGCGGGCAGGCAGGAGCCATCACTCTCACAGGCCTGGGAGTAGTTTGGCAGCTGTGTGTTGATTAGATGTCTTTGGCAAGGCAGCTGGCAGGAAAGGCACTGTAGAAACAAAGGCACCACGGGTTGCCCGGCCAGGTAAGGATAGGAGGTGAGAAGAGATCACACGTCGCCCAGTCTGTGTCTTTCCAGCAGAATCTGATTAAAGCCAGTAACACTGTCGGACGACGGTTCGGGGCAGATGTCAGCATAGCGCAGCGGAGACTTCCTGCAGTGAAACTTGATCGAGCCCTAGGGAGAGAGAGAGGCGTCTTAACCCCGGCTCCCAGGAGAGCCAGGGCCTAAAGGTACCTCACAGAGCAAATGCTAGGGATGCAGGGGAGTGTGTGCTGGCATGAGAGTCATGGCAGTAGCAGGACTGAACTAACCAACATGTTTTCCAGTTGGTTAAGTGGCGAAGTCCAGAGCGGTATTAGAATATAAAAGTTCACATCCCTGCAGTGTGAGACAGATGAGGACAGTAGAGCGCTCCCTCCTAGAAGTATCATGTCTCAGCCCTAATACTGCTTAATGCCAGAAGGTCGAACAGTTAGATTTCGGTTTACACTGTGTGGTCATGGGAGATTCTACCCTGGTTCTGGCCTACAGTAATTCCTCTGGCAAGAAATTCAGTTTCCTTCCTTCTGCCTTGTCGATATCATGTAATCCTTGAGTGTTTGCCTGTTTTATATGCTGGCTGACTTTTTCCCTGGCTGCCCAGAATATAAAAACACAGGGCACTCGGACCAATGACTCACCTGCTTGTCATTTCCTTAGCTGGAAAAGGAGAAAAACCAAGTAACATAAGTTGGGGGAAAAACCTGGTGCCAAATCCAGTGTCACTGGAGGGAGTAAGCTGTCAGCACAACCCAAGTTTTTTCAAAGTGTGGGACTAATTAAAAGGTAACTCTAGAAAAGTGGTCGCCAACCTTTCAGACCTCACAGACCACCAGTAGCGGACCGCTGCTCCAAAGGTTTCCTTAAACCAGCGGTCACCAACCTTTCAGACCTCACGGACCACCAGTAGCGGACCGCTGCTCCAGAACACTTAGAGGCAGTTTTTAAGGTGATGAAAAGGCTCTGGAAAAGTCGGAGTTGTAACTGCAGCAGTTGGGAAGCTTAGGCTCTGGGTTCCCCAGTAGGGTTAGGACGGCTCTTGTCCCAGCCTCAGTCCTGCTCCCGCTGTGGATTCCTGGGCCTGGCCTCCTGCCTTCTACAGTGAGATGTGAGGGACCCAGGGCTGCTGTGCCAAGACTGCCTCCATCCCATCACAGCTTACCTGAGGCAGTGCTCGGATGGACGTGACACCATCTTGCTCTTGTGCTGTCTGGACAGTGTAGCTACGGGGGCTGCTGATGGGGAGCTGGAGGCAGGCCCAGACCACCAGTTTCCTCTGAAAGCCATGCACACCCACGGCTGCGTTGGCCAGGACCAGTCCCAGGGGCCAGAGGCGGATTATTGCCCCCGGGAGCCAGCTCTGTGCCTGGGGCAGCGGGAAGGAGCTTGGGGAACGGGGAGCTTGAAACAAGTGTTTTTCTTCTACACCATCCAGTTCTTTAGAAGCAAGGAAGGCCATTCTGATCTTAAAAAGAGAACACCACTTTATAGCTTTTGATTTATCAGCTCTTAATGGAAACCAAAACCCCCTTTAATAAGTCAGCGTAACAAGGTGAACTGAAGGGCACCTGGCTGTGAACCGCTGGATGCCTTCGACCAGACTGGCTCTGTGTGGCAGAACTTTATCCCCAAGGCAGGCGGGCCTAGGCCTTACATAGGTTACTTAAAAATACCTTGTCGAGATCTAATTGATATAAAATCCACTCCTTTAAGAGTCTATCATTCCATGGTGTTTAGCGCGTTCCCAGTTGCTTATGCCACTGTTTACCGTCACAGCCACCCTGCAGTGCAGGTGGGGCGCCCATTTTGTGCGTGAAGAACACGAGACCACCTACTTTGCAGTGGCAGGGCCAGCGTTCCAACCCGGGTCTATCTGGTGCCAAAATATCCACAGGCAACCCTGACTTCTGGATCCGATACTCACTCTCCACTTCTGCCATGCGCGCTTGATGACTGTTGCAGCTACGTGCAGCCTCTGGACGTGCTTCCGAGTTAACCAGGAGCGAATGGCTAGAGGGTTGCCCAGAAACAGGGGAGAGTACAGTGTTCATTACAGTTCTTGTAACCTGACTGTGCAGCGACACCAGAGCTGCCCTAAAAGTTTGAAATAGGTATTTTTTCAGTCCATGGCTACTTGCACTCTTTCCTTAAGGTAAGGTACTAAAGTCAATACATGAATCAAAATTGGCCCTCACACGCCCACAGACTTGGAGGTGCCTATACCTTGAAGGGACAGTTAGGAGCAGGGTCAACTCCCACCCTAGGCTCAGTCTGGCATAATGCCCAGGGAATCAGAGGAGTCTGAATTGCCTGCATCTTTTAGAATTAGTTCTGTTTTTTGGAACCCAAATCTGCTTGCTTTGTGAATTCATGAATGATATCACCAGACACCCACATGCTGGTAAAGGTAATAACTACTGAATGGTGGACTGACCATGATACTTCTTGAAAGTTCAGCATTTTTTTCTTTTTGGTATAATCATATTCAGAAAAAGGACTATTCCATAAAATATGAATACATTTGGATTCTGGATTTCTAAAAAATGAAAATGTTTAAAGACACATAAAAGTCAGCTGTTACCTCACCAAACCATATAGTTCTACAGTACTTTCTTATGCATTGTTTTCATGCTAATATGCACAGAAATGCACCTGAAGAAGGTGGCATCACCTCTGATGTGTAGTTTGGCGCCCAGGTTAGAACATCATATTGGAAGTGGTTTTCCATTAAATTTAAAATCTTCAAAAAGACTTGTTAGCTACTTCATAAGGATGGTCCATAATATAGCCATGATTCCACTACTGGCAAATATTTGGGTGGTTTCTAGTATTTTTATTTTTAAAAATGAGACTGCTGTTAACATGGTTCATACATTTCTTCTTTTGATGAATCAAATCTTGTCAGGTTTTTACCTTGTTAAACTCATTAAAAGCCCTGGAGACCAGCAGAGTTTTCGTAAAGGGAAAGAAAGATGGAGTAAACAGCTCTCTAGGTCTGGGAAAGGGGATTAAAGAGATTTTTAGCCTCCACTGCCTACATAGCACCCGTATTTGTGGTGTGACCTGGTTTCCCCTGAACGGAAAGACGCTCTGGGTGAGGACGGGAGCGTGAACCCCAGCGCACCATAGGACGTGCCACCAACGCCTTGAGGCTGGGACACTGTCAGCTTTGGTGTATGGGGACTCAAGGAACAGCATTCCAAGGGACGTAGGGTCTGCGATCACTGACAACAGCTGCACTCAAGGCCATCTGTGGGCCTGGAACGAGGCTACGTGCCCGGGGCCCCAGTCCTACCTGCCTGGATGAGCACCGCAGCCCGCCTCTGCCTCTCCTGCTTGCGATGCCGGTGTCGCCTCCAGCCAGCCTGGATGCAGCGGGCACACTGCTCCAGCACCTGGGCACGCCTGCGTTCCAGGAGCTCCAGCTGGGAGAAGGGGCATCCACTGAGGTCCTCGCCCATCCTGCCCCTATCCTGAGGAGAGCCCAGCCCGTCCTGCTGAGAGCACACAGCTGTTTCTGTGATCTCTGCTCCTCCTCTGAAACCAGCTTACCGTGGAGTCCGTCATGAACACCTTGGTCCTGCCACAGTGCACTGTGGCTGGCGTGGCCTTCGCCGAGTCGCCCGATGTGGCTGCTGCCCCAGGTAGAGCGGGGAGAGTGCGGAGTATGTCCTGGAGCAGAGGCTGCAGCGTGGCCTCCGCGGCCTGTGGAGACCATTCTAGGGGTGGGAGACAGGTCCCATCAGTGCTTCGTCATCTACACACTTCTGTGGCCTTAAGAAACTGGTTCTGGTCTCCCTAGCATTTTACAGGCCTCTTTTCTTGTCTCTAGCCATTTTTACCTCCTTTTTTGTGGGGGAGAGACCAGGGGCAGCCCCTCTCATATCCCTCAGGCCCCTGGCTGTTATGAGGAGTCTTGGAATCCCACTGTGGCTGTGCCCTGGACTGGCCTACAGCCTCCACTCCTGTGGGTCCCTTTGGGCAAGTGACAAAGGGCACTTGGTGCCCCAAACGTGCTGAGGGCCAAACAGGGCAGTAGGGCCACCCCCTCCGCCCTGACAGCTCACTTCCTGCCATGGGAGGGAAAAGAGAGGACAGATTCTGGGCCTGTGGAGGCCCTGGGGTCCCCCTGCCGACCTCCTGCATCACAGGGCTGACTGCTGTGGAGGGAGGTTTACCTGAGGCTCTGAACACCTTTGGCTGCCCAGCGCCTCTCTGGAGACAGAGGCTGCCAAAGAAGGTACCGCAGACGAGAAACAGCAGCAGAATCAGCCAGAGCCCAGGGGACGTGGGCAAGAGACAGAGCAGAGCAGACCATGGAGAGAGGAGGAAGAGCGGTGGGGAGAAAGGTGAAAGGAAAGTGACAAACTGTGCCCAAGACAGAGAAAAACAAAGCAGAATTGTCCCAACTGGGTTTCCTGGCCCCAAGGTAAGGCTGTGTACATGGGAGTGGTTACTGCTGGGCTGGGATCCTACTGGGCGGAGCCTTGCACCTCTTTTCCTCCTCCTGTGCTGGGGTCACAGCCTCAGTGATAGCCACCAGCCCACAATCCTCAAATCAGGGTCACAGGCCAGAACTTTCCCTTGAGACCAAAGTTTGGGGGGAGAACCCCAGCAGGCTCAACAGCTCCCCCAGGGTACTTTTCCCCACTGGCCAGGCAGAGCTCATTATTTTAAGAATAATTTTAACCAATTACTTCCTTTCCTTTCCCTCTATATCAAACTGCTTGCCCAGTCTGACCAGTTTCTTCCCAATATTTCCTGACTGTGTCCACATCTCTAGCTTCTCTCTACTCCTGCCAACCTAACAGCCCTACCATGTGGCCCCCACAGTAGTGTCCAGGAAGCATGAGGAGTGCCCCCATCTACCCAGAAAATAAAGTCCAGCTTCTGTGACTGGGCCCCACCTGTCACCCCAGCCCCACTTCCCACCACTCTCTGCCCCTATAAGCCAGCAACAGTAGACTGGTTGAACAAATGGGCCCCACTCACCTGAGCGCCCTTCATTAAGAGTCGGGCTCTGGGGGCTCAGGGCTGTGCGAGGACGGAGCTGCCTCAGTAATGCGTACCGTTCCACAAAGTTCCGGTGAGAGACCCTGGAAGCCAGAGTGGGGGGAAGAAGAGAATGAAGCGACTTCATCCATGGACACAGTGCTCAGGTTCGACGGGAGTAACTTAATCTGCTCAACAACCCGGTGTGGCGCTGCCCTGGCTGCACTGCATGGCCGAGGCTGTAGCTCTGGAGAGATTACTTTGAGGGTCTGCTCTTCCTGGGCCCTTTCCTGGAGGACTTGCTGCCTGCCTCCTTCCAAGGGGCATGCAGCGCCCCCCCTCTCCCCCCCGCTTCCCCTTAGACAACTAGACCACTCCTGCCTCACACCTGTGCTTGGCTGCGTCTCCACTGTCCTGACCCACAGCCTCCTCCACTTATCCTGATTTCTCTACTCCCCTTCACGGCAACACTTCTCTAAACAGCTGGTGACATCTAACATCTGCACTTCCTCCTCTAAGTTTGGCTTCTGTCCACAACACTGCACCGATGTGGCTCTTGTCACAGCCATCAGCATGCCACTCAAGTTATTGTTGCTAGTTTCTTGTCATCCCCCCTCTCGAAATGTGAGCATTCCTCAGGGCATGGCCCTGACCCCTTCTATCCCCACTGGGGTTTCCTCCTTGTTTGTGGTGTTGAGACCCTCCAGCTCTTAGAGCTCTGCTGAGCCGGGGCCTGTCTCACAGCCATTTCAAACCTGACGCTCCCACCCTGCAACCTGTGCCTTCCTCAAACCATCTCGCCTCCAGGAATTATCCCCCATCCATCCATTTGCCTCAGAGGGAAGCCTGGAAGTTGATTTCCCTGCCTAATACCCCACGGTCAATCAATCCACAGTCCTCTTTCTGTCACCAGCCACACCAATTTTACCCACTTCTCTCCAGTGTTCACTGCTGCCACCCTCGTCGGGGACACCATCCCGCCTGTCCACCTGCAACAGCCTCTCATCTCCTCTCTTCTCTCCTGACCCTATGTCCAACCGCCACTTGGCAGCCATGGGATATGAGTGAGCACAGCACTCCCTCAGAATGCCCAGCAGCTTCCACAGCACCTAGGACAGGTTGTGAGTCCTTCAGGTCTGGCCCCCCTCCCTCCCTCCTCTCTTCCCAGTCTCTGTCTCCAGTCACTTAAGCACCTCTCAGTTCCTAACCTGTCCCTAGTCTGGAATGCTCTCCTCCCCAAATCTTCCCATAGGCCCGAGCTGCCTAGGACCGCTCCTGGACCAGCCCAAGGGTACCCTTTCCCATTAGTCTACCTAATAACATTTTTTTCTTCCCTAGCATTAACTTTATACTTATTGTCCTTGTTCCACAGGAACGTATGCCCCAAGAGGGCAGACTCAAACTTCCTTATTCACTGGTATATACTAGAAACAGTGCCTAGCACAAAATTGTGCACAGAAAGTGAGCGGGTAAATGACAAGCACAGTCCCTTGAGTTCAGGTTGACACCTGTAGACCTGCCCTTTCTCTTCATCTCCATATCTGGCTCTTGGCTGGGCAGGCTCTTGTTGGGCCCGAGTCCCGAGCTCTACCCTGACGTTGGCCCTGCCCCTGCAGTGATGGGCCCACTCACCGGATGGGGAAGCCGGCGGCACTGATGTGGATGGTCTCCACGAGGCCACAGGCCTCCAGCTGGCTCAGGACCTGCAAGGGGTGGAGAGACAGCGTGGCACCTGCAGCATGGGGCCAGCAGGCCAGAGACCCCACGGATGGAGGTATACACTCTGGGGCTGGGGCAGTGAGAAATTAAGAAATATCTCCCTGCTAGAAGGCTCCCGGCAGCCCCAGGTCCCCTATGTGGTACATGGCTTCTGACACAGCTGAGGCAGCTGCTGGTGCGGCTCTCACCATCCCCGCAGTGCAGATGCTCTCTGCCTCATTTCTGTTTTTATTTATTTTATTTTTGGCTAGGCAATCAAGTGAGTCACAGCTGCAGGGTATGGGAGGTTGTTCTACTGTGAAGAGCCTTCTGGGACCCGAACCATGGTCTTGACCACAGAACAGAGTGGTCCTGGCTATAAGCCCTAAGGTCACATCTACCAGTTGACTGTGGGACACTCCAGCATCGCCCAGTACTCACACCTCATCCACATCCCGTGGAGCCCGGTAACCTGAGCAAAGAACAATTGCTGGCCCTTTTTATGCAAATTAAAAATCTAGAATGTAAGGTGAGACAGACTTTTGGCTAATTGCAAGAGATAGCCATTCTTCTGGGGCTCCAGTCTCATCAGGGCAGTGCTCAGTGAGAAGAGAGCAAGAGGTACCAGAGCCCTACTTCCTTCCTTAGCGAGGTCACTGCAGTGCAGACCGCACAACCATACACGCCTGTCCTACCAGCTATGGGGAGACAAGCCCCCCTAATGTCAGGCCCAGCCTGAGAGATCCCCTCTGGTCACTGCACTTGGAGCAGATGTCCTGCCCTTCACCCCTCCAGGGCCTTTGCCAGATAGGGCTCTCTGCGAAGCAGCGTTGGTTCAGTGTGAATTACCTCCTCCCGGAGGAAGGTCTGGGCCTGGCCCTTGCTGTTGGGCTTGATGCAGCGAATGTAGTGGGGCGTGGTGCTGTGCAGAACCTGCAGAAGTTGCTCCAGGGAGGCCTGCAGAGGGGAGAGCAGGTCAGGCGGAGGTTGGAGCTGCCTGGGGGCACCAGCTGGGCCCTGGTTAGAGACTGCATCAGACATCTCCAGCCCCAAGACCAGGATCTTCATGTGCCCTGGGATGGCTATCGGAGGCTCTTACTGTGTCCAAGCACACCCATCCCTTGACGTCCCACTGCTCCTCACATCTGCCTCCAGGGACCTTTCTTGAACTGTGACCCTCCAACTGGTTGGTCTCTGCATCTGGTCTCAGGGTTCCCCACTCCCCACAATCTTCTTAGAAGAGAGCAATCTCAGAACCCCCAGCCATTCATTCAGGAAATAGCTGTTATTAAACCAAAGCCTGTCCTGTGTGCAGGAAACTGAAGGGCTATGACCGGGGCAGTCTACTGCTGTCTCAGAGCCGGGTCTGACGAGCCACACAGACACTGGACGGGCACCCTCAGTAGTGTCTGAGGCTGGACAGGAAAGTGCTCTTCAAACCTGGGCTCCCCTGGGTGCCTTCCCAAGGAGGTGATGATAATGCAGAACTTTGAAGGATGAGAAGGAATAAACTAAAAAGAGACGTGGAGGGTGGAGCTGGGGGGGCCCGGGTGAGGAGCAGAGTGTGCTGAGAGACAGTAGAAAGTGTAAGATATGGGAGGAGTCAAACCTGCTCTGGCCAAGGACAAAGTCTGAGCAGGAAGCTGGAGAACTGGGAATGGGCCAGGTCACGGGTGCATGTAACTATTGTTCTTCCACAGTCCCCCATAAGCAGTGGGTGACAGACCGCTGTGCCACCCACAGGCCCCTAGGCTTCCCATCATGGCAGTTATGTGTCTGTTTCCTGTCTCTGTCTTTCACACAGGACTGTCAACTCGGTGTGAACCTAGACCATGTCTTGACTCATCAATGCTCTCCAGTAAATAGCACCAATCCTGGAAAGTGCTCGTTAAACATTTGAGACTGAGGAGTGACCCAAACATGTCACGTCAGCACTACCAGACCCACCTTGAACCTGGACACCACGGTCAACACTGGGGTCCTGCTCTTGCCAGAAGGCTCCTCCTGGGACTTCTCTTCTGGGTCAGTAGGAAATAACACCTTGAGCAGGGGGTCCTGGGATTGCTGCAGGAGCCTGGTCAGCTCAGGGGGCACAGGGTCCTATTGGGAGAAGACGAGAGCAGTGGGTGAGGGCAGGTGGTGTGCTACTCAGGGCTGTCCACAGGCCTGCCAGCCTGCTCACCCAGGCCCCAGAGGAGGGAGTTCCAGGGTAGGACAGGCCCTGAATCCGGGAGACAAGCTGGTCGCCTATGAACCAGCAACCCAGTGTGACATGGGTCATTTCTGGGCAGGTCATGCCTGATTAGTAGACCTCAGGCAGATGGCCCAAGAGGTGACCCTGGGTTCTGGGAAGATATTCAGGAGGGAGATGCACCATAGGAAGCTGCGTGTATGGGCAGCAATGACCCAGCGTGCCGTTTTACCCCGGTCCCCAGGGGCCGTGGCCCAGCCTCACCTTGTTCTTCTCCACCAGGCCTGCGGTGTGGTACCGCACAGGCCCCGCGTAATGCACCACAATGAAGCTGGGCTCCCGGCTGAGCTTGTCGTGGCCTAGGCAGGGGCTGCCTGCCAGGGCACTTTCAATGCGTGTCTGGAGCTGGGCTGCACTGCTTGGCCGATTAAGGCGGCATTCCTATGTGGGGCGGGATAGACAGTCGGCCACAAAAGTGAGAGGGCTCCCCACACCCTCACAGTCTCCATCCCATCGCCCCCACGGTAGCAGAGTTGTCACACAGACAGTACAGTGACCCTGAGTGAAGGAGTACGGGAATTAGGAAACCCATTTGGCAGATGGGGAGACAGAGGCACAGAAAGGCATTGACGAGGCTTCAAGGCCCCAGAAAAGCCCAAAGCCCACCTCTGGTGCTCAGCACACTACTGACGCTCCCACCTCGTTTAAGAGGGAGCAGATGCTGATGGGGCTCCCCTCGATGAGGTCCAAACAGGTCTGGTTGTCCTGGTAGTTGACAAATGACCACTCCAGGCCCTCCAGTGCGTATTCCTCCTAGAGGGCAAGGTGAGGGGGCAGGAGGCAGCTAAGGGCTGAGGCCCAGAAGGCCATCCTATGGCTGGCCTCAGCAACACCAGCTATTCCAGAATGGCATCAAAGAAGGAACTAAAGGCTAGGTCCTGGGGGCCAGGAAGAGATAGAGGATCCAGAAGGACGGCCCCACCCTGCCACACGCTCACCTGCTGAGCCCTTAGGTAGTGAGCCACAAAGTGCTGTTGCAGCTTCTCATTGGCATAGTTGATGCACAGCTGTTCCAGACTGTTGTCAGGAAATGACTCAAAGCCGTACACATCCAGCAGGCCTGGGGGGGGGGGGGTGGGCGGGGAGGGCGCGGGTGAGGGGAGAACCCACGGGCCACTGCAGAGGCAGGGGGACTGTAGGGGCCCAGGGTGAAGCTTCATCCTTGGCAGCCTGGGGATGAGGCTGAGTGAGCATGACACCCACAGTGGGCAGAGCACCGTACCCCACCCCAGGGTGCCCATCTCTACCTCATGCCCCGTCAGAATTCACAGCAGGAAGAAAGACCGAATGTGTGTGAGGGGCAACCCAGGGCACCAGGTCCCAGGGAACATTTTCTGCATGCAGCCCAGTTTGGAGGGCCTGGGTCTCACCAGCCCAGTTGGTGTCTAGAATTCCACATTCTGTGAACAGACTCACTGGTGCCTCTGAGATTTACTGCCTCCCCTACCTGACATTCTCTACCCAGGTTCCAACAAGGTTATCTTTCACTCATCCCCACTACGCTCACAGACAAGTGCCATCTGAGTCTGCCTGGTGAGCTTTGGACGAGTCAGATGTGAGCACCCGGGAGTACAGAGATGTCCTTGCCCAAACACTGGTGGACAGACGAGGAGAGGGGGATGCAGGGGAGGGAAAGGAGCTGCCAGAGTTAGCACGGTGGGCCCAGAGCTGCCCTGGTCTTTTCTCGAAGGGGTGTTCCCGGCGGGCCTGCGGTGTGGTACCTATGAAAGTGGTCCAGGAGTCGGGGGCCGCATAGATGCTGCTGTTGATCACCGATACCAGCCAGTCGAACAGCCTATTGGGGTTGGGGAAGAGGAGACTCTGGTGAGAGAGGGTCAAGCTGCGTTTGAGGGGTGGCAGAGCTGCTCCTCCACCCAGGGTGCCACACCCAGGAGGGCCCAAGTTCCCATAAGCACATGCACATGTACATACACGTGTTCCGGCCCCTAATTTCAAAGGTGCCACTTGACACCCTTACATGGCATCTTGAAGGTTCTCAGAACCCAGGGTGAGAAAGCACCCATAACCACATGGCCAGAGGGTGGACATGCCCATATAACCCACTAGGAAAGGCCAGGACCTCACCCTACCCTGTTCTGGGCTCCCACTTGCTGCTTGCTGGGTTGCCCTGCACTTTGGTCTGAGGTTCTGGCTCTACCACCATCTATAACATTCCCCAGGTGCCTACAAAGAGCTGAAACACAAGGACACATGGGTCTGCACCTGGAACTCTGAGGACCCCAGATCACCGTGGCGGCCTGCATTGCCAGCAGAGAGCTAGGCAGGCTCTCCTCACCAATCACCAAGGCCAACCCATGAGCTGAATAAGGGCCAGGCTGTGCCAATTTCCCCATGCAGAGTACCCTGACTGAGGCCAAGGGCCTTGCTTGGGGACGTCCCAGGAGCTACTCCCTGCTGTCGCCAAGGACCTGGGGAGCGAGGAGGGAAACCATCTGCTGTGTCTGGCAGCCCTCACCCTGGGCCTGGGCCTATTGCATGGCAGTGTCTGGTTCAACTCCAAAGAGGGGAGAACTTGGAGGCAGCAGGGGCCCAGAGTACTCACCGTGCATAGATCAGTTTGGCCAGACAGTCTCTGCGGGTGTCGCACTCGGCTAGGGAGCAGGGCTTCCGGAACACCTGCTGCTGCCTGCCCGCCCTGATGGTCCTGATCCTCAGTGTCTCCAGCAGTGGGTCCTCTGGGAGCCAGAGCAGCGAGGCCGATGTTCTGACAAAGCCTGGGAGGGACAAACCTTCCATCCAAACAGCCCCCTTCACAAGGCAGTGAAGTCATTGTCGTGGAACCATCACCCACCCAAATGAACGGAGGAAACCTTGCTGGTAGGCGAAGAGACCTGCCGAAGGCAGAGGCAGGACATGAACCCAGGACTTCTGTGTCCCAGTCCACATTGCCACGTGTGGGACAAATTATAAACCCTCTGACTCTTGTTTGCTCATCTGTAAAATGGGGACAATGCTGCGTGCTTCAGAGATGGGGTAAGGAGTAACTTATCCACGGCAGGACCCTATAGCTGATGTTTAATCAAGGGCATCGATTCCAAATTTCACCCTCTGGCCTCCTACCCAATCCCACTGATGCTGGCTCTTTTCTGGGCAGGACCAGCCCTGCGCCCTGGGTCTGTGACCGAAGCCTGAGGCACAGCCCCCTGCCACCCTTGCTCTCACCCTTGGCATCGTCCATCAGCTGGCAGGGCTGGGCTTCATCCTCACAGTCAGCAAACCGGACGTTCCCGAGGTGCAGCAGTCCAGCCAGGACCTGAGGGGCAGGAGAAAGGAGACATGTAGTGGGCACCTTGTAAGGGCTGGAGTCCAGCCTGGAAGGCTTCTCTTCCGCTAAATATAATCACAACAGAAGAAGAATAGCAGCTCCCAGCTACTGCCCATTTGCTGCAGGACTCTATGAGACACAATTCTATGCACGTTACATGCATCATCTTGGTTAATCTTTTTTTAAAAAATATACTTTTATTGATTTCAGAGAGGAAGGGAAAGGGAGAGATAGAAACTTCAATGAGAGAGAATCATTGATTGGCTGCACGCCCCCTACTGGGGATCGAGCCCACAACCCTGGGCATGTGCCTTTGACTGGACTCGAACCTGGAACCCTTTGGTCCGCAGGCCAACGCTCTATCCACTGAGCCAAACCAGCTAGCGCTTGGTTAATCTTTTCAACATCAGTGAGGCGAGTGCTGCAATGATGTCCATGACACAGATGAGAAGGGGACAGGTTAAATGAGACCCGGGCAGTCTGACTACAGAAGCCTCCCAGGGCAGCCGGTGGGCCCCCAGGTCACCGTGGTCTGTCCGTCTGCCTTCCCCTCTGGAGCAGACGGTAGGACACGGCTCCTGTTCCTTGTGAGCAGGCTTACTTCTGTGGAGCTGGGCTTGGACTTCCTTTGGCTCTTTCTCAGCCCAGTTGGGCTCTGATGGCCCAGCCTAGGGGAGGATCTGTGACCTCCTGTCTGGACACCCTACTGTTGTCCACTCCTGCTGTCCCTCTGGCCAAGCGCTTGCCTGGCAGTGCCCACACTGGCTGTGATCCCCTCCCTGCCTGAGGAGCCCCACCTGGAGATGGAGGTCACTTTCCACTGCACTGCCACCTCCCTGCAGTGGCTCCCGTCTCTGCTGCCAGCCTATCCTATCTACTCCCTCCCGTTGCTCTGGTGGGTGAGGAGGTGAGGGAGCAGGAGGTAGTCAGTCAGCCAAGACAGATGGGAGGAGAGAGGCCACTAATGGGGATGAGAGGAGCCCAGGTCACCCGGGTCAGCATGTCTGGAGAGGAGGGGAAAGAAGGTGGGAATTGGACTTACTCCACCTGGTGCAAGTCTATCTGTATCAGTGGTGTCTGACCTTGGGCAGGTCACTTTACCTCTCTAGTCTTCTCAAGCATAAAGTAGGAATAACTCCCTACACACAGGCCTGTTGAAAAACCCAGTGAGCTAAAGGGTGTAAACATGATTTTAAAATTCCTACACACCAGAGCCCATTAGCTGCCCTGGGCAAACGTGGCAGCGTTATTTCCCTACTCTGACTACTGCAGTAAAAGCTGACCCAGGCTCCTTGCCCTCTGAGCTCTGGCGCTCACAGTGCTGTTTTATATACAGAACTATGTGCTCCGCACCCCTCGCACCGACACCGTGTCCAGGTTCAGTGGCACAGAGGAGCGGTCCACTTCTTGGAGACTGCAAGGCGGGGCCCAAAGTCTCAGATTCTCAGGAAGACTCTGGTTCAGAGGAGGGGCTTCCTGAGACCTCAGTCAAATGTAAGTGCCATGGCTTTCCTTCTGACCTTAAAGATGTTGTTCTGGGTTGGGGTGTCGATGCCAAGATGAAGCATGGCCTCTCTGGTCACCTCAAAACAATCCTCTGAAAAGAAATCCAAGTCACAGCCCAGTGTCAGGGCCAGAGGTCAGCAGGGGCAGTGAGGGGTGAGGGAGGCAGGCTGTGAGCAGAGGGGGTGGGTGCTGGGTAAGGCTCCTCCTACCTTCCAAGGTCCTCTCTGGGTTGGGCAGCCAGGAGAAGGCGGCTCCCTCGGGGAGGTGCCACCGGAGCCTCTCGTCTGCACTGGCTCCTTTGCAGATCTGTGGGAGGGGGACAGGTTGCTGAGCTGGGGGTGCGAGGGAAGCCCAGGCTTGTACAGGCCTGCGGTCGAGATAAAAGGAGTGAGAAATGGCAGTGACATCACAAGTCTGTAGAGCATCCAGGACAGGCACGGGGCAAAAGCAGCAGCAACCAGTCCTCATGTCTGCAACCCGGTGCCAAACACCATCTGAGGCCTGTGTCTGAGGAAAGCACAACTCCTCTCTGGGGAGGCCCCAGGCCCAACCTGAGAGCCGGGGTCACACTATCCATGCTTTGGGGGACCACCCGTCTGATGAAAGAGGCAAAGAGGCAAAGCTCTGGGGAAGCCCTCGTTCTGTTTGGAGGAAACAGTTGCCATTCTAAGGAGAGTCCTCAGCACCGTCTGGTTTGACAGAGGAGGTAATACACATCCCCATGCCAAACCATCCCAGAAGCCTAGGTCCAGTGTGA
Source organism: Eptesicus fuscus (assembly GCF_027574615.1). Lineage (NCBI taxonomy): Eukaryota > Metazoa > Chordata > Mammalia > Chiroptera > Vespertilionidae > Eptesicus > Eptesicus fuscus. The sequence goes on along the minus strand of NC_072492.1, from coordinate 28,898,659 downwards.
GGCAGTGCTGCACAAAGCTTGCTGGAATAAGTGGTGGCACCACTGGAAGCCAATTAAAGAGGCAGGCCTGGGGCAGAAGGAGGGGTTGAGTCACAGGCTATCTCCACCCTGCATCTGGGCAGCTGTGGGCCCCACCTGGCACAGACCTGGTAGAAGATGTGGAAGTTCCTCTCACTGGAGGCCTGGCAGGCCACGCGAGTTTTCTCTAGGAGGTAGGTCTGGACTGCAGCTCCAGTCATCTGATGGGCCCTGGCACAAGCAGGCCAGAGCCCATTAGTTACCCATTCATTCCAGAGGCATTTACTGTGTGCCAGACTACAACCCCCACATCCCCACCAGGCTCTTCCACTTAGCCAACGGGGGTCATGAGGACGAGGGACTACTCAGCAGGCCCTGGAGTTGGTACGGGACATTCCCCTGCAACCAGCTCAGGTGGGCAGAGCCAGGGCCTCTGTAAGTCATTATGCACCATCCCAAGGCAGGAGCAGAAGCCCTGCCAGGTTCAAGCTCTGGGTTGTGGCTCATAGAAGTGGCTGTTTAACTATAAGTCCCCAAGCAAGGGGAGAAGCCAGGAGGAACACACAGGCTGACAAGCATGCTGCCCAGGTTCCCCAAGGCTGGAGCAGCTATAGTTCTCTAGACTCAAAGATCACCCTCAGGGTTCACTGATCCTAATAAATCCCACAAACATGCATGCCAGGAGGAGCAGGGTTCCGCCCACAGGGGTGGCCCAGGCTAGAGACTACTCCAGCCACTTGCAGACTCCCTGCCCCCGTCCTCCCATCAGCCAGGGCAGTGCCGGCAGCAGCAATTACCTGTTCATTTGGAGCTGGATGAACTTCCCAAAGCGACTGCTGTTGTTATTCCTCAGCGTGCACGCATTCCCTACAGATCACACCTCTGTTTATACCGCTCCCCTAGGTTTACAGAGTCCTCAAGGGCCATGTGGCTGCAGGTCTGCTGGGGCTATGTCTCTATAAAGTCATCTAAAAGCCCCTTTTTGGTTTCTATGTCACAGGGGACAGGACTAAGGAAAGAACACTTGGGCTTCAGCAAGTGTGACTGAGGGGTTAGAACTTCCTGGCAATGAACTGCAATGAGCAGGCCTAGGCAGCCAGGGACTGCCTTCTTTGGAGGGAAAGAATAAAAAACAAGCTGTCACTGTTGAGTTAGGCAGTAGGCACAACATCTAGAGTCCCACATGGACACGAACTGTTGTACATCCTTAGACAAGTTCCCCTCTCCTCTGAACCATCAGGGTTTAGACCAGAGGAGCCACAAGATCCTCTCCAGCACCACTGTTACATCTGCGTAGGCTAGAGGGAGGAGATGGCTGGATGACAGCATCTCTACTGGAAAGAGGCTCAGGGTACCTGGAGGAGATTGGGAGCCCAAGGCAGTGAATGATACACTCATCCTCCAACCCCCAAAGAGAGGGTTTCACTCTCCTCTCTCTGGAAGGTGGCAAATCCCAGAGGACATGGGACAGAGGACACCGAGCTTACCAAAAGCTTCCATGACAGGGTTGGAGTTCAAGATGCGCTGCTCGATCCTCTCTGCAATCTTGTGGCTCTCCCAGGATGTAGGTGAGGCAGCCACCACAGCGTAGAACTTCATCAGGCAACGGGACGTCCATGTCTGCGGCAGAAACAGCCCTGCGGGAGCCCTGCCCAAGCTCCCTCCCACCTCTGAGCCTGCCTGAGAAAACGGTGCCCACTAGCACAATCTCCACCAAGCGAGGTGCTAACCAAATGGGTGAATGCTGAATTCAACTGTGTCCTTGGGCAAAGCACCCGCCCCCCAACCCCCGCTCTGTGAAATGGGAGTGCTTACTTCTAGCTCCAGAGGATGCATTTAAGAAAAAGAAACAAGGGGGCCTGGGGCAGAGATGGGACAACACACCCTGATCTGAGCAGGCTACTGTGTCTTAGGTATGAACAGATATTTGAGGATCAATAACTATTCGGTAAACTTCCTTTACATGAATGACATATATAAAAACAAATGGAGGAAAAGGAACTAGAAGGAAACAGTCAATGCAAGGAGCAAAAGACAAGTAAAATTATGAGATATTCTCAACAATAGGAGAAGATATTGAACCTATGAAATAAGACCAAGATACTGGGGGAAAATAATAGAGAACAAAAAAGTGTTCTTAGACTTAAAATTTTGAACAAAAATTCAAAATTCAAAAGAATTGAAAGTTATTAAAAAAAGAGAAAAACATTTATCTGGAAAGATAAAGTAGGAAATATCTTCCAGAAGACAGAACAAAATGTTAAGAGATAGAAGACTAGGTGAAAAAAAAATAAGACTATTAAACAATTAATCAAACTTACTAATAGCTATTGAGCTCCAGAAAGAGAAAACGGAGGGGAGTGAATTATTAAATATACACAAAAATATTTCCCTAAACGAAAAACACGAGTTTCCAAGTTAAAAAGACCCACACAAAGTATCCAGCATAGAAAGTAAAAAAAAAAAAAAAAAGACCATGAGTTTTCACCTTTTGCACTCGGATGTCGAGTGTGACTCGACACGGTTAGCATCGGTAGCAGCTCGTATGTCGAATTGTATTGAATGTATCAATAATTTAAAATATAAAAAAATCCAAATAAATTAAGTTTGTATGAAAAGAAACTCCAGTTTTTTATTCTACTGCCGCGCTTTGTAAAATCTGGGTTATTTAAAAAATTAAATCCCGAGTAGAATAAAGGAATCGAGAAAAAAGCAAGTGAGTGCAAAGGGTTAATACCTACAGCTTTTGGAAAGTAAAATCACAATTTATGGACTAGGACTTTCAAAAGCAACACTCAAAAGAATATATAAGAAAAAACTTCTATCCCTAACTGGTTGGGCTCAATGGATAGAGCGTCGGCATGCAGACTGAAAGGTCCCAGGTTAGATTCCGGTCAAGGGCATGTACCTTGGTTGCAGGCACATCCCCAGTGGGAGGTGTGCAGGAGGCAGCTGATCGATGTTTCTCTCTCATCGATGTTTCTAACTCTCTATCCCTCTCCCTTCCTCTCTGTAAAAAATCAATAAAATATATTTTTTTTAAAAAAAAGAAAAAAACTTCTAAATTTGGAAAGAAAATTATTTCTAACCTGAAATTATAAAACCCAGCCAACATATCCAATTTAACCCTTTGCACTCGCTTGCTTTTTTCTCGATTCCTTTATTCTACTCGGGATTTAATATTTTAAATACCCCAGATTTTACAAAGCACGGCAGTAGAATAAAAAACTGGAGTTTCTTTTCATACAAACTTATTTATTTGGATTTTTTTATATTTCAAATTATTGATACATTCAATAACCGTCACACTCGACATCTGAGTGCAAAAGGTTAAGGCAGAATAAACATTTTCAGATGCGCAACTCAAAAATTTGCCCTTCATTTACTACCTTTTCCAGGAAGCTACTAAAGAATGTGCTTCATAAATACAAAGCAGTAGGGGAAGAAGGGAAACCATGGATTCCAGCAAGGGGGGTTTATCATGGACACAGCCTGACCCCAGAGTGAGGCAGAGCTCCCAGGTAATAGCTGCATGGCAGTAGACCCGGGCAGCCACCAGGCCAGATGGGAGCAGATCTGAGAGCTCTGGGAAGGGCACCTCGAAGAAAACAAAAAGAACCAGATGTACTTGCCACAGTTGAACAAGCTGGAAAAGTTTTGGTGATAAGTTTGGTAATAATTTAATAGGCATGTAGAAACTAAACAAGTAGAAAACTGGGGTAATTATATGAGGGCAAGTAAAAACTAGACAAGGAAATATAATCATAGATTACATGGTTATAATATAAATACTGCCTATTAACTTAATTAGAAATCATGATAAAATTACATATATGTTTGGGGGCAGGGAAATAAGACTAAATCCTTATCAAAGTAGGAAATGAAAAGATTAGGTCCAAAACTGAAAAAAAAATCAGTCACTAACAATATCATGCTGGTTAGAAACATGATAAAAACACCCAAATACACTGCTATAAGATGTGAAAGTAGCCAAGGGGTTGAGAAATATGGGGCAGGGTTGTTGTTTTTCTTTGTAAGCCTTGCAGTATTGCCTGATTTTTGAACTATGCAACTATGGTATTTAAAAATAAATCTACCAGGTCCAGCCCATGACCACAGCAGCTGCTCAGTAATGGGTTACTGAGCTCTGGTTGCATGAGTCTCCAGCCAGGTCCAGCTGCAGCTCCAGAGGGACAGTGGGCTTTGTTCAGGAGCTGGACAACTGTCATTGCACTGGCCACCTTGATATAACTTTCAAAGATCTCCTCCCCACCCAAGTCCAAGTCCTCGTCCCTGCAGCTTACTGCCTTCATCTGTTTTCTTGTCTATCTTTCCCAGTGGACTAAGAGCCCCCTGAAAGCCAGTTGTATCTCTGTTCCTCCCCCTGCCACTCCTCAGTGGCGAGCCCAGGGCCTAGAATCTGGCAGGTACTCAATACTCAGCGATTCCCTCATATGTGAGTGTAGACAGAGGGGGTTTATGGTCCAAAGAATCCCTTGAGAAGGTAAGTTTGGTGGAAAGGGAGGGGTGGTTGCATGAGGCTTGCCAGGAGGGTGAGGCCTGGACCAGTCGCCTCCTCTGACCAGCTATGCAACTCCTCACCCATTCTTGTGCAACATTTGGTCTCACCTAGTGTGGTTCTGCTCCCCAGAGAGCCACATGACTCACCAGGAGCTTCTGGCCCAAGGAACTGCCCTTGCCATCATACAACACAGAGGATGCAAGTGGGCTACTTCAATAACCCCTTTCCCATAAGTAACCCCAGCTACCTTCAGTGTCGATTGCACTGGTTCATTTAACTCTCACAGAAGTCCCATAAGTGAGGTGTTGGTCCTCCTTTCCTTGCTATTTTATAGGTGAAAGAACAGGTTTGCAGAATTGAAATATCTTTCTGATGTGCTCTGAACCACTATGCTGGAATCCCCAGTAGCTATCTTTTGTTTCCATCGGTGTCAGAGCTGGGAGAGACTTATGATGGGGAAATGAAGGCCTAGGAGGAAAGTATCTCACCTAGAGTTACATCAGAGCTGGTGGAAGAGCCTAGACTAGAATCCTGTCTCTTGATTTCCTTTCCTGCCCAGCACTACACGCTGACTCCCTGCTAAAGCCAGCCTGTCCGGGAATGACGAGGTAGCAAACGGCTCCACGAGCAATGTCCCCCTCCCTCTCTGCCCACCCAGCCAGTCATGAAGTGGACAGGAAGGGAAAGAGGCCCTCCTACCTTTCCAGCACCACTCTCTCCACTGACAACGATGGACTGGTTGACTGGCTCAATCAGGCTCTTGACATTCCTGTAGGTCTGTTCACCCACAGTGAAGATGTGGGGTTTCAGTTTCTGAAACATCCAGGGGTGAAAGGTCATGTGAGGGAAGGCATGTCTTCAAGGAATGCTGATCCAGTGATGGCTGAGACGAGGAGCCTGCCAACAGCAGTGCCAGGAGGCTTCCTCTAGAAAAATGTCCTGGAGGTAACAGTGTTAGGCCCAACTGTGGGCCCCCTGGGGGCTTTGCCACTCATCTTCTCTCAGTCTGGAAGCAGAGCTAGCCTTGAATACTTCATCCTCCCATTTTATCTTAATAGTCTTATTCTGCTCTGTATTATTTTGTTATTGTACTTTGCAGTTTGCAAAGAATTTTCTTTCAAGTTACTGCCTAAGATGTCTGTATTAGATGGATAGCTAATCCCATTTTATAGATGAGAAATCTGAGGTTCGGAGGGGTTAAATAACCTTCCCAAGGCCACTCAGCAAGTAAGTGAAACCATCTGACTTGCACTCCAAGGCCACTCTTCTCCTTTCCATCACCAAATAGAAATTGTCCTCCATGTGCTAGGTATCAAGGTGGGCACTGGGAAAGCAGAGGGGGTCATGACATGACTTTTGCCCTTGAGGAGGCAGATGGTTAGTGAGATATGGGCTCTCAGGACAGACTTCACATGAGTCCACCCCACAATGATTGCTTACCCACGGCTTCCTGAAGGAGAAGGCACAGTTCTGGATGGTGTCAGAGCTGTCCCTCTCTCCATCAGCTTCTGCCACAGTCACTTCTCACCTGGACTATTACAAAGTCTTCAACTGTTCTCCCTGCCTCCTGTCTCACCTTCCTCAACACAACTCCCCCAGCTTCCAGGGTAATTCTCCCCGCAGTGAGCTCCATTCAGTCCACCTCCACTCCTGGAAGCAGCTCTGTGGACTCTCTGCCTGCTGATGACTCAGACCCTTCCTATTTACCTCAGCCTCTCTTCCTACCTCATCTACTGCCTCTCTCCCCAAGAGCCCCTTCCTGCCAGCAAGTCTGCTCTTGCCTTTCCCTGAACACATGATGCACTTTAACACCAGCGAGTCTATTCCCTGCCTGCATGCCCCCACCCCCATAAGAATTTATTCCTCTCATTAGAGATGAACATGCGCTGAGTTTTCTAGGGTAATCCTTAGCGCATTAATTTTATCTTTTTCCCAAACACTGGTTTGTTAAATACACAAACATATCTTTGTAAATCCTTTCCTATTAAACTCATAAGTAAGAAAAAAATACTTTGCCCTATGTCCCTATTTTATGATCCAAACTCAGTTAAACAAATATTTACCTCTCACTTTGCACCACTGTCATGTGCCCAAAATTCCTCGAGCTCCTGATGGACAGGGCTGTGGCACCAGCATGGCCGATGCATAGATGGATAAGGACAGGGATGCTGCAAGGAGGCCTAAGGGGAGGTAGGGGAGTCCTGAGGCCCAGGAAGTAGCTGAGTCTTACCTGGGGCTGAGGAGCAGCATGGTACTCTTTCATCAGATCTGGCGAGTAGAGCTGAGGGACAGGCTTGAAGGGGTTCAGAGCCACCAGGGTGCAGCCAGCATTGGTGTAGAATGTGTCTGCCATGTACCGGGCCTGCAAACACCTCAGGACTGAGGCAAAGGTGCTTTTAGCAAACTCTGGCTTAAATGTAGACATGAGCACACACAAACATCTGCCTAACAGCACTTGCTCTGCAATCAGCCAAGAGCCATTAGATTCCAGCAGCTCCCTGATGAATAGGTACAAGATCTAATTAAGATGAATGCCAAATCTGGAGCAAAGTCGGGGTTGGGGAGCCCAGATGCAATTGCCAGGCAGGTCTGAATCAGCGTATCTGGCTCCAGGTCAGGAGTCCTGCCTGCCTTGGTCTGGTCAGGGGAAGCTGTGCTGAATACCGACACCAAAGTGCTACCCTCTTGGAGAGGGCACTCTTGAGGAGAGGGAGGCCCATACCTGTCTCCAGCGTCACAGGATTCACCTTGGTGAGGTCATCCAGCAGGTGCAGCGGGGCCTCCTGGCCTAGGAACTCCTGCAGGTCTTCTCTGAGGGCTTTCCCACCGTGGGCATCAGGGCCTGAACTATGGCCATTCACCTGGGAGGGTAGAACAGGGCCAGGAGAGCTGGGACTCAGACCAGCTGGCAGCTGTGTAGGGGTGGAGGCCTGTGCAGTGGAGAGAGACTTGGCTTCCAGTATCATAGTCTGGTTGGGTTCAAATTTCAGTTCTGCCCCTTATTAAGCATGTAAGCCTGGGTAAGTGACTTAACCTCTCTGAGACACAGTTTTTTTGTAAATAAAAGAAAATAAAGCCTGTTCACAGGGCTATTGGGAAGAAAAACAAGAAGCAATATAAAAAGCATAGTCCTTGGCACATAGTGAATACTGGGTAAATCAATAAATGCTATCACATCTCCTATGCCATGCGCTCTGGCTTCCAGGCTGGCCAGCTACTAGCCTTCCTGGGCCTGGCAGGGTTGGGGGCCATGGTGGGGGGCTGCTATAGGAGTACACAAAGGAAAAGAACCATGCTTTGGGCCTTTTTTTTTTTTTTTAAAGAAACGATTCAATTTGAGATGAAAAATCAGCTGTGAGGTAACTCCATGCCTTCATCACCTGCCTCTTGGGGCTTAATTAATCTGGTTCATTACACAACTAGTTTCCTCTGCCCTGGGTCTACTTAAGAGGCTCAGAAGGGCCGAAACCGGTTTGGCTCAGTGGATAGAGCGTCGGCCTGCGGACTGAAAGGTCCCAGGTTCAATTCTGGTCAAGGGCATGTACCTTGGTTGCGGGCACATCCCCAGTAGGGGGTATGAAAGAGGCAGCTGATCGATGTTTCTCTCGCATCGATGTTTCTAACTCTCTATCCCTCTCTCTTCCTCTCTGTAAAAAATCAATAAAATATATTAAAAAAAAAAAAAGAGGCTCAGAAGTCAAGAGAACAGGCCTTTCACCTTCTCCCTTTCCCATGCGTGATGCCAACACTTTCCACGTTTCTTCTCCCCATTTCTCCTCTTTTCTCTCTGGGGGTTGTAGGGAAGATGGGGTGGGGAGTAGAAGACAGTAACCTGGATGAAACTGCTTTTGGAGGAAAGGGTCTAGGATATGACCTGTGTGGGTTTCCATGAGACTAGTGAACTCTACAAATTCAAATCCCTCAAGCCCAGGTGGCAGGTGTCATTTGAGAGGCCCAATGACAAGTTTCTTTTTTTTAAAGACATTTTTTATTGATTTCAGAGAGGAAGGGAGAGGGAGAGAGAGAGAGAAACATCAGTGATGAGGGAGGTTATTGATCGGCTGCCTCCTACATGCCCGCCCCACACTGGGGATGGAGTCTGCAACCCTTGACTGGAATTGAACCCAGGACCCTTCAGTCCACAGGCTGACGCTCTATTCTCTGAGCCAAACCTGCTAGGGCAACAAAGATGTTGCCTCTTCTCTGAACTTGGGCCCACCATGATGCACAAAGCGGAGTCTTGGCCTACAGAATAAGTGCTGAGATCAGAGCATGGCTAGATCCCTGGAAATCCCTCTGCTTTGGGGGCCATAGTAGCCTTTTCCGAGCGGTAGAGATCCAATAGCAACCCCCCCATATACCCTGTGATCCATCCATCAAAATCCTTCTCTATTTTCACATAGGTCATCTTCTCCCACACTTTTGCGCAGACTGACCTCTTTGGGCTGCTTATTTTCCTTCTCTACTTGGCTAATTCTTACTTATTCTTTCAGAGAGGAAGGGAGAGGGAGAGAGAGATAGAAACATCAATGATCAGAATCATTGATCAGCTGCCTCCAGCACACCCCACACTAGAGATTGAGCCCGCATCCTGAGCGTGTGCCCTGACCAGGAATTGAACTGTGACCTCCTGGTTCATAGGTCAATGTTCAACCACTGAGCCACTCTGGCCAGGCCCTACTTATTCTTTAAGGCCCAGCTTCAAGGAGACATCTTCAGGGACATCTCTCAGCTTCACCTCCTTTTGGAAGCCCCAGGCTTCCACTGTGCCTCAACAATTCCGGCTGGCAGTGACATCTCTCAGGACTTCCTCACTGGTTCAGGCTTAAAGGTCACCAAAGTGCCCTCAGGATTCCCTTAACCACCCCAGGAAAAGAGCTATCAACTACAACAGGAGAGATTCAAATTAGGTGTCAGGAAGAACTTAACAACAGGTGAAAGGCACGGGAATAACTACCTGAAGTGAGAAAAGAAGACCTTTAAGGGGTCGTTTTCTTCCTTCCCGGACAGGGTAGTGAAACCACATTCAGACAAGTCAAAGATGCAAAGGTGCTTCAGGTGCTTTGGGGCCTGGGTTATCTGAGGGTGAGGTTTTACCTGCTGGAGCATCCTGCTTCAGTGTGGTCAGCCAGAGTTCTGGGTTGCAGGCACAAGGAGTGCAATCCACCTAGTCATGAGGACACAGGCTCGGGCATGGGTCCAGCCAAGTTCTGGAAGAATCTGAGATGAGTCATTCCAGAGCCTATGGCACGAGAGAGAAGACAAGGGCCACACACAGGTGAAGGCTTCTTTAGGGTGACTCACTCCTGCGCCCCGCACTGAGCAGAGGAACCGAAATGAGAACCAGAGCGGGCCTGGGCAGAAAGGAAGTCTCTTCTATCCCTGCCAAGTAGGGAACAGGGGACACTTTTACAAGAGCTTCTGGAGACTCTCTGGGCTCCTCCGGGGCTAGTTTTACTACAGGGTTAGGGGTGGGGCTGCAAATCTGGGTCAGTGTGATGTGGAGGGTGAAGACACTTGGAGACAGAGACAGAGACGTCTCCTGCTCTACCCTCTCCACTAGACAGAAATATCCTGTTTTAGCATAGCCAGTAGTTGGTGGGGTGGGAGGCTAAAGTCAACCAGATACTCCAGGTAGAGAAATCAGAGTTCAGTCATTTACTGGTAAGTCACAGCACCTTCCTGGTCCACTTTGATTCCTCATCTTGCAAATGGAGATAGTAAAATCTACCTCACAAGGAGTGGCTGTGAAGGTCGATGAGGTCATGGATTGAAAGCACCCCACAAAACACAAATCTGAATATGTACTCTGAGGGGAAATATTGTTAGTACCATTAACAATATTTGGGGGCACTTGTCAGGTGGAATACCCCAGTGTCAACTTTAAAATGAGAATTTCAGAGGAAGGGAACCACCCGAGAGAGGGTTGTTGTGAGATTGGGCTTAGGCCAATTTCTGTAAAACTGTAAGTGACCCTCAGACTCAGAATTTCCCAGGCCACTCACTGCCCCAGCAAAGCGAGGCAGTGGATGAGGGGTGTCTGAAATGGATTAACCTTGGTGGAGACTTTCTTTTTTAAAGAAAAAGGAAAAAAAAAATGATTTCAGAGGGGAAGGGAGAGGGAGAGAGCGATAGAGACATCAATCAGAGAACCATTGATTGGCTGCCTCCTGCATGTGCCACAATGGGGATGGAGCCCACAACCCAACCCGGGCATGTGCCCTGACCAGGAATTGAACTGTGACCTCTTGGTTCATAGGTTGATGCTCAACTACTGAGGCATGCCGGCCAGGAGGGGGAGACTTTTTTTTCTTTCTTGTTTGCTTGTTTTTTTTTAATTGGGTGGAGACTTTCTTAGGTTCTGAATGCATCTGGCCTTTGAAAGAACAGGAATAGGAACTTCCCTTGGAACTGGAAAATGTACAATTCAGGCAGAGAAGAGCATCAGGCCTGTTAGACATTCCACGTTCACCTGGACACTGACTGTATCCCATCCGAAGGACAGCTATGCAGAGGGCTCCAGAAACTCAAGGAGAACAAAACTCTCTCAATTGGAAGTTCATCTTAGAGGACGAGAGGTGGAGCACAGGAGGTTGTGGGGTTAGAACCCAAAGCCCCTCAGATGCATATCACTAGAGCTCTCTGAGCTTTATTTCCTCCACAGCCACTCCTTGTGAGGTAGATTTTACTATCTCCATTTGCAAGATGAGGAATCAAAGTGGACCAGGAAGGTGCTGTGACTTACCAGTCAATGACTGAGCTCTGATTTCTCTTCCCTGGAGTATCTGGTTGACTTTAGCCTCCCACCCCACCAACTACTGGCTAGGCTAAAACAGGATATTTCTGTCTAGTGGAGAGGGTAGAGCAGGAGTGTCTTCACCCTCCACATCACACTGACCCAGATTTGCAGCCCCACCCTTAACCCCTGTCGTTTGCAAAAAGGAATACTAACACCCAGACCTCACAGTGTGGAGTTCAGGATCAGATGGGCTAGTGGAATCCGTGAGAGCTCTTTGCAAATGTTGGTTAGTATGTGCAGTGTCAGCTCTCAGCCAGAGTTAAGTCAGGTTAGAGCGGTTTTCTCCAGTCCTCCCCGCTCTTGCTCCCACTCGGCTTCGTGGTTACCAGCCAAGTAGTTCTGGAAAGGGTGTGACCACTGTGGGCAGGAGGGAGCCGGTAATGAATAGATGAAACACCAAGTCAAGGCAAGGCAAGCGGCAACCTGATCACCAGCTCCCCCTCCTCCCCAGCCTCAGGTTCTCCTCGGCTCGGAGGACAGAACAGAAAAGCCGGGTGAGGGTCCTGGTAGCCTAGCCAGCCCCGCCCTGAGGTTCCCGATGGGAACCGGGGACTCCCGATCCTGGCAAAGGGCCTGCCGGGCCCAGGGCTGGGATGCCGCTCCTTAAGCACCTGGCACGGGGAGAGCATGTCCTTCCCGGGAAGGTGGACGTGACCCCAGCCAAGGGCGCGGCTGCCCTGACGCCTCCCGGGGCCAGCGCCCCCTCCCAGGTCCCTCTGGAGAGGAGCAGGGGCGGGGACCCACCCTGCCAACCCGGACCTCCCCCGCCCCTTACTGAGGGTCGCCCGCTGCTGGCAAGGTGGAAGGTGACCATGAAAGGTCCGGGTTCATAAAAGTTCCTGCTAAGGGCCAGGATCCAGGCTACCTTCCCTTGGGATACGAGAGGGTCACAAGGAAAAGGGAAAGGCAGGGAAAAGGCGCCTAGGGCAAGGGGAGATGTCCACTTCTTCCTCAGCGCTCCGGGGGCAAACCGGCCTCCCCGCCCCTTAGGGGTCACGGAAGGGCTTCAGACCGGGGCTGGGGTGGCACTCACCGATCCCACGGCCTGAGCGTGCGGCCCCGCCGGCCCGGCTGGAAAAGCGGGCGGGCCGGGTGGGGCGGCGGGAAGAGCCCGAGGAGCGGAGGGAAGAGGAGGGGCGGGGGCGAACCGGAGAGAAAGGCGAGACCGGCTCGCACCCGCCGCAGCCGCTCCGCTCAGTGGCTGGCGGGCCGGCTGGCTCCTCCCCCGGGGCGGGGCGCGCACACGCGGCGCGGGGCGCACGTGGCCTGCTCGCGATGCGGGGACCCGGAGTTGGGGGCTCCACCTGGGACGGGACGCTTTGAGAGTCTGGGGTAAGGCGGGAGTGAAAGGGAGGTTCGGGTCCTGGCGGGAGCGGCGCGGGAGGCAGGGCGTCCTGGCCTCGGGGCCCTCGCAGGGCTGGGAGGGGACGCCACGGCCTAATGTTCGCCGGGGCCTCCGACCCATCACCCTGACCGGCCTCGCCGGGTCTGAGCGGTGGTGCGGCGCCTGGAGCGCCTTTTCCGTTCCGGCTCCTCCGACGGGCCGGCTACGGCCACGACCCGGGCACCCCTGGGCCGGGCACCCCATGCTGCAGCTGGCGAGGAGACCAGCACCACCCAGGGCCGGATGCGCGCGGAATTCGCCGTCCCGGAAGCGCAGAACCCCCCCCCCCCCCTCCGTCGGCCGGAAGCGCGCCTCGGGAGGCGGAAGCTGCCTGTTCCGCCGCGTAGCCCCGCGGGGCCGGCGGAAGCGGGCGGCCTGGCCCACGTAGACAGCCTCCGTCCGGGGAGCGCCGAGACCAACCGGAGCACGGAGCACGGGAGGTACACGGGCCCGACGCGGTGGTGGAAAAGGACTTCTATTTTTAAGCCAGCCGATCGGTTTGTTACCGGCTTAGGCCATCATGAATTCATTTATTCTACATCGTTCTTGTGTGACCAACAAATGTGTTCGTATGTGCCACTTTTCAGACATTGCTGTGTGGCCGAGAGGCGTTTTATTAAACAACCCTGGCATGTGCTATACACCCCTCCCCCCATTGGCATCCATTCTACCTGAGCTATACCTAACGTGAAACTTGGCACTCGGTAAATGTAGGGAGCAGTCTGGGGCTCAGGAGGCCGCCGGAGGACTCAGAGGTGTGTCCTGGAGGCAATACTTTCAGAGAGGCTCTGAACAGAAACCAAGGCCCCAGCTCCCAAGTGTACTTGAATGCCTTCTCCCCCCGTCCTTCCACTCCGTCTGATCTAAGTTATAGCCATTGGTGATGTGTACTCAATTTTCATTACATAATCTTCATGACATGTTTTGTAATAGGAATTTCCATCCGACTGTGAGTTCTTTTTTTTTTATCCCAAATGTACTTTTTTGTGAGTCTGCCTTATACTGAAAATAGCTAAAGCTTTTTAACCAATAATTTCATGCTATTAGTGTAACATTCGTATCCTAATGTATTAGTGTTAGGCTTCTTCCCACAATCCTTGGGAGAGGAGGTCACAAGACCTAGGTTCTACTCTGGAATTTAAGAGAAGAGCAAGTCAGGTACATATATATGCCAATTCCACAAGAACACGGCTTTCCACAAATGCATTCCTTTGCTCTTTGTGAAAACAGGAAGAAGAAAAAATGTCTCAAAAGCAGATGAAGGAAGCTTTTGTTAGTAACCACAATGGAACCAGCGTGCTGGAAGTTACCCAGGGCTTGTGCTTGCCTGTGCTCTGCATCCTGTGCAGAGGACTCCTGATCATTCTCTCACAGCACTTGTGGTCTTCACATACCTGGAGAACTCGATTCTTCATTGACTTTGTTTTCCTAATAGTTCCCGTGGTGACCACTTTGACCATTTTGTCTTCCTTTGTATACCTTGAGCACCTCACTGTAATTCTCTTTGGGGCAGGGCTATTCTATCAAATATACTGCCGGAGAACTTGCTATGCCAAAATGCCCGGCCAGAAAATCCTTCAAAAATTCTTAAAAATTAGTCTAGAATCAGAATACATTCCAGCCATCTCCTGTTTCCGTGTAATTAACAGTGCATTTACTGCTGTTGCCATTTTGGCTGTGGACTTCCCACTTTTCCCCAGAAGATTTGCCAAAACTGAGCTCTATGGGACAGGAGCAATGGATTTTGGAGTAGGGGGCTTTGTTTTTGGAACTGCAATGGTTTGTCCAGAGATTAGGAGAAAATGTATGGAAGGGTCCAGATTTGATCGTTTTACAAAGTCATTGTACTCTGTTTGGCCATTAGTTCTTCTAGGAGTAGGACGATTAATCATTATAAAATCCATAGGCTATCAGGAACATGTAACTGAGTATGGAGTTCACTGGAACTTTTTTTTTACCTTAATAGTTGTGAAGTTGATAACATCACTGCTTTTGATGTTTTTCCCCCCCAATAAATCCTGGATTGTGGCCATTGCCATTACTGTATTATACCAGCTAGCCCTTGACTTGACCCCATTGAAAAGGTTAATTTTGTATGGCACTGATGGCAGTGGCACAAGGGTTGGTTTATTAAATGCCAACCGAGAAGGAATAATGTCTACCTTGGGGTATGTGGCAATACATATGGCTGGTGTGCAAACAGGGTCATATGTGCTTAAAAAAAGGTCACATATCAAAGACTGGATAAAAGTAGCATATTGTATTCTACTATTAGCTATTAGCCTCTTTGTATCTCTTTACATAGTCCAGGTAAATGTAGAAGCAGCATCTAGAAGAATGGCCAATTTAGCCTTTTGTATTTGGATAGTTGCTTCTAGCTTGATCCTCCTTAGTAGCTTATTACTGGGTGATATAATTTTGAGTTTTGCAAAATTTCTAATTCAAGGGGCTCTAGTACCATGTTCTTGGAAACTTATCCAGTCTCCTGCTACAAGTAAAAAGCGTTCAGAATCTCTAGTCTCTGAAGCTGAAAGAAAGAAACCCAGTCTTTGTTTAATCACAGCTATAAACAGAAACCAGTTGATTTTTTTCTTGCTGTCAAATATAACAACTGGCCTAATCAACCTGTTGGTAGATACATTGCACAGCAGTACCCTGTGGGCCTTCTTTGTGCTCAATCTTTATATGTTTACCAACTGTTTAATTATATATATACTACACTTGCAAGATAAGACTATAAAATTTTGGTGATCAATAGGGGTTGGATGTGTGTGTTTGATGAGGAATTAATGAGGAATAAATAGTAAATGTGAAGAAAAAGAGCTTTTGGCAATCCAGTGTTAACTATATTTTATTATAAAATTAAGAGTTTCAGTCCTCTATAAGAGTAGTGAGGCTTAATATTTTAATGTATTTCTACACTATGTAAAACAAACCAGTGGAGAAGAAATGAAACCTTATGACTCGTTAGAATATTAAATTTCAGTATTTTAAAGAAACTATTGTATTTATAGTTGTGACACTGGAAGATTGGAGGATGGGGAGGAAGGTTTTTACTTTAGCTTGTATCACCTTATATCATCTGTATTTTTTATTGTATGTATTTTGTAATCTTTACATTAAAACATAGAGTGAACTGTGGAATTGTCAACACTTTTTTACTGCTCAATTTTAATCTATATATATAAAAGGCTAAGTGTCTGTCTGTTCGACTGGTAGCTATGATGTGACTGACTCCCAGGGGGCAGATGCTCCAACCAGTAAGTTAGCTTGCTGCTGGGGTCTGGCTGATTGGGACTGGGCAAGACGGTCCAGACACGCCCTGGAGCCAACCTCCCATGGTCCCTCCCTGGCCTCTAAAATATTTCTTCTAATTAATGTCTTTTCAATGTGCACGAATTTGTGCACTGGGCCTCTAGTTTAAAAATAAACAGCACCATGGACCAGGCGCTGACGAACCAACACTCGGCTTCCCCCAAGTGGGACACAGGCCTCGCCACCACCCCAGGAATGACACCCCACCAATCGCAGCCAACGCTTGCACCCATGGCGCAAAATGCGGCCCACAGCCCAGCCCCAAAACAGTGGCTGTGAGTGCCAGGTAATGACATCACGTAGCAACACCTGGCTTCCTCTCCCTAGTGACTAGCATCCTTGTAGTTTCTTCAGCCCAGGAACCTGACTTGCTTTATAGCCAGGTGCAAACATTTTACAGTTGAACCAAATGTTTGTAAAGTGTTTTCCTGTGCCTCATCTTGATCCTCACAGAAGTTCTGGAATAGGTAAATAGGAGACTTGGTAGAATCCTATTTTCATTAGCAAGACGTGAATAGCGATATTAAAATATTTCTTTTAGCCCTGGCCGGTTTGGCTCGGTGGATGGAGCGTCGGCCTGCGGACTCAAGGGTCCCGGGTTCGATTCCGGTCAAGGGCATGTACCTGGGTTACGGGCACATTCCCAGTGGGGGGTGTGCAGGAGGCAGCTGATTGATGTTACTCCCTCATCGATGTTTCTAACTCCCTTCCTCTCTGTAAAAAAATCAATAAAATATATTTTTAAAAATATATTTCTTTTAATTCCTTTCAATGTGCATAAATCCGTGCACCGGGACACTAGTTTTTTATAAAAGCCTAAATACGAGAAAGCAAGTGTTTAAAATCAAATACTGTACTAATCTATCTAATAAAAGGGTAATACGCAAATTAACCGTCACAAATATGGTGGCGCCCAGTCCTCAGCTTCACCGGAGTTCCCCAGTCCCAGGCGTGGGAGGGAGGGAGCTGCTGAGAGCGGGCAGCGTGAGCAGCCTGGTGGAATGCTCGCTTTGTTGCCGCCGTGACAAGGCAAGCATTCCACTCCAGCCACAGAGGGCCTCTGGGCAGCGGGCACAGAGCGGCCAGGGTGGGGGAGGAATGCTTGCGTCATCGCCCTGGCGATGAGGCAAGCATTCTGCACCCGGCCACAGATGGACCTCTGGGCCGCGGAGAGCCTCTGGGCAGTGGGCGTGGAGCAGCCAGGCCCTGCAGAGAGCTACTGGCGCATGGATTTGTGCGCAGAGATACTAGTAAATAATAGAAGTATAATATGCTAATTAGATCAGACATCCTTCTGGACAACCTTCCAGACAAAGCTGGGGCTGTGAGGGAAGCCCGGGTCCCAGGTGCCAGAGGGAAGCCGGTGCCAGCAGCCAGGGGAAGACTTACTCTTGCATGAATTTTGTGTATCAGGCCTCTAGTCTATATATATAAAAGGCTAACATGCAAATTGTTCCCTCAGGAGTTTGACCAAGAGTTCGATCACTCGCTATGATGTGTGCTGACCACCAGAGGGCGGTGTGTAACAAAGGAAGGCCCCAGCCAGCAGCTGGCAGCCAGGGAAGGAAGGCCGGGATCGGCTCTGATCACTGGCCAGGCCTAGGGACCCTACCCATGCACCGGGCCTCTAGTATACTATAAAGTCAGAAAGCAGTTAAATGCTCCTAAGAATAGACAGAATTGTTTGATGTAATTAGCACAGACTGCGGATGGAACCTGCAACTTGGGTATGTGCCCTGACCAGGAATTGAACCTTTGACCCTTCCATGCATGGGAGGACGTTCTAACCACTGCACCACACCAGCCAGGGTGAGAGCTTGTCTTTTAAAAACTCTAAGCAGACCTTTGAAGTTGCTGTTTGAAATCTAAGATTAAAAAAAAAATCACTTTCCAATTCTAAATTAGTTCAAAATTAATTTTGTTCCATGATTTGTTAGCTATGACTACTATACTAATTACTTTAGTATGTTACATTGATGATGGCTAATTTAGTATTTATGTGCCATTTTACATTTGCTAACTATAATACATTATATTTGGAAGTAATCTATTACTGAAAGGACTTTCCCCCTTAAATCAGTATGTTGGTTAAATAGTTATAAAAACAAAAATTAGATTTTATTTTCAAAGAAAAAGACTTGAAATTTAATATTATAAACTAAGCATGACTGGGAAAGGTGATTGGTTTTCCTGCTATGTCCGTCACAGGACTAATCCCCCACAATTTATATGTTGAAAGCCTTCAGAAGAGGGCTAAGAGGCCCTCCAAATTCTCTCATTTCAAAAAGGGTAATTTAATGCCTGGCTGGTGTGGCTCAGAGGTTGTCAGTTGACCCAGGAACCAAGAAGTTGCCTATCTGATTTCCAGGTAGGGCATATGCCCAGGTGGTGGGCTCGATCCTCAGTAGGGGGCGTGCAGGAGGCAACTGATCTGGGATGTTTTTCTCTATTCCTTTCCCTTCTCTCTCTAAAAATAAATACACACACACAGAGTAATTTACGTTACTTGATGACTTAATGAGCATGTGGTCTAACTGGTCTGTTGCTGCTTGTAACTGCCCCTTCACTCTTTTCTAGGTCGTAAATAACTTTTAGTTTATGTCTCACAGTTACAGATACTGAATCATAACTTAAAACTACAAAGTGTACCATGTGTGTTTTTCACCTCCAATTATGATATTCATGTAAGAGAAAACTAATGAAATTGTATTCATAACAAGATTTAGTAAAAAATGACCATTCTGACTTTACAGAAGAGAGAGCAAAAGACTGTTCAACAAAGATTTTATTGAGCTCCAAAGTAACAGGTACAGGTAAGTGCCAGGAAAGAACAGAAAATAAGACAAAAGTCCCTGCCTTCAAGGGTTTTACATTTTAACTTGTGGACATTTTCCCTTTAAAAAAACGTACGTGGGGAAAATAGTATGTCTCTTACTTTTGATAGACAACAGAATTTACCACTGTTAGCTCATTAAAAAGAAAACCCAGCCGAAACCGGTTTGGCTCAGTGGATAGAGCGTCGGCCTGCGGACTCAAGGGTCCCAGGTTCGATTCCGGTCAAGGGCATGTACCTTGGTTGTGGGCACATCCCCAGTGGGGGGTGTGCAAGAGGCAGCTGATCGATGTTTCTCTCTCATCGATGTTTCTAACTCTCTATCCCTCTCCCTTCCTCTCTGTAAAAATTCAATAAAATATATTTTAAAAAAAGAAAGAAAAAAAAAGAAAACCCAATTTACAGATTTGGACAACCATGGTAATTTAAATAATAACATTCTGCTATTGATTTTACCACATAAAACAACATGTTTAATATAGTGACAATTATGATTAACTCAATTTTCTTTTCAACTATCAATATTTGAGGCCAGAGAAGGAAGAGGGAAAGAAAAAAAGCATAAAATCTGGTCTAAGATTTCAGAAAGTGAGTCATTCCCATGACTTTAATTTTACACAATTATAAAGAGGATATATATTATATATGTATCAGTAGCTTTGTGTTTAGATGACACCCAGTTTTATTTTTATTAAACATCAATGTTGTACATGTATACATCATACAAAAAATACTTTGTTCTTTAGTTTATGAAGGTAAATAATAAGGAATAAATCTGTAGTCTTTTAAACCCAGATGGCTTGGAGAACAGTCATATCTCATTTATGACTGTTTTATAACTGGCTCTCATACATTAGGGATCTAAGAAGAAAAAGAATGGCATTTTGCTGATAATTTATCACATCTCTTTCATTCTAAGTGTTCTTTATTAGGTACCAGCAATAATTGTTGATTGCTTTCTCCTTCTTAGTATTTCAAATCCTTCGACCTTGCCCTTCACAATGCCAATACTGAAATTTAAAAGTAGGCAATGATAGGTTTTTTAATATAGTAATCACTGATTTTGCCAATTAGAGATAAGCTCTGTAAAAGCAGATATTTAGTCATGAAATATTTGCTGAAGATAGACTAACTGAAAAATAAAAATGAGTGCCTACTCAAACTAAGAAGATACATAGTTAAAACTTCTAGAAGTTGTTCTGCAATGAAATAACTTTCTAAACATTTTCCTTCAATATGATTTTATAATATGATTTTGATATTTGTAGCATCCAGGCTATCTCCTTACCTCTTTAAGAAAGCAACTTAGGTAGCAAATTATCCACCTTTTTAGCCTTATAAGTATTGAGTACCTATAGTATGTGAAACATTGTCCAAAGGTAGTAAGCATGTGTTTAGTAGATCTACATGACAATCAAAAGACAAATCCAAACCAGGTAATCTCAGATGGAAAGAGATTGTTGTGGTTTCCTTATGTTTTATATTTGGATTTTAAATCCTTTTCTTATATTTAAATCCCCATTTAAATTCTCTGTTCTTTATTAGTTACCAGTGTGTACTCAGTTACAAAAGTTATTAAAATTAACACCTATTATCTTTTTGAGCTTGTTAATTTTCAATGTTCTTTACTAACCATAATTCAAAGAAAGTTTAAAAGGTATACAGTTCTTATATGAATTTATAGTCTTTATAGGAGCACATTTAGATCTTAAAAGCCACGGTATTCTTTTTTCCTTAGGATTGTTTTGACATAAAACAGAAGATTCTCTAAAAATGCCCTAATTTTGGCTATGTGGTCTAACCTATCAGAAGCTGCATGCATATCCCAGTTACCTACTGGATTTAAGCTAACCACCACACTGTTTTGCTCTCCTGACATGGCCAAAAGACATAAATAATTAATGGAAACACACACTTTTGGGACTGAACAATGGTTCTTCCGGTTTATTATGTCACCTGCACTAACAGTGACCACACAATGTCATTAGTCAACATGGCTAAGGATGCACTATGGGGTTTTGTTGTGAATCTCTAAGACTGCATGTAATGACCAAAATATTTTTTAAAGGTCGGTATCACAGCTCCAGCCTATTCTCCCAGGAAATACAGATGTTATCAGGATTTGTTGTAAGAGCAGCAACTAGATTTAACCTTAAAATCGGCAAGACTTTCCCTAGGCAAAATACTTCCCAGCAATTATTTTGGCTTTGTAAGAGGCCTTCAAAGCCTTCGGGGTAGGAAGTGACTACCCGGTGGCACCAGGAGTGCAGATGAACTGTCCTTCCGGCAGCTCCGCTCCTCCGGAGGGCGAGAAGGGGGAGCCTTTGGCCAGGACCAGTACTTTGCCCAAGGGGACCGGTGTCCTGTCTGCGTCCCTGAGTTAATATTAACCCAACCCTGTTAGTTCCTCTGGCCCGAACTCAAGCCACTCTCACAGGGGCGTCTATTTGCCTCTTAAGTGGAACAACGACAACAAAAAACTCAGCGCTTAAGAACCGGCGGCTGCTCGGCGGGATCTCAGCGCAGTCTTTGGGGAGCAGTGAGGCGGCTGGCTCCTGGTTAATCGGGGTGTCTGGGAAAGCCCAGCCCAGCGTGTGTGTCTCTCAGCCCGCAGACGCTCGTCTCTCCTGCCCTTATTCCCGCCTTTCGGGTTTCGGAAGCCTCGGCTCCTCCCCACGTACCCAGGTCCTCGGGCCCCGAGTCAGCTCCGCTCGGCTCCCTCCGCCCGTCGGTCCTCGGGAGAGCGGCTCCCAGCCGGCGCGGCAGGGGCCAGAGGCTGAGGCCCACTCACTCACCCCTGGCAGTCCTGTTGCAGATTTATTTGAGTAGCTAGACGAGGGGGGAGGGCGCCGGCCACCGGCTCCAGACTGCCTGAGGGGCACCCCAACCCCGCCACTAGGGTTTTGAAATTGCAGAGCCGGCAGCGCCGGGGTGTCCAGTCTCGCGAGAGGAGGAGGAGCCCCGCCCGGCGTTCTCCGCCCCTCCTGGCCCCACCCTCCTCCAGTCCCCCGCCCTCCCTCCCCCACTCCCCGTGGCGCGAGCGGCGGATACCGGAGGGGAAACGGCATTCGGCGCCGCACTCCCCGCCCAGGCTGGTCCTGACGCGGGCCTCGTCAGCCGGTAACGGGGAGCAAAGGTGGGGGTCAGGGAGGCGACCACGGAAACGGTGAAGGTCAGAGCCCAGAGGCCTCTTCCGAGAACGGTGAGGAAAGGGTCTGAACCTTCCTCCTCGGACTCCGCAGAGCCGAGGCGGGGTCTACCCCTCCCAGGGGCGGGGTCGCACTGGGCAACTGCAGCCCAGGGGACTGGCTGGGCGGGGCGCGCCCAGAAAGGGGGAGAACGGGGTCAGCTATGGGCTCCCCGGAGGCGGGGAGCGGGCATGGGGTGATGGTCCTGGAGCCGGGGCCCCGGTGACGGGCCGGGGAGGCCCCGAGGCCGCGGAGTCCCTTCCGCCTCTCCTTTGGACCCTGACTGGAGGCCGGCCGCGGTGGGGGGGGGGCTGGGAGGGCCCGCGGCGCGAGGGGGCGGGTCCCGTCCGCGCTCGGCGCTGATTGGATGAGCGTGTGTGGAATCGGGTGATGGGAAACGCAGCTTGACTCTCCAGTCCCCTCCGGCTTTTCTCCCTGCCCCCCCGTGGCGAATGTGCTGCGCGGCGGCGGGTGCTGAAGCTCGCGGCATTTGGCTGTTGCAGGCAGGAGCTGGGAGGAGGCGGCGGCGGCGGCAGCAGGAGCAGCAGCGGCGGCAGCTGGGAGGAGGTGGTGACGGTGGCAACGGCAGCGTCAGGGACGATGGCGCGACTGGTGGCTGTGTGCAGGGACGGGGAAGAGGAGTTCCCCTTCGAGAGGAGGCAGATTCCCCTCTACATAGACGACACCCTCACGGTGAGCGGGCCGGGTCGGGCTCTCCGCTCTCTGGCAGCTGTTTCCCTCCTCCCCCTCCCCCAGGCCGAGCGCTGCGCACTGGAGAAAGAGTGTGTTGCAACTCCTAGGCGAGGCCTTTTCTCCGGCAGGCCTCACCAACTAGCCTTTGCAGTGGGTCCCCCGGTAACCTCTGCAGGCCCCTAGCGCTCTGTACCCACTTTGAGCCCCTTTCCCCAGGCTTTCCTTCCTTTTTGAACCGTTTTCCTCTACCCTATCTCTTTCGGAGACGCTGCGTTTGCCAAAGCACGCGCCTCGGAGAGGCGTTGAAGGATCTTGGGCGTTTAGGGCCTATGCCTTACAGAAAACCACCTACCCTCGGGGAGGCTCAATTATCTGGAAATGTCACAGCCACACGGGTACCTCTATATTGTCCATCTTAATACTACAGCTCTCACTGCATAAGTATAATTACTGAGGACACAGTGACAGGCTCTTGCACAGTAAAAATCCCACTTAAGTGATCTGATTTCGATGTACATAGTATTGTATTGTCTTCTACATTAAAACTCTTAGTAATGATTTTACTGCTAGGCCATGACTCTTCAAATGGGCTTTTTGGCATTAGTCTTTGGTGTGCTTTTTTTAAGGAAGCAAAATTATCGAAGGTGTAAAAGCCCAATAAAAAACTGATTGTTCATCTTGAATGTCAAAACCTAGTTCTGGGTAGTTTTCTTTTTTAGATTTGGTGGTAGTACAGTATTACAGACCCTCTGCCCTGTGTTGCTGTATTTCCTTTAAAAGGAAATGGCAGAAATTTGAATTGAACCTGAACAGGAAATGAGTGCAGTTGCTTGCCACTATTTCCTAAGAAATGAAATGAATCTATTCACAATATCTTCTGAAATCTATTTTGGTTATGCTGAAGCCTATTTGCCTATTTTTATAAGGTGTAACTAGTCTCTTCATTTTCTCCTTGGGCTTTATTTTTTCTTCAAAGTCAGTTGATCTGTTTTGTTCCTGAATTTTTTTTTTAATGTTTATTTTTTTCCAAATTTTATATAAAGTGCAAGTCATTGTAGAGATGCCACTCTATGCCTTTCTGTTGGCCAGTCTCAATTAAGACTTGAATGAGCTGCAGTATTTTAAAAAGGATTAGAAGAGCTATTGAATGACTTAATTTGTTAGAACTTAAAAAAAAATTAAATGTATTGGGATGACATTGGTTAATAGGATCATATAGGTTTCAAGTTGTTAGAACTTTTTAAAGGAAAGCATCTATAATTACCTGAGATAAATTTTGTTTTCTTGGGAAAAGGTAGAATGATTTGGCCTGCTATGATTTAAATAGAACTTGTGTTGATGCATTAGAAAATACTTGAATGCCTTGGTTATGATTTTTTGCACTTTTTGCATTAAAAGGATATTGGACTTGTATTATAAGCAGTTTAAAAAATTAGCACCCTGATTATATTAAAGGGTGCATATCTCAATTTGAAAACATCTACTAAGAGTTCATTTGTCAATAATTTTCTTCTTTACGCCCCCTCCAACACTTTTCTGGAGCACATAGTTTAGTATCAACCTTTTATGTTTATCCCAGAATGCCTTTGAAGTTTAAAAAATATCCTTTGGGTTTGGACATAGATTACTATTGAGTGTATAATATCATAGTGTAGAGGAAATCAATGTAAATTTGAGTATTTACAGAAAAAGGAGAGAGACTGATTTCTCTCCTTATGACTACATAACCACTGTTAATGCAGCATTGATATATCTGATATATAGCACATTAAAATAGACAACTTTGGGAGTGTTTTTATACTCTCTGTACAGTGGTACTAATTTCCATAGAAAACCCTTGCACTATGATGTATTATTGTACTTATTTCTCCAGAGAAGTTGTATTCGACTGAACCTGAATTTTGCTTTTATTGCATTGTGAGCTTCTGACCAAGGCAACTACAACTTAGGTTTACTTAATTTAAATATCTCAAAATAGCATTTTATTTAGGAAAAGGTGCAATTTTTCTTTGTTTTGGAAGGGTTTTTATCACTAGGGAATAAGTGGGACTATTGATTGCTTTTGTCTTGAACTTCTGCACAGACATTGAATGCCGGTTAGTGAAAATTCTTGTCAACGCATTATATTTAGGGAAACAAATTTCTTTCAGAACTATTCTACCAATACTACTTAAAGCAAACACCTGTTGGGGAAGGGGGAAGGTAGAGCAGAGGTTGATGCTCTGCACACTGGTCCATTGATAGTTTGACAGCAGTGTATCCCTGAAGTTAACATTTGGTTTGGTATTTGTTTCTAGGATCCATAGGTAAGGCAGGAGAAAACATTGTGTTATTTCATTTCTAGTAGTTTTAGAATCTTGTTAGCACCTAGATGTTAAATCCAGGTACAGTCAGTTACAAATGTAAAATCATTTTAACAGATGCTGCAATCTCTAGCCTTAGTTAAACTGGCTATTTTAAATTGTATTTGTAAAATGAAACTAGGTTTGTATGTGAGGAAGTAGCCTCCTCTTTTATGTGATACTAGAGTCCCGATCCATGAAATTTGTGCAAGAGTAGGCCTTCCTTTCCTCGAGTTGCCGGCACCCAGGACCTGGCCTTCCCTCGCAGAGGGAGGCCCCACCCACCCGCTGCAGCCCGCAGGTCAGTGGTCTGGGCCTCCCTCTGTGGGGTGATCATGGGGTGCTGGCTGGGCCCCCAACCAATCGCATTGTACCCGCCTTGGCTGGCCTTGTGCCAGTGGGTATCATAGCATCGTTCCACTGTTCGGCCGATTTGCATATTGCGCTTTTATTATGCACTAGTGGCCCAGTGCACAAAATTCGTGCACAGGGGGCAGGGGTGTGGTCCCTCAGCCCGGCTTACACCCTCTCCAATCTGGGACCCATTGGGGGATGACTGGCTACCACAGGGATTGGGCCTAAACCGGCAGCTGGACATCACTCTCACAATCCGGGACCGCTGGCTTCTAACCCCTCACCTGCCTGCCTGTCTGCCAATCCCTAACCACTCTGCCTGCTGACCTGCTTGCCCCCAACTGCATGCCCCCCCCCCCCCCCCCCGCCTTCTCACCCTCAACTTCCCCCCCTTGCTGGCCTGATTGCCCCCAGCTGTCCCTCCCCTCCCCCCGCCAGTTTGCTCTCCCCCAACTGCCCCACCCCCCACTGGCCTGCTCGCCCCCACTGCCCAGCCTGCTCGCCCGCAAGTGCTTCCCCTGCTGGCCTGATCGCCCCCAACTGCCCTTCCCTCCTTGCCTGGTCGCCCCTAACCGCCTCTGCCTCGGCCCCACCACCATGGCTTTGTTCAGAAGGATGTCCGGAAGGTCTCTCGGAAGGTCTCCAGGTCTGATTAGCATATTACCCTTTTATTAGTATAGATGTTGTATCCACATATAAAAGACTCAAGTGGAAGCTCAGCCAGTGTTGCCTAGTGATTGAGCATCGATCCATGTACCAGGAGGTCATTGTTCAATTCTGGTTCGGGGCACATGCCTGGGTTTCAGGCATGTTTCTATCCCTCGCCCCCTCTCCCTTCCTCTCTGAAATCAGTAAAACACACACACATATATTAAAAGATTTGTGGGTTTGAAAACTTGAGTACTGTGCTGATGTAGGTGTATTTATTTGGGAAAATCCCAAGTAAGTAAGCTGTTGGAATATTTGGGAAAGTGGCATGCTATGTGGCCAAAATGCTGTTCAGTGTTACTAGAATTATAAAATAGCAGATGGATAGAAGATAGATATTATTTTATAGCAATCTTTGAAAAATTACAACTCTAAGTGAGTAGTTCTTTTAAAAATGAATAGAGTGGAAATATATACTTTTTACATGATAATCTTGAAAAATAACCACAAAACAAATTATTTTTAAGGATATAGCAACATTTGATGTAATTCCAATTATAGACACACAGAGATATGAGATGTTTTCTGAACATTTCACATCTTGCTGTTTTTCAGATAGACACACATAGAGATACAGAGTTGAGCTGTAGTCTCAACATTTTATATCTTGCTTTTTTTCACTAAATGTAATATTGAGAACATTTTCTCGTTATTCTTAAACAACTTTAATGGCCATGTAATACTTTGTTGTGAGATTCCATAATTTAATCATTCTTTTTTTTTTTTTTTAATATATTTTATTGATTTTTTTACAGAGAGGAAGAGAGAGGGATAGAGAGTCAGAAACATCGATGAGAGAGAAACATCGACCAGCCGCCTCCTGCACACCCCCTACTGGGGATGTGCCCGCAACCAAGGCACATGCCCTTGACCGGAATCGAACCCGGGACCTTTGAGTCCGCAGGCCGACGCTCTATCCACTGACCCAAACCGGTTTCGGCTTTAATCATTCTTTATTGGACATAGAGATGGTTCTAGTTTTTGCTGTAACTAATACTATAAGAATATAAATAATGCATAAACCTTTGCATTAAATTTGTTCTCTCAGGCTTTTAAAAGTACAATTATTGGATCAAAGGATAAGGACCTTTTATAAAGTTATTGATACATACTATCATGTTGCTACAGCATTTCTGGAACGAGGTTTACCCTCCTAATTCAAACCAATCTAAGTGGATTAGAAACTCTGATAAGGGTTTTTAATAGGACTTTAAAAGATAATAAATGTTAGGCACTTGGAAATTAGGTGTTTAGCATTTGTTAAAAGTTTATTAATGTTTTCTTTCAACTCTTAATTAAATAATTTTACTAAATATTATTAAAGGTAATGTTACAAATAGTTGTGAGGATGAAATAAAAAAAACTGAGGTGACAATGATTTTTATTTTATTTTTTTAAACCTCACTGAAGACATGCTTAGAGAGAGGAAGGTGGGGTGGGGAGACAGAGAGAGAGAAACATTAATGTGAGAGGAACATCAATCAGTTGCATCTGTATGTTTCCCATCTGGATATCAAACCCACAACCCAAATATGTGCCAGGAATGAAACTGACAACCTTTCAGTGCATGGGATGACACTCAACCAACTGAGCCACTCTGGCTGGGCAACAATGATCTTCTATATATATAATCTATATATATAAAAGGCTGATATGCAAAATGTCCCCTTGGGAGTTGGACTGGTACCAGGACTTCATTAGCTCCCTATGACATGCGCTGACCACTAGGGGGCGGCGTGGAACTAAGGCTGGCAGCTGGGGAGAGAGGAAGGAATGAAGGAGGGAAGGAGGGAGAGGAAGGGAGGGAGGGAGGGAGGAAGGAAGGAAGGAAGGGAGGTAGGCAGGCAGGCCCGCCTAGGGACCCTACCCATGTGCACCGGTCCTCTAGTTTTTAATAAATACAAACAATATTGTTGATGAGAATTTATGAGAATGCTCTAAAAACCAGATTTGTGGTCAGGTGGAAACCAGGACAGATACTTAAGAGTGAAAGTGCGTAATGGATTCAATAAACTTTATAAAGCAATAATTTCAGGACCATGACTTGTTCTATTTTTGGCTAGGCAGGGATAGGCAGCCTCATGGTGAAGCAAAACACTAATGATTCCTCTTTGAAACCATGCTTAAAATACTTTGCATGACTGTCTTCCTTTAGGTAAGCTAGCATCTGAAGATTAAGTGAATCTGAAGTGGTTTTAAAGAATGGGGGGGAAATAGTGCATCTATCCTCTTTGTCCCTTTCCCCCCTTTTTTTTATCATCTCTCAATGTTAAGCATATAGTGATTGGCTAGAAAACTGCAAGGTAAAATATCCATTCTCTTAAATGTTTGTAAAGCAAGGACAGGGTATGTATTGTGAATGCAGAGTAAGTACAAGAGAAAATTTAGTAATATACATGCCAATGAAACCTAGAAAATACATGGTAATCAGGTCTATTTGCCCTGCCTGAAGTTTCTCAGTTGGTTGAGCATTGTTCGGTGCACTGAAAGGTTGCCAGTTCAATTCCTGGTCAGGGCACTTTGAATATATCTTAAATTGATAGCTTTGATCTTAAAATAGTGTAGGTAATTTCCTTTTTTTATTCCTCCCTCCCTCCTTCCTTCCCTTCCCCCTTTTCCCCTCCCTCCACTTCCCTTCCTCCCTCTCTCTTTTTGGTTAATACTCACCTGAGGATATTTTTCTTCTTTTTAAAAAAATTTTAATATAATTTTTTTATTGTTTAAAGTTTTACATAATGTCTCCTTTTTCCCCGATTGACCCCCCAACCCCCAGCCATTCCCACCCCGGGCAAGCCCCCATCGCCCCAGTGTCTGTCCATTGGTTATACTAATACGCATGCATACAAGTCCTTTGGTTGCTCTCTACCCCCGCCCCCCACCTCCCCCTGCCATTTGTCTCTGGATCTATTTTTGTTCATCAAATTATGTTCATCATTATATCCCACATATGAATGAGATCATGTGATACTTATCTTTCTCCAGCTGGCTTATTTTGCTTAGCATAATACTCTCCAGTTCCATTCATGCTGTTGCAAATGGTAAAGTTCCTTTTTTATAGCGGCATAGTATTCCATTGTGTAGATGTACCACAGTTTTTTAATTCACTCATCTGCTAATGGGCACTTAGGTTGTTTCCAAATCTTAGCTGTTGTAAATTGTACAGCTATGAACATAGGGGTGCATATATCCTTTCTGATTGGTGTTTCTGGTTTCTTGGGATATAGCCCTAGGATATTTTTCCATTGAATTTTAGAAAGAGTGGAAGGGAGAGGGAGAGACAGAGAAACATCGATGTGACACACCGATTGGTTGCCTCATGCACACAACCCGAGCAGGGCTGGGGAACCTGAAACCGAGGTACATGCCCTGACCGGAATTGAACCCAGGACCTTCAGTCCACGGGCTGACGCTCTACCCATTGAGCCAAACTGGCTAGGACTGTAGGTAATTTTTTAAAAATATTTTTGTATGGTAGCAATTATTATGTGGTGAAATGGTATACATTTGTATCAAGCAAAGAGAAAATACAAACCAAGGTGTTAGTTGCTTAAATGGTAGATTTGGAGTGATTGGCAGTGTTTGGTTAAGTGGCTTTAAAAGTTTATCTTATACTTCTTTTGTGATTTGACAGTTAAATTTATTTGTGTTTTGCCCAACTAGTGTGGTTCAGTGGTTCTGCATTGACCTATGAACCAGGAGGTCATGGTTTGATTCCCAGTCAGGGCACATACCTGGGTTGCAGGCTTGATCCCCAGTGTGGGGCGTTCAGGAGGTAGCTGATCAATGATTCTCATCATTGATGTTTAACTCACTCTCCTATCCCTTCCTCTCTGAGATCAACAAAAATATATTTAAAAAGAAAAAAAGTCTTACATACTGTTTACACTTGTTTTAGTTGTTCAGTTCTTAGTTTATTGTTAGAACAAGCATCTTTTAAGGCTCTCATTTCTAATATGGGGGGAAAAGAATGGTTACCTCCATTAAAGAAGCAGGTCTTTGTGTTGCTGGTTGAAGGGAGGAATCTTTTTAAGATCACATTCAAGTGGGTGGGGTTTTTTAGTGTTTTGTTTTTGCCTCAAATGGGTCTCTTTTAAACCTGACTTCACTCTTTGGGTGTGTAGGAGTTTGTGCCCTTGTCATCTGGAAATAGAAGTTTGTTCTAGCACAGTATGTTTAATACCTTTTACAATGTTTTAATTAAGATATAAATGTGTTACTTTATTTCATTGTCTTGAAGGCAAACTTTTTTCCATATTTTTAACGTCTCTGAAATTGGGTTGCTTCTTTCATTTGGTGATATCCTAGTTATAATAGCTCCTAACTGCGGTACTTCTTAATATCAGTGCTATTACAGATCATTGAAATGTGTTAATTACTAATTCCCCATTATTTGATATCCTGAAATATCCTTAAACTTTTTTATATTTCTATTTCTCTGGTAATGAATTTTGGTAATTGAATAAATACCTGAGTGTATCCTTTTTGTTCATAATTAGAGCAAACATTTACTATGTGCCAAGTACTGATCTGAGTCCTTCTCATTCATATGTAATATATGTATCATATATATGATCATTTCATTATGAGATTTACTGAATTCCATAGTTAAGAGGAATAACTAAAAATGTCAAGGTATTTAATGTAAAATATAAGGTTAAATGCTGTCATAGGCCACAGCAACAAACACTTTAAGATATAATTTAATCCTCACAACTCATCTATGTGAAAGATATTAAAATTTATCGTGTAATCTCATTTTACAAATGAGGAAGCTGAAAATCAGACAGGTTAAGTAACTTGCCCAGAGTTATGACATAGATTGTAAGCAACAGAACTGGGGTTTGAACTCATATCCGCCTGACTTCAGTGTTTTTGTGCCTTATGGTTTTAACTCTTTCTGGCTTTAGAAACTTGTATAACTTGGATTTTTAAAAACAAACAAACAAAAAACACCTTTTTTTGGCAGAGGGCAGGATGAAAGGTGGGGGAATCTGGCTTGTGTGTGGGGGGGTGTCTATTTCTGTCCTAAGAGTTTGTAAAATAGTCTGTAAAGTGTTCAAAGAAGAGAAAATAATTTATTTTTATTCTTTTGCATATTAAGATGGTGATGGAATTTCCTGACAATGTTTTAAATCTTGATGGCCATCAAAATAATGGTGCACAACTAAAGCAGTTCATTCAGGTAATAGTTTTAAAACCCAATCTTTTAAAGTTGTGTGTGTGTGTGTGTGTTTTAAAGAGTCACTGAAGATTTTAGCCGTAAGTGTTAATTTTGTTTTACCTAGGGCTCTTTAGGTCTTAAGATTACATTGAAGTTGCTTTCTTTTATTATTGCTACTGTGAATATATTTATGTACTTTTCATGTGAAAGAGATTAGATTTTGGTGTGTTAAAATTTTACATGTCTATAAGGCTTTAATTTCACCAGGTCGTTTTTCCTGGTTTTTAAAGATAAGGTATACAACTTTTCATTGAGAACTTGTTGATTTTCTTTTATAGTAATTTTTATTCAAGTAAAAAAGTTAATCCTGTGTTGTGAGCTTTTTGAATATTTAATTCTTATGCAGTATGATACTTTATAATACACTATATATAATTAAGATAATGGAGGATAAATTGTTACTTTATTTCAGAATTCTGTTTCTACTTTTGGAGTAAACTTTGAATGAATGGTTAATAGTAGATGAGAAAAATTCATTTTAGGTATAAACTTTTTCATCTGGTTTTAGTAAAGCTGGAAGCATTACTTATAGTGTAACTATAACTCCATCCAGGTAGAAGTTATTTACTAGAATTTTGCCCCTTTCTCTACAGCTGTGGTTCTCAGTCATTTTTCAACCTTGTCATAGCTAACAGATAACATTCATATGCACCAGCATATTAGTTACTCATTGCAGGCTCCTACATAGGTACGATAGGCATTGTTCTCGCCCACTAATCCATAACACACCTGTCCATACCTCCAGGTTAAGAATTGCTGTTCTACATGATCACCATCCTAACTTGACTCCTATAGCTAAACATAGTGTGTTTTTAAAAGTTGAGAAGACATTGTAAAGCTGCATTGTCTTTCTTTTTTTTCTTTTTTTCAATTTAAAGCAAGAGTACTAAACTTAATACTTGAATAAACACTAAATTTCCAAATGTAGGGCTTCCTTTTGCTTTGCTGGGGCACATCCTAAGCAGAGCTTTTTATAACCTAGTTTCTAGAAAGGGGAGTTTATGCAGCAAACTCAGTATCGTATGGACAAGGCTGACCGCCTTGCCTTTTTAAAAAATATGCTTTGATTGATTTTAGGAAGGAGAGAGGGACAGAAGCATCAGTGATGAGGGAGAATTATTGATCGGCTGCATCCTGTATGTACCCTACTGGGGATTGAGCCCGAAACCTAGACATGTGCCCTGACCCGAAATTAAACTGTGACCTCCTAATGGGTGGATGCTCAACCATGGAGCCACACTGGCCAGGCTACTTTGCTTTTTTTGACTCAGTTGCAGATAGAGATGGCAAGCCTTGCCCAAGTTGTACTTAATGCACAAGGATAGGAACCAGAAGTAGTAGTGAAAGAGTAATTTTATGTGTTTCTTAAAGGATTCTTCATTTTTCTTTCTCTCAGCGACATAGTATGCTTAAACAACAAGATCTAAGCATTGCCATGGTGGTGACATCACGTGAAGTCTTGAGTGCACTTTCTCAGCTTGTCCCATGTGTTGGTTGTCGTCGCAGTGTGGAGCGCCTCTTTTCCCAGCTTGTAGAGTCTGGAAATCCTGCCCTTGAACCCCTGACAATAGGGCCCAAGGGAGTCTTATCTGTAACTCGAAGCTGTATGACTGATGCAAAGAAACTTTATACATTATTTTATGTACATGGGTAAGTATAATCAATTAGGAAAATAATGAGTTTGTTAAATTTTTAAACTTGGTGACAGTGGTAGCTTTTATTCTAAATTTGGTTGGAGTAAAGCTTGATTACAAATCAGTAATTTTATTGAGTAACTTATATGTGCCAGTGACAATAAAATTTCTGTTTTCATGTGGGGAGAGGCAGGCCATAAACAAATACATAATTTGTCAGGTATGATATTGCAGAGAAAAATCAGTAAGGAAGATAGAGAATGAGTGGGTAGAATTAATAGGGAGGATGGTTAGGGAAGGCCTCTTATAACATTGAATATAGACTTGAATGAGGTGAGTGAACCATGTAGATATCTGGGGGAAGAGAAGGAGCTGCAAGTGTAAAGGTTCAGAAGTTGGAGGTTTCCTGACATGTTTGAACAGCAAGGAAGCCATTGAACAGCTGGAGCCAGATGAATGAAGGGAATAGTAATAAAAGATGAGGTCAGAGGAGTAATAAAGGCCCAATTATGTAGTGCCATCTTGAGGCCTTTTTTTACTCTGAGGGAGATGGGAAGATTTGGGAGGGTTTTGATTTGAAATTTGTGTTACTTTGACTTCTGTGTTAAGAATAAATGGAAAGATGGAGAAAAGGCAGAGAAACGGGCTGTTTAATAATTCATGTGAGAGATAACAGGTAATAAAATGGTTGAATCCTGGTTTTATTTTTGAGGAATGAGCCACCATGATTTTTGGATAGATTGGATGTGGAGGAAGGTATCAGGGATGATTCTCAGAACAAATAGTTTCCATTTTCTGATTTTCTGAGATGGATAAGAGCTTCAGAGCAGCCGAAACCGGTTTGGCTCAGTGGATAGAGCGTCAGCCTGCAGACTAAAAGGTCCCAGGTTCGATTTCGGTCAAGGGCATGTACCTTGGTTGCGGGCACATCCCCGGTGGGGGGTATGCAGGAGGCAGCTTGTCGATGTTTCTCTCTCATCGATGTTTCTAGCTCTCTATCCCTCTCCCTTTCTCTCTGTAAGAAATCAATAAAATATATTTTAAAAAAAAGAGTGGAAGGAGCAATTTTGCAGAGCTCACTTTTGGACATGTTAAATTTGATGAAAGTTTTACGTGATAAGGGAGCCTTCATAAGGAAATAAGGTCCCAAAGAAGTGGTTAGGCATGAGCATTTAAAAAAAAAATTACTGATTTGAGAGAGAGAGAGAGAAAAACATTGATTTGTTGTTCCACTTATTTGTGCATTCGTTCGTTGATTCTGGTATGTGCTCTGACTGGGATTGAACCCACAACGTTGGCATCAGGACGATGCTCTAACCCAGTGGTCGGCAAACCACGGCTCACGAGCCACAAGCGGCTCTTTGGCCTCTTGAGTGTTCTAATGCCACTTCTTCAAAATAGACTCGCCCAGGCCGAAAACCGACTTCTGCGCATGGGCCATGAAGTTTCAATCGCACTGTACGTGCGTGCCCGCACATGGTATATTGTGGAAGAGCCACACTCAAGGGGCCAAAGAGCTGCATGTGGCTCGCGAGCTGCGGTTTGCCGACCAGTGCTCTAACCAAAGCTACGTGGCCAGGGCTGGCTGTGTTAAGTTTGAGATACCAACTTGGCATCCAAGTTGAGTTCAGAGAGCTCTGACTGAAAGATGTAAATTTGTGTAACCAGCGCGCATATATATATATATATATATATATATATATATGTGTGTGTGTGTGTATGTATATGTATATGTATATGTATATGTGTGTATATGTATGTATGTATGTGTACATATATATACACACATACATATACATATATATACACACGCATATATGTGCATATGTGTTTAAAATATAACTATAATACTTAAATATATAGTATATAAATATATGGTATATTAGACACAGACACATGCATATAAAATGTAAGACAATGATATGAGATTTGATCATCAAAGAGTGTATAAATAGGGAAAGAGAAGAGGTCTGAAGACCAAACCCTGGGGCTTTCTTATTTAGAGGTGGTGGTAGAGACTTTGGATTTTTATTCTGTCTGAGAAAAGAAGCTTTGGATGGTTTTTGAACAGAGAATAACATAATGTGATTGTTGTTTTGAAAAGATCATTCCAGCTGCTAAGTGTGAAGCCTTGGAATGTAAAGGCAAAAAGACCATTTGGGAGGCCAGCTGTTGCCATTGTCTAAGCTAGAGAAGAGAAGTTGGGCCAGGATGGTGGTGGTGATTGAAGTGATGAGAAGTGATTTGATTCTGGATATAAAGTTAGAGTTTACAGGCTTTCTTGATTAGTTGGATGTAAGGTGTGGATGTTAGCTATAGATATTCTGTATTTGCATAAAATTTCTGTTGATGGCTTCTCATAAAGGATAGTTAGTATATATTTAGATAATGTTTGGACAAGGGAAGGTGACTTGAGAGGTAGCAATCAAATAAAATATTTCAGGTACACTGCTAGATAAAGTGCAGCTGCAGGGGATAAATGAGACAGATGCAATCTGGGAGAAAGAGTATATTGAATAGAGCAGGTCTCAACATTTTGACAGACAGAATAGAATGGGAAGGCTAGTGTACAGACTCTTTTTGATTAGAATTTGTTTGATAAGAAATTTTCTAAGTAAGTGATGTGTCTATAATACTTTAAATATAGTAAAAGGTGGTAAATAGATATTTGGAAATTTTAAAGAAAAATAAATATATTTAAACAATTTTTTATCTTATTTTAGAAAGAGAGAAGGGGGAGAGAGAGAGGAACATGGATTTGTTGTTTCACTTATTTATGCATTTATTGGTTGATTCTTGTATGTGCCCTGACTAGGGATCAAACCCACAACCTAGGAGTATTGGGACGATGCTCTAACTAACTGAGCTACCCGGCCAGGGCAAGAAAAATAAATATTAATCAAACCTTTAATGGTTTATTTTTAATTAGGTCCAAACTAAATGACATGATAGATGCTATTCCAAAAAGTAAAAAGAACAAGAGATGTCAGTTGCACTCCTTAGATACGCACAAACCAAAACCTTTGGGGTAAGTAGAATTGAATATCAAGATACTTTGTCATTGTTAAGATTATAAATGTTGATTATGTTTAATAAAAAGAAAACACTGAGTTTTATTTCTTTAATCGGTTATACATAACAAAAGTCAAAATATGTCTCCTATTTATGTAGGCCTTTTTGATACTATATAGGTTCTCAATATAGATTTGATTTTTTAAAAAAGTTTGCTTATGTAAATGTTTCAGAGGAAAGAGGTGGGGATGTTTGTGAAAATTTATGTAGCCAATATTAAGTTTTTCAAAGTAGTGTTATCATTCTTTGATGTATTTAATATTCATGATATATATTTTATTTTTTTGTCTTATCCGAATAATTTATAAGGATTAAAAAAAAGGCTTTAATCAGTTATAACAATATTTATGTAACTAATTTGCAGTTTTCTTCTTGGTTAGGTGATATAATGCCCAAGGCTGCTTCTGCCTTCATCTCCTAACACAATATCACAGTTGCCCCCTACAAAGTTGCTTGGGGTTGTAGGTGGTAAGGAGAAGCCATGGATTTTGAAGAGAGTTTGTAAGATGTAACTTTAGTTTTTGAAAGAATTGAATAATGTAAAAACTATACTTCTGAATTTAAAAAATTAGCTTTGAATATTTCCTCAGTAGTATTGACATCCCTGTTGTATAGACATTTTCCTCCCTTGATAAAAAGACTTTTTCTGTAATCAAAAACAAACATTTTTTTAAAATGTTATGAAAACTGTCAAACACAGAAAAATAGACTACAAGGATTCCCTTCCCCCCAAATACCTTTACCCAGATTCAGTAGTAGTTATCAATATTTGTCACATCTGTTTTTCTTATCTATCTTTTTCTTTGCTGAAGCACTTAAAAACAAGCCAGGTATCATGTTGTTTTACTCCTGCACATTTCCACATGTATCTCTAAATATAAGAATATTTTCTTTCATAATGATAGTGCCATTATAACAGCTAACAAAATGAACTGTAATAATCCAATACCCAGTTTATAGTCAGATATTTTACATCTGTCTCAAAAAGTGTCTTTTTACTTTGATTTGCTAGCATCAGATTCCAAACAAAAATCACACATTACATGTCTAAATGTGAGAGTACTGTGAATCCAGTAAATAACCTAAAGTGGTTATCTAAGGATAACTGTTATTTCACATACCTGATTTAACAATATCTTAGAGAATGCCTGACTTTGTGAATGCAGAATTCAGTCTGATTTTCTCATTAGACAGTAACCTTTACTGACCTTTTGGCTGAGCTACAGAATAGAATTATATAATAAAAAGCCCACCTTCTGTTTTGTTGTGCATATTCATTAAGGTACTAAAAAGCAACAGGTACCCCAACATCTTTTATATCTGTGTTCATTGCCACCTTCCTTCAAACACCAGTTCTTCCACTTTTGCTCTGGATTCCATCTCTCTTGTTTTCAGTGTTATTATTAGTTACCTACTTTTATTAAGTTGACATACAGCTTTGTTTTTCTATCCTTTAGCTTAAGACAAAACAAACTTCCACAGAGTTTATATCCCCCTTCATCTACAGCCCCACCACATGGAATGCCAAGTGTTTTAGAAGATTGTTTGCTGAGTTATGGAATAGTATGAATGGAGTTAGTTGATCTTAAGCAGTGTTTCCTAAGATAGCTTCAGTTATTCCCACATGACATATGGAAAGCAGACCAGGGAGTACAGTCTGCTTAGCCAAGACTCCCTCACTTCCACTTTGGATGGTCACTGTCATTGTATGCCACTATAGGCCCGGTGCACGAAATTTGTGCATGGGTCGGTCCCTAGGCCTGACCCGCGATCAGGACCAATCGGGGCCAGGCCAATCAGGGCCAGGCTGGAGAGGAGGTTACGGTTGCCAGGCGGGCGTGGAAGGAACTGACACCGGACACTGCCATTGTTGTCTCTGTGCAATTCCCTGCCTCTTCTCCCTCCGCCCCCTTCCCTTACTGCTGCGTGCGGGTGGCAGGCCGATTGGGGCCTGCGGGTTGTGGGGAGGGACAGAGCACAGGCGGTTTGTCACCAGCCCCAAGGAGGGAGCTGGCCCTTGGCACCCCTGGGAAAAGGACCACATCCCCCGCCACCCACCTCCAGTTCCCCATCCCAGCCCGGGGGCCGGCCCCCCGATTGGGGCCTGCTGGCTGCGGGGAGGGACTATGGGAGGTTGGTCAGCAGGGGGAGGTTGGCTGTGGGAGCACACTGACCACCAGGGGGCAGCTCCTGCATTGAGGATCTGCCCCCTGGTGGTCAGTGCATGTCATAGTGATTGGTCATTCCAGTGGTTCCTGTCACTTAGGCTTTTATATATATAGAAGGCTTTTATATATATATATATATATGATTCTCCATTTATATATTTCCATTGTTCCCCCCTTTTCTGTTTAGACTTTATCCAGGGAAAGTATAATCCACTCTATTAGGTTTCAGCCTAACCAATTGCAACAATCCAGTTTAGTCTTCCTGAGAGTTTTCTCATAACCATGCAAGTAAACCCACGTTTTTTTTTTTTGTCTGGGAGTAAGTTTGAGATTTGAAAGAAAGGTCTAGGCTAGAGTTAAAGGCCTACAGCTGATGATCAGAGGTTACCTTAGAGAATGAGATAAGATCACCAAGAGGAAGAGTAGACTAAGACAAAAGAATGCTGAGGATTCAATATAGTAGTAGAAAAGAAGTCAGTAAGGAAACTTGAGAAAGGATGGCCAGAGGTGAGCTGACGACATTGGTGATCTTGATGAGCAGCTCTGAGATTGAGGGGAAGCAGAATCCAGATTGGAATGGGTAGAAAAGTGAATGCATTGTAAGGTTGTAATGGATTAAGCTGTGAATGGAAAGTATGGGAGTAGAACAAGGAAGTGGAAAGACTTTCAGAAAGTTTCATCTTGCAAGGAAGGATTGATAGAAAAACATTTGGTCTAGAGAGATTATGGATAAAATCTTTATTTGAGCTGTAGAATCTTTTTAATACGTTTTTTAAAGAATAATGCTTTTACATCTTTGTAGAATAGTCATTCTGCAGCACTGATTTCATGAACGTTTTCCTCAATTATGAGAACTTGAGTTTAAGAGTTATTTAGTTTTAGGAGATTATGGATCACTCAAGCATAATTATAAAGGAAATATGGGAGTTGAGAGAAGAAGGATGTCTCATGGGAGGCAGAGCAGGAGTTGAGGTTATGTTTAAAAAATAAGGAGCACTGAACCTTGACCTCTGAGCCCTTATGAGAGGGAATAGGGAGCTGAATTATATATATGGCCTTACATGGCGGGCAGGTGGTTGAAAAATACCTACTAGAGCTATATAGAGTAGGTTAAGTAAAGATTCTGAGGTTTTTTTTCATCTCAAGCACCCAAAGAAAGGACTGTAGTGAGACCTGCAGAAGAACAGGGAGCCAGTGATTCAGAATTATGAAAAATTAAGAAGACTACCATTGAATGGAATATACATGTACATTTCTTTTGGAATGCACAATGCAGTTAAGCAAAATGCATGACAGCACCACATTGAAACCCGTGGAGGAGAGTCTAAGTTTTAAAAAAATTATTTGTATAGTACTTATTACTAATTTAGGCTGTGTAACGTATCTTAGTATGCGATTTTTATTTTAGTAACTGTAAGAATTTATTTACTATAATTAGATTAATCTGTGACTTTCCCAGCTTAAATGTGAAGGTAGATAAACATTTTGTTGCATGGACTAGCTACAAAATTACATTGAGTAGATCAAAACTTGTTATAATTTTCAATTTGTGGAATATTGATCTATGTTTATAGGTGAAAATATAAATTTTTTTCAGCCCATTTCACTTTAAAACATTCCAAGTACATTTACTCATAAAATGCTTAGTATATTAACCAGTTGCTACCTTGATAAATATAAATGTTAAATTGTATCAGGTAAACTTAATAGTTGAGCAGGAGTTTTTATATAAAGATATAAGCACATGTTTAAATAACATTTTAATTTGGTTAAAAGGAATATACAATTATATATACAAATTTTCAAACTCATTTAATATTTTAATGTATTAAAAATTTCATGATTTTAATATAGACTATAGAAATTATTCCTTCAGATAATCTCAGTGTCACTAAGCTTTGTACTATACTGTACTGCAGTGAAGGGAGCAGTAGCAGTGTCAGTTCAGAGAAGTTAAGTACAGATAAGAGAAGTAGTGAAGACCACAGGAAGGACAGCAAGTGTAGGATCATTTTGCATTATGGACCTTTCCAGGGAACAGCCAGGTAAAATCAAGCAATACTTTACTCTGCTTTTTTTTTCACTCTTACATTATTTCTCCTTCTTACTAATATTTTTTTCTGTCTGCAGAGGTTGTTGGATGGACGTATGGGAACTAATGTCCCAAGAATGCAGAGATGAAGTAGTTTTAATTGACTCTAGTTGTCTTTTAGAAACACTAGAAACATATCTTCGAAAACACAGGTAAGTGTCAAGGTCATCACCGTATAGTTGGAAGGTGCCTTAGCTACCTGTCATCCAGAGTAACCTGTCACTGACCTCCATATAATAGTACTCCAGGCTTTCCATTAATACCTGGCCCCAGGCAGAGCTTAACGTTAAGGTAGACAATTTCTTTATGGTATGAATCTGTGTTAGCTTTCGTGTTTAGCCACCATCTCCTTTTTTGGGGGTAATTTTTATCTTAGTTCCATGTCAGCCTTTCAAGAAACAAAATTAATTGAATAAAGTGTACTTAATTTAGAAACTCTACTCTTTTTTTTTTATGACAGAAGCATTTCATGATAACATTTTCAAAATTAAAGTTAAATTAGCAGCTTTCATTTAGTAATATTTTGAACTTTTTCTATATTTTCTTCTATATAGTAATATTCTATAAATTTTTTGTCAAAACAAAAATAGAGTTGGAATTTCTGTGCTTCATGTACTATAAAAGTACAGATTTTTTAGAATGCTACTTAAGTGTCATTAACATTTGAAAATTCGTAGGGAGAGTGCAGTAGGAAAGGATACTGGTGAGGGAGCTATTTAGAGATGGCGTTCTTGTGGGGAGTTGATGTTGTCTATATATATAAAAAGCCAGGGACCTTAACGCTGTAATGACTGGTCGCTATGATACCCACTGCGGCCATCAAACCAGCCGGGGTTGGGGCTGGTGGCCAACCTCCTGTGGCCCCTGATCAGCCTCTCCCACCCTGATTGAGGGCGGGGCAGCCAGCCAACTAGTATCAAACTAATGCATGGCAGCATAAGGGTAAATACTATAGTAAGTGTAAATCAAATCAGAGGAACACAGAGGAAGTTTGAATTCTAGTTACGGGAATTGCAGAAGGCTTCTTTTTACACATAAACACACAGATATATAATTGATGATTTTTAAAGAGGAAGGGAGAGCGAGAGAGAAAAATTGATAGCGGAATGTTGCACGCTCCCCACCGGATCAAGCCCGTAACCTAGGCATATGCCCTGACCCGTAATCAAACCAGCAACCTTTCGGTGCATGGGATGACTCTCAACCAACTGAGCCACACTCACCAGGGCACAAAAGCCTTCTTTAAGGATGGACTTGATTTAGGAAAATGGAGCTCTAGCTATACCTCATGTAATATCTAAACTTGTATTTACCTTACATGTATGTGTTGTCCATTGTGTAAGGAGGCTTTTTAAAAAATGCTGTGCAGCCCTTGCCTGTTTTGCTCAGTGATTAGAGCATCAGCCTGAGGACTGAAGGATCACAGGTTCAATTCCAGTCAAGGGCATGTACCTTGGTTGCAGGCTCAATCTCTGGCCCTGGTTGAGGTGCCATCCAATTGATGAGTATCTTTCACATCGATGTTTCTCTCTCTCTGTCTCTCTCCCTCCCTTCTACTCTAAAAATCAATGGGGAAAAAATTCTCAGGTGAGGATTAATTAAAAAAAAAATACTGTTAGGGCTGTGTCATCGTCTAGTATACTGTTATATCCCTCATGAAATAATTACACAGCCAGTTCTTAATTGATGTTTTTTCCCTCTTCAACAGGTTTTGCACTGATTGCAAAAATAAAGTCCTCCGAGCATACAATATCCTTATTGGTGAACTTGATTGCAGCAAAGAGAAGGGCTACTGTGCTGCACTTTATGAAGGTTTGCGGTGCTGTCCACATGAACGACACATTCATGTTTGCTGTGAAACAGACTTCATTGCACATCTTTTGGGTCGTGCTGAGCCAGAGTTCGCAGGAGGGTATGAGTATGTAATTTGCTAGAATGGGCTATCTAGCGCTTTGCTTCATTTTATTACTGAAAGTTTATTTTCATCACCTTTTGCATCAGTACATATAATATGTATAAATTAAAGTGTGCCTGTAAAATTTTGCTTTCTTTAAAATATGCATTTCTTAATTGACTAAGTAAAAATAGGGAGAACGTGTTCTGTGGTGTTTGGTTCAGTCCTCTGCTCCTTGTTGCTTCAAGTAGGCAGACTTTTTTTTGGCTTTCATTATTATAGATGATCATTTTCATTTGAAAATGATTAGAAGGGATAGTTTTCCTCCTTCATCCATGCATTTTCATATTTAAATGTTGTTTATAATGATGGTTTCTGCATAGGAAGTCAGGCCTTTGCAGTAGGGGGTTATGAAGTACTTTATTAATGTAATTCATGAACTGTGTATATTACTATTAAGTTACATAGGAGCCTAAAATTTTATCTGTGGCTTTGTTGTGAAAATAATATCAGGAAAAGTTGTTTATAGAATAAATGGAACCCATTTCCCTTTGTGTTTTGTGTAGCAACTTTCATTTGAGTGTCTAGATTCTGTTAGGCATTTAGAATATAAATACTCTTTTATCACTGAAGTTCTGTGAACACTTCTGAAGACTGGCTTAGAGGGCTTTTACCCATGATTGAGTCACTTTGGCATTGCCTTTCTCCATTCGCCCTCAAAAAAGAAACAAAACCTAAATAGACATTGACTGTAATTGGAAGGTTAGAGGAACTGTCATGCCTACCATGAGCTGGATACTTGTATGTGACTTCCCTTTGCCCCAAAACCATCTAT
Organism: Eptesicus fuscus; assembly: GCF_027574615.1. Classification (NCBI taxonomy): domain Eukaryota; kingdom Metazoa; phylum Chordata; class Mammalia; order Chiroptera; family Vespertilionidae; genus Eptesicus; species Eptesicus fuscus. Next base: position 28,855,587 of record NC_072492.1, on the reverse strand, counting down.
TTAGGGCCAGTTCCTGAATTACCTTATTTTTAGTAATATTAGGACTGAGCTTTACCTGCATGTATATTTCTCATTTTTTATATACATGTGTCCTTGTGTGTTTATGCATTAAGTGAATTTGAATGTATAACTGTCTTGTTATTAGGTTAATAGGAAGATTGTGTTTAAAATCTGAACTTGCAGGTGTGTTATTCACCTTTTACTGTTCCAATTAAAGGAGTTATGTATAATTTGCTCTCCTTTATAGGCGAAGAGAAAGGCATGCTAAGACAATAGATATAGCTCAAGAAGAAGTTCTGACTTGCTTGGGAATTCATCTTTATGAAAGACTGCATCGGATCTGGCAAAAACTACGAGCAGAAGAGCAGACGTGGCAGATGCTTTTCTATCTTGGTGTTGATGCTCTACGTAAAAGTTTTGAGGTAAGAACAGTGGGCTGCTTCAATGTCCAAGATTGCTTAATCAAGTATTGGACTGACTCTTAGTGTAAGCCACCAGGCTCACCTTGCCTCGAGAGGGCTGCAATCCATTGATAAAGGGTCATGTCTTTTGCGGGGGTTAGGGAAGAAGTTTCCTGGGGAAGTGGAATTTAGAAGAAGTTTGTGGGTTTTTCTTTGTTTTGTCTACCTTGGCTTTGTAGACTTCCTTAGAGTAGAAAACTGAAGTTGGTTATCATTTAACAAGATGCTGCCATGAAGCATAACTAATGAAAAGTTAAAAGCAGCTCAAAAATAAGCAACAAATTTAGAAACCTTTAATGAGGCCCAGTATGCTTGCTGATGTCCAATAATATGAAGTAAATGCTGTCAAAATGCCATGATGTAAGAACTGCTTCTTAGAAGTACACTGGAAGCTCTTTATAATGTTGGTATTGGGTTCAGTGCTTGTGTTTTTTTCAGTTAAACACTATAGAACATAAATTTTTGGCTAGTGAATATTTTGTTATAGTGTAGGACATGGTTATAATCCTTTATTTGGTTCACCAATCCCTTCTGAAAATGGTATGAAAGCTACAAACCCTTTTTTCAGAAGCCTATCATGCATGACCTTTAAGCACTGTTCTAGGCAGTCTGAGGAGATTTGTACTAGTTCTTGCTGAACAGATTTCTTACCCTTTTTCTCCCTGTATGTTCGTGTCTTCAATAACTAGATCATTTAGTGGGGTTAAATAGTCTTTTCATTTATGTGACGAAATGAATGCTTACTTTGCTGTGTTAAAATTCTGAAATTAGGGGGAAAAATTCTGAAATTAGAAATTAGAATATGCTGGTGTGTATAAGTCTGCCTTTCCCATAGGGATTAGTTGTATATTCACTTCCTGTGTAGATTTTACGACTGTCATCACTTAAGGTATTAATATTTGAAATTCTTTGTGGGGATTATCTGACAGAATTGCAGCATGAAATAATCAGTTTCAGTGTTTGTGGTATCATTTAAAGTTAACAAATGAGAATGTTCATGGAAAATAAAGGAAGTTTTGACCACAATTATTCTTTTTCAACTTCTGTTTTTGTAATAGATGACTGTGGAGAAAGTACAAGGGATTAGCCGATTGGAACAACTTTGTGAAGAATTTTCAGAGGAGGAACGAGTAAGAGAACTCAAGCAAGAAAAGAAACGCCAAAAACGGAAGAATAGACGAAAAAATAAATGTGTATGTGACATTCCTACTCCCCTCCAAACAGCAGAGGAGAAGGAAGTAAGCCAAGAGAAGGTAGTATTCCTTAATATTGGCTCATGAATATATAACATTGCTTTTTGCTAGATTTCAGTATTTTCACTATCCTTTTTCCAGAATGTGAGCTCCTGCCTTTTTTCCTATTATAATCTGTATAAGCCAAATTTTTTAGTCATGTGTTTGTTTTATAAAGATGGTTATCTTTTTTTTTAATCCTCATCTGAGAATATTTTTCCATTGATTTTTAGAGAGAGGGAAAGACAGAGAAATATCAATATGAGAGAAACACATCTATTGGTTGCCTCCTGCATGAGCCCTGACCAGGACCCGGGCTGGGAGCAGCCTGCAATCGAGGTACATGCCTGTGACTGGAATCGAACCTGGGACCCTTTGGTCCGCAGGCCGAGGCTCTGTCAACTGAGTCAAACTGGCTATCTTTCCCCTGACCTTGGTATACTGTTAGATCAAAGTTAACTCCAGGAGGTCATGGTTCGATTCCCAGTCAGGGCATATGCCCGGATTGCAGGCACAATCCCCATTTTGGGGTGTGTGGAGGCAGCTGATCAATGATTCTCTCTCATCATTGATGTTTCTATCTCTTTCTTCCTCTCTGAAATCAATAAAAATATATTTTAAAAAGAGTTAACTCCAAACATGACCTAGAGCAGTTCTCAACTTTTTGGTCTTAGGACCTGTTTGCATTCTTAAAAATTAAGGTGCCCATAATCTTTTGTTTATGTAAATTATATCTGTCAATATTCCTGTATTAGAAATTGAAAATTTTTAAATTATTGGTTCTTTTAAAAATAATTTCACTATGTGTTAACATAAATAACATCTTTTTTTTTTTTTTTTTTATATACTCACCCAAGGATGTATTTATTGATTTTAGAAGGAGAGGAAGGGATGGGAGAGAGAAGAAACATCTATTGGTTGCCTCCCATATGCTCTCTGACTTGGGATCAAACCCATAACCTAGGTGTGTGCCCTGACTGGGAATTGAACCTGTTACCCTTTGGTGTATAGGTCGACACTTCAATCAGCTGAGCCACTTGGCCAGGGCTGAATAACATTTTTTGAAGTTTAACTATTTTCAAAAGAAAAAGTGAGAAGGGTGGCATTATTTTATATTTTTGCAAATCTCTTAATATTTGGCTTAAAGGAACCAATCAGATGGATTCTCATATCTGCTTCTGCATTCAGTCTGTTTTTCTCTGTTGCTGGTTGAAATATATGAAGAAAGTCTTGCACTTTGAATAGATCTTTTACTCATGCATGATTTTGCAACAGAATGCAAGGTTATTTGAAAGATACCGGTTCAGCCCAGCCAGTGTGGCTCAGTGGTTAAGCTTCAACTTACGCATCAGGAGGTAATGGTTCCATTCCCACTCTGCACATGCCTGGATTTTGGGCTCCATTTCCCAGTAGGGGGCATTCAGGAGGCAGCTGATGAATGATTCTCATCATTGATATTTCTATCTCTGAAATCAGTAAAAAATATATTTTTAAAAAAGAAAGATAGATACTGGTTCACTGAGTATCTTCCCAGGTATTGACATTTCATTATATAATACCAGATAATCAATCACATTAAAACCACTACTAATCTCATCAGAAAGGTATTTAAGTATTGGGAAGCTTCAAGCTCATTGTGCTTGCATATGCATGTTTCAGAATTCTGGTTGAGTTTGAAAGTTTGGTGAATTTTATCATTGACAACAAATACTGTTCATTGTTTTCCTTGAAGTGATGGGCTGACTTCATTTTTGTTTGTTTTTTAAATTCATTCATTTTTGAGAAAATGTCTTGTAGTATCCAAGGTTTGAGTAACCATAGTTTGTCTTCATTCTTTCTTTCAAGTAAATTGATGATCCAGGAAAAACAACAACTAATTTAGCTTGCAATTGAAACAGTTGCACAAGTACTTTCCTTGAGATAGTGATTGCATTTTGGTGTACAGCTAAAGTGCTTCAAGCGTACTTCCCATTTGTCACACAGGCTCTTAAAAAGACATTTAATGATGGGTTTATATTTAATAAAATTAATATTTTTATTGCTTCAAAGACATTTAGAAGTGAAATATCTGTCTCCTGAGAGTGCTTGACAAGTGAAGAATATAGTGACTAGTAGTACACTTTGGTTGCCACTGCCTTGATTTGTGTTGCTGAAGCCCGGGGAATTTTTCCCATTGTTGCGTTTGTATCATCAATGTAAGTGTCAATACAGTGAAAGAGCAGATTACATCTTAGTATTATGATGAAAATAGTTTTGACCTAAGGAACCATTAACTCCACTTGCTTTTAGTTGGTTCAGTGTCTTGAAGTGAATTAATATTTTTTTGTGAGAGTAGTTTTTTTTATTGTTAACCTCATAACTTATCTAATTAGTTAATATAAGTGTAGCCATTATGGAGGTAAAGCTTTTTAAAACTGTCTCTTAATGCTGATCCTTAAAGGAAACAGACTTCATAGAAAACAGCTGTAAAGCCTGTGGCAGCACTGAAGATGGTAATAGTTGTGTAGAAGTAATTGTTACCAACGAAAATACATCATGTACCTGTCCTAGCAGTGGCAATCTTTTGGGGTCCCCTAAAATAAAGAAAGGTAAGTAAATACAGTTTCTTTTTAAAATTAACTCTTAAGTTGATTTTTTCCTTTTAAATGTAAGCTTTTAGAAATGCTGTAACCTAGAATTCAAGAATTGCTTTATACTACCAAGAGTATCCTTTGGTCAGACACTTAATATTTCTTTTTTCTTTATGGTGTTTGATTTGTTAGTATTTGGTAAAAACAAAAAATTGTAAATCCCTAATCATGTTTTCATTACTTAATTTACTTTCTACTTTTAATAAACCATTAATTTTGAAATTTTTCTATGGTCTTTAGATAGTTCACATTTTGTCTTTACATATTTATTGGTATGTTAATTGTAACTGTCACCTAATTAATTCTCAGGCTTATCTCCACACTGTAATGGTAGTGATTGTGGATATTCATCTAGCATGGAAGGGAGTGAAACAGGTTCCCGGGAGGGTTCAGATGTTGCTTGCACTGAAGGCATTTGTAATCATGACGAACACGGTAGGTTCAGATTAAGCTTCCCTATTATTTCTGCTACATGGCTGATTTAAGCACATAAATAAGAGATTATTGATTTCTGCAGGTGATGACTCCTGTGTTCATCACTGTGAAGACAAAGAGGATGATGGTGATAGTTGTGTTGAATGTTGGGCAAATTCCGAAGAGAACAACACCAAAGGGAAAAATAAAAAGAAGAAAAAGAAAAGCAAGATGTTGAAATGTGATGAACATGTAAGTGTCATAACTTGCAATTCTGAAGCCTTTGCGGTTGATGGGAGAACAACCTCTTTTCCTTGGAGTGGCAAGTGTGCAGCTTAGCTGCTAGGATTTATTATTGCTTTTTTAAGAATGAGTATTTTATATTTTATGCAGTTCTATTGGTTGCTTATCTTGTGATTTGGGTGTGTATCTGTTGTGGTCCAACAATCCATGAGAGTCATAAATCCAATTCATTCTTTTCATATTATTTTGAAAATTTGCTTGATCATACTTTTCCCAGCTGTAAAATGGAGAAAAAGGTCCCTCTCAGATTAAGTTATCTTCTATAATAATAAAATCATAATATGTTAATTAGACTGGACAGCCGAACGACCTTCTGGATGACCTTCCGGACAAAGCCGGGGCTGCGAGGCCCTTGCACAAATTTCGTGCATTGGGCCTCTAGTGTGAAGATAAAATGAGATTATATTGATGGGTTAGCATAGTGCCTGGTATGCAGTGTTTAATAAATTTCAGCTGCTGCTTTTATTCAGTATTCTTTTTAAAAATTTAATACACTATCGGGGCTTTTTTCTTTTTTTCTTTAAAGAATAATTGCTATTAATCACTGCCTTCTTACCTGGGAAATCCTTTGCTATGGTTTCAGATCCAAAAGCTTGGAAGCTGTATTACAGATCCAGGAAATTCAGAGACCTCAGGAAATACCGTGCACACAGTGTTCCACCGTGACAAGACCAAAGATGCACATCCTGAAAGCTGTTGTAGCTCTGAGAAGGGTGGACAGCCACTGCCTTGGTTTGAGCATAGAAAAAATGTACCACAGTTTGCAGAACCTACAGAAATTTCATTTGGTCCTGATTCTGGAAAAGGTGCCAAGAGCTTAGTTGAACTCCTTGTAAGTAAACCATCATGTCTTACTGTGGATAACTGATTGCCCATGGCTAGATGTGGGAGTGGACAGAATTTTTGAGGGTTTAAAGTTGGAAGTGGGGGAAATTAAGAGCATTATTTCATTATTTTTTTGGTGACTTCATTTCTGTTCTTCTACTCGTGGTTTATACAGCTACTCAGAAGTACATTTCCCTGTTCTCCTTTCTCTCAAAGGTAGAAGAGACTAGTTGGGAGATAAGGGTAGAGTTAGCATTATGTCTAGGAATCTGCCTCCTTCAAGAGGAGGGTTATGTAAGCAAATCACCTTTCTGAGTGGCAATTTTATATAGTAGCCACTCTTCCAGAGTAGAATCTGAACTACAGCCCAAGTTTTTAGGTTACTTCCTTTAGGTGTCATGTATGATAAAAGCATAACTGAACATGGAAAACCTTTTATAATTGATTCTAGTTCTTAATACTTGAGATGAAGTATACATACCTGATTCCAAGTGATCTAGTGCATAGCTTGTGTGGGGCTTAGAGGAGGGGGAAGGAAGGAGAAGGGTGGTGTCTTTTCTATAGTAATTGGGATCTTAATGGAACCAAATCCTCTATAGAATACCAGTTCTTTCTTTTTTATAAAGTCATAACGTTAGATGGTGTTGCTGTGTAACTTACAAGTTAATAAAGGTTATATTTTACTTAATTTGTAGAGATAAAAGTTTCAGTTTAGGATCAACTGGAGATAAGTCTGGTTATTTAAAATTTGGTAACTAGTTGTAACCATCTCTAATTAGTCATTTTTTTTAAGGCAGAAAGAAGATATGTTGGTATTAGCTAGGCTTATTATAGGCTTCTAGGAAAAATGATAGATCCAGAGTTTCAAACCAAATCAAATTGAGTTGAATTTTGTACTCATTTAGTACTTTCTAAGACAGAATAACATTATGCTTATTCTGTAAACATTCCTATTAAAGGCTTTATTTCACTGAATTGAAACTAAAAAGATAGACTGCTTTAATATTTAGTTGTCCTCCATCAGCATAACATTTTGCATTCTTTAATTTAAATCATAGTCTTAATTATTCCTTTAATTTGCAGGATGAGTCTGAATGTACTTCAGATGAGGAAATCTTTATCTCACAAGATGAAATACAGTCATTTATGGCTAATAACCAGTCTTTCTACAGCAATAGAGAACAATACCGACAGCATCTGAAGGAGAAATTTAATAAATACTGCCGCTTAAATGATCACAAGAGGCCCATTTGTAGTGGCTGGTTGACAACGGCTGGAGCAAATTAAATAAATAAAATAGCTCTGTCTTTCAATGAAACACTCAAGATGACTACTGCGCCTTCTCTTTCAAAAAACCTCTTAATTTAGTGACTTACAGCAAAATTTTATCTTAAATCAATGTGATTCTTGTTTTGGGAGATGGTGGAGGTAACCTCATTAGTTTGTTCTTTCTTTAGGCTTGTGTCTTTAGTGGCTGCACAGGCCTGCCATATGATTTAAGCCATCTCTTTCATTAAATGTTTCTCTTCCTGTGAGACTTACTAAAGCAACTTAGTGGCAAAAAGTAATGTTGTACTTATACTTCTGTACAGAAATGACAATGAGCTGAATATATGGTTTTACAAAGTAGACATCCACTTGCGAAATGTTTGGATGTACTGTTAAAGCGCAATGTGCAAAATTTAAATAAAGAATATTTATTAATACGCACAGTAAAATTTGGTGTACATGTTTCTGCTTAATGTGTGGCACTATTTTAATATTTGCCACTTGTGGACTTGGTACTTGGCCAGTGTTGATGTTAGAGAGGATGAAGAGCAAATGAGGATGGAGACAGATTGTTGAAGAGTTGATAGCCAAGAAAAGCAGTTTCCAGTCTTTAGTTTTTATATATTTACCTTTTAACACTGGCCAGCATCTAACTTTCTCATAAGACTTAATTGCCATTATTGAAAGTTCCCTTATACATAACACAAAGCACCTTAAATTCAGAGGTTCATATTGAACTAGAAGAATGAAAACAAAATTTGGCAGAATTTCAAGCATGGATTGCCTGATTAAGTAATTATTCAGTGGGTAGAATTGGGTCAGAAGGCTGCACTGAGAGCTAACATTGTGGTCTTTGTAAGTGCATGTTCTTACATGGTTTTCAACAATGAAGTTACTATGGCATTTTAGTTTACTGCTTTCACAAGCTGTCTGAGTACTGAAGGAGAGATTCCCCTAGGAGTAGCATTTGGCTGCCATTTAAAAAGTTGAGTCAATAGTTCAATAAACACATATGCTTAGAGCTTTGTTGTCTGCATGTTGATAGTACTTGATGGGCAGCAGACAGGTGGTGGGACTGTCAATACCTCTGTGCAATGGGGAGGGAGTGAATTTTATGGGCTTTCTACTGCTTAATCAGATTTCTAATCAGATTTCAGTGGGCAACATCAGAAGCCTAATGAGATTTAATTTTTGTAGTTGGTGGCATTTCTTTGATCCATCTCTTGAGCTGTCTTTTCAAATCTTAGTGTTGTATAGGGATTGGGGCAGAGGTAAAATGAGTTGTCATTCCTCTCTGACCCTGTTGCTTTTATCCTGGAATCCATAAAGATTGACCAAGGGCCTCCCACAGCCCTTGGCTTTGGTCCCAATCCCTTTACCACCTGTTGCAGTCAAGTTTCCTCTTGAGATCCCTAAAAGCAAGAGCTGGTTTTGTGTTAATCTTTGCCCTTCTGGCCAAATACATGAGTGCTTGTTGAATGAGTAAGCTAGCCACAATCACTGCTTATTCCATTGCTTGCATTAGAGGGATTCCAGTAGTTATATGGACGTATCTTTTCTTTGGAAGGATGGCTATATTAAGGATGCAGAAGTGGCCCTAGCTGGTTTGGCTCAGTGAATAGAGAGTCAGCCTTCGGAGTGAAGGGTCCCAGTTCGAGTCCAATCAAGGGCACATGCCTGGGTTGTGGGCTTGATCCCCAGTGGGGGGCGTGAAGGAGGCAGCCAGTCAATGGTTCTCTCTCAGCATTGATGTTTCCCTTCCTCTCTGAAATCAGTTAAAAAATATGTATATTTTTTAAAAGAATGCAGAAGCGAGGCAGCTTTCAGTGCTTTGATGAAATATATCCTAAGTAGCAAAACCAACAACCCAGGAAGAGACAAAAGGGAGAATGGAGTGAAGGCATTTTAGGAGCACATCCTCTGTGGTCCAAACCATGCTTTACCCCTTTCTGTCTTAACTAAGTTTAGCTATCTAGAACATGAAGGTATTAGTAAGTACTCTTAGGGCTGTTCTGCATATTAATATATTTAAAATGCTTAAAAGGTCATGTCACACCGTAAATGCCCAATAAATGTTAGCTATTGATTTCATCTTTTATGTATTTGCAGCAATGAGAGTGAGAAGGTCTTGGTCTAGGGCAGTTGGAAGCAGTCCATGGGGATAGAATCCCCCAATACATATGTACTTGGAGGTGTTTCCATTTTTAACCATCACTTTTTGGTTAGTAGGATTGAGAGTCCCTCCGAAGGTCACCTAGTATTGATGACAGACTACCCAGTCTTCTCTGGGCTGAATTCTTCCCATCAGCCACCGGCTGGTTTAGTAGGGCGTTGGAGTCACCTTAAGCGCCCTTAATTTCTCTTCCTGGCCTTGGGTCAGGAAAAGGAGGGGCTACTGAGCCTGCGGCGAGGGTACCGTACGTGCATCCTCCGGCCTGGGGCAAACTGCTAGACCGGTTTCCCTGCCCCAAGGGGAAGAGCTCACCTGGGAAGCCGGACCACAAGACCCCAAGCCAAGACCCTCCGGCGCAGGCCCTCACCGATAGGACAGTTCCCAGCGCCGGGGGTGAGGCGGGACCGGAAGGGGCGGGGCCGTGTCCGCGCGGGGGGCGGGAACGCCGGGCTGCTCCGCCCTCTGGCGGGATGTGGCCGACAGTCGAGGAGAGGAGGGTGGAGTCCCGGCCGCAGGCCGGCCAGGTTGGAGGCGGTTCCAGGCGCGGCCCCGAGGGGGGCCGGGCGGCGGCGCCTGCCGGGGCGGTAGGGGAACGGTCGAGCCCCTGCGACCTGGGGCAGAGTTCCGCCGTCCAGTTTCCCAGCTCGCGCAGTGAGGTGGCCCGGGGCAGCATGGAGCGGTGGCGCGACCGGCTCGCACTCGTGACGGGCGCCTCGGGGGGCATCGGCGCGGCCGTGGCCCGGGCCCTAGTCCAGCAGGGAGTGAAGGTGGTGGGTTGTGCCCGCACCGTGGGCAACATAGAGGTAAGGCCTGGCTGGGGAGCGGGGTGCTCTGGGAGGCGTCGTTTTCGCCGGGTTCGGGTCCTGGTGGGGGAGGGGGAGTGGCCGGGGTCGGGCTGTGACGCTATCCTCACTCGCCTGCCACCCCCGGGCCTTTTGCCACGGGTTTAGGGACGGGTTGATGCCTAGTAGGGCAGGCCTCTGAAATGCCCTCTTTCAAGGAGCCTTTTAAGGAACAGTCCCTCCCCATTGTACCAAATCTCTGGCATCTTTCTCCCTCTCTCCTGCCTGCCTGCTCAGGTAGGCTGAGGAAAGGGGAACCAGAGATCCCCGGCTTAGCGAGGCAGCCAGGGAGAAGGAAAGAGAGCTTTCTGGACTCAGTGGCTACGTTGGCTACAGGATTGCTTTCTCTGGTCCCCAGACTTAGCCCACAAAGCCAAGGAAAGTGGCTGCCTTCCCAATGGGCATAAAGGAATGACAGTGGGGTATTCATAGAGAGACCCTTCTCCCATTTGACTGTCCTAGGCGGGACTGAGGAGGTGAGATAGGCATTGAACATGGGAACCCTGAGCGGGACAAAGCACTGGAAATGGAACTCTGGCTTCCTCTTAAAGTGGGGTTGGGAGCAGAGCTGTGAGCAGCAGGAGCTCAGAGACAAATGAAACGAAGTTGGCCATAGAGCATGGGGGAAGAAGAGGAGAAATTTCCATCATGTTCACTGGATTTGCCCACCAAGATCACTCTCAGGGGTCACGCTAGTGCTTAGCTGCAGGGCATTATCTCCACCATTGCTCAGTGTCCCTGGGCAGGGAAAGGGTAAGGAAGCCTTGGGTGGGGGCAGAGGGAGAAGGTGTACAGGAAGGAGGGCTGTCCCCTCCCCTGCTGCTGCCCAAAGGTATATTTTATAGCCTCCTGGATAGTCCCAAGGTCACCTGGTTACAACATTGCCCCACTCTGCCCCTCCCTTTCTCCTGGAGCTCAGGAGCCTTGGAACCTAGAGGGCTAGGCCAGCGATAAGACCAGTGGATTCCCTAAGTCTAAAGCCACTCTTGCCTTCTCTTCCTACTGCCCTGCCCCAAACTAACCGGGAAAGGGAGTCCCTGAGCCCCAAGGGAATCTCCAAGCGGATCACTTAGCCCCCTGAGGACTGGTGGGAGAATGAGAGGGCAGGGACAGGGAGAAATGTATTCTCAGTCCCTCTATTCCGGCTTTGAGTCTGGAGGAGGAAGCGAAAAGTTGCCTGCCAGGTGGGGAGAATTCTAGGTTATCTTGCCCACAGTCTGCTTTTATTGATGGCTTGGTTGATAGTAAAACAGAGCTTGAGTTCTGGCCTCCTACAGAGAGAAACCCTGTTTGCTGAGGTGGTTGTGAGTAGGTAAAATTGGGCGAAGGGCTTCTGAGTCCCAGACGACTATACCTTTTAAACTTGGAAAGTTAAAGCAGAAAAGAATTTCCTAGGTCACTTGATCCAGCCATTTATTCCCAGCTTGGTTTGGGGGGGGGGGGGGGGAGGGAGGCTGCAGGCCAAGGCAGTTGGCTAAGCTGGCTTTCCTCTAGGGCACCCGTACCCCCTAGTCTTCTCCCTCCCTCACATGGACTGGTACATAGTCACCTTCACGAGACTCAGGTGCCCAGTCACGCCTCCAAGGCACATGGCTTGTTTCTCCCTGTTTCGGGTGCCAGCTTTCCTCACAGGGATCTCAGTGGCTCTGCTTTCTCGGGTCCTTCCCTTCCTCAGGGCTCTTGAGCGTGTCGAGGGTCCTGGCAGGACACAGGGGGTGCCAGTGTTACCTGTCACCTGACTTGCCTCATAGTTTCCAGAGAAAACTGCACCATGGGACAGAAAGAATTTGTCCCAACTTCCTGACCCTTCCTGTATGTAGGGCGAAGGGAGATTGGCAAATGGGCTCGATCGAAAAAATACGTGGGAGAACTCTGAGCCACTGGCTGCAGTTTGTGGAGGGAGGGTGATCGTTCAGATATAAGCTCTTCTGGACGAGGTGATGGGAGAGCAGAGATCGAAGCCCTGGCACAACCAGCTCAGTGGCTCTTGGAACCGGTGGAAGTATGGAGTGGGATGAGAGGTGCATCTTACGTAGGAGCAGAGAAGGTGTTCTATTGAGGGAGAGGAAGAAAAGAAAAATCACTCCATTCCTAGTCCCTGTCCCCTTTCTTAGAATTGAAGACTCCAGTTTATCTGTGAGGTTACTCCATTGGTAATCTCAACTTTCCCCTCCCTCACTCAGGGAGCACTCTCATCCCCTGGACTTTGACCAAAGAAGACAAGCTTAGGGGATGGGCAGTCCCAGTATCAGTGTGGCCAAAAGGTGGCCACTAGAGGAGAGAGTTCTGTAAGCGGTGACAGCAGCGGGAGGTTGTCGCTGGCAGGGGAGGTGTGGGAGTGAGCAGCTCACCCCAGTTAGATCCCTGTTGGGTTTCATAGGAGCTGGCTGCCGAATGTAAGAGTGCAGGCTACCCCGGGACTTTGATCCCCTACAGATGTGACCTGTCAAATGAAGAGGACATCCTGTCTATGTTCTCGGCTATACGCTCTCAGCACAGCGGTGTGGACATCTGCATCAACAATGCTGGCTTGGCCCGGCCTGACACCCTGCTCTCAGGCAGCACCCGCGGTTGGAAGGACATGTTCAATGTAAGGGCTGCAGACCTGGAGTGGGGGGCTGGGAGGACGGTGGGGAGCCCAGAGTTGGTGAGCCAGAGCACTGCTCGGGATGGGACAATAGCATGAGGGAGCTTTGGGTTCCTTCCTGGGGCATCTTGACTATCCCCTTTCTTCTTTCCCTACCAGAGGGATAGTGAGTGGATGAATGGCCATGTCTTTTCCTTTGAGGCCCTGGGCATAGTTCTTAAAGTCTAGGCTGATTCCTTCTATTGGAAGAAAGCTGGGTAGGGGAGAGAGCTGCTGTTTACTGAATGTCCCCATATGTCAGCACTGGGGGTGCTTGGGAACATGGTCTTATGGGAAGAAAGGAGCAAAGAGACAGGAGACAATGTTCTTAACCAGCCCTGCCAGCAACTATGTGGCTTCAGGCAGGTAATTACCCTTTCTGAGCTTCAGTCTTGTCACATTTAATTGGGATGAACACACTTATACCATCAATATCTGGGGTCACTAACTCTAATGTCCCCTGTGGCCAGGTAGGTAATAAGAGAGTGAGGCAGGTCAGGTGGGGTGTGCAGTAAGTGAGAAAGCACACGGCCATGTACAGGGGCAACCACTCTAAAGTCCAGTGTCACTGCTGTAGGGCAGTGTGGCCCAGTGTGGCCAAATCTTATGATTTCTTTGAGAGGAGAGGGGAGCCTGGGTTTTTATGTGACACTCCGTCCCTCCCATTCACTGAAACCTCACTTCCACGAGGGCAAGGATTTTTGTGTGTTTTATTCTCTTACAGCCTCAGCTTGGAAACAATCAATAGATATTTTTTGAATGAATGAAACCTTCTAATACATGTTGGAAATGAATTTAAAATGCTTTTAAAACTAAGTGTGGTCCAAACATAGCCACGGGTTTTCAACTTCTGGACTGTATTATGGGGCAATATTGGGTATGAAATTATTCTGAGAAGTTGAAAGCAGTGTGTAAATGCACTGTGTCTTTCCCCTCACAATTCTTTTTTAAAAAATATATTTTTTATTGATTTCAGAGAGAGGAAGGGAGGAGAGAGAGATAGAAACATCAATGATGAGAGAGAATCATTGACTGGCTGCTTCCTGCATGCTCCCCACTGGGGATCGAGCCCACAACCTGGGCATGTGCCCTGACCACGAATCGAACTGTGACCTTTTGGTTCATGGGTCGATATTCAACCACTGAGCCACACCGGCCAGGCCCCCCACAGTTCTTTTCATATCTGCTCACAGTAGCTTTAGCACCTAACAGGTGTTTGGGCCAGGAAATGAGCAATGACTATTGAAACAATGAACAGTGAAAGTGAAGCACTCTCCTTGCCCTCACAGAGAGCCTTCTGGGAAATCTGAGTTGTGGCCCTCACCTGCACAGGTGGGTCTCTCAACTTGGATCTCAACTTGCCTGTCTATAAAGTGAGGGACTTACGTTAAATCCCTAAGGCCCCTTCCAGCTTGAACATTATGTAATTCTATTAGGGTCATCCTATGAGGCATCTTCTCCACTCCCATCCCTAACCCCTGGACCTAGGACAGTGGTCGGCAAACTGCGGCTCGCGAGCCACATGTGGCTCGTGAGCCGTGGTTTGCCGCTCTGTTGACTAATGAGTTTGCCGGCCACTGACCTAGGAGATTCATTTCCCTGACATCCAGGGATCTTTCTCCTACTCCTTCTGTCCTCAGGAGCTGAGTCCTCTGCCTCACAAACCCATACTGCTAAGAGGACCAGAAACAGGGCTGAGAGCCTCCTGTGTCCTTCTGCTGTGAATGCTGAGGCAGGTTCATGCTCAGGGTGTTCTGTCCTGATGCCTGGCTCTGACACCTGATAAGGACAAACATCTAATTTCCCGGCTGGTCCCGTCTCTTCTGGAGAGGCGAGACATGAGGACCTGCTGAAAGCTTTATCTCTGCTTGTCCTCCTGGGTAAAGCTAGGGGTGGGGCTGGGCAGGAACTTTAGAGCAGAGACATTTCTTCAGGCCTCTGTTCCTTGAGGGGTGGGGATTTGGTGTCACCTCTGCCAGAGCGAGTAGGAGAGGGCAGAAAGGGGCCAAGGAAGGCAGGAAGCCCCTTGGGAGGTCCCCTGCCTTCCATGACAAGTTACCCCACCCTCTTAAGAGTCTCTGTGCCTTGTTCTGTAGATGGAACAGAGGTTAAAGGAAGGAGGATCAGACCTTTTCTACTAGTAGTCTCAAGGGAGGGGACAGGAAAGGAGCAGAGAATAGCTGGGTAAGGTGGGGAGAGGCTAAGGGGTGTTTGAGGAGAGAGATTTTTAAAGCCATTTTAGGAAGGATTTGAGGCTGTTTAGGAGAGAGCAGGATCAGGGGCACTGTCCCAGAGAAGAGGGTATTTGGAGAAGAAAAGGAAATGGTTCCCTGAGGCAGAGATTCTACTGTTTGGAGAGGAGACAGCCAAGATACAGAGGGTTCCTGGGTTGTGTGTGGGGTTTGGGGAGTTTATATTCCTGTTCGCAGGAACTTGGGGTCACCCAGGGAGAGAAGCTGCCTCTGCTGTCAGCTGGGGCTGGCAGCTTTTGGGGGGGGCGGGCACCTCTAAGGCACAGTGCCCTGGGTCTGTTGTTGGTCTCTGGTAGGACCAAGGTACTGTTTTGGAATGCTTCCCAGGGGTTCTCTGTGGCTCCATCACCTGCTCAGATGGGCCCAAGCTAGAGACACCCCATTGCCCTCCCTGGCCTGCAGGTGAATGTGTTGGCCCTCAGCATCTGCACGCGGGAAGCCTACCAGTCCATGAAGGAGCGGAATGTGGATGATGGGCACATCATTAACATCAACAGGTGAGACAGGTGGCCGAGGGCTAGAGCGCAGATCACCACTCACCCTCCAAGCTGGGTGATCTGCAGCAGCTCATTTGATCTCTTTGGAACTGTTTCTTTGGTAAAGTAGGGATTTAATACTCCGTTAACACCCAGTGGCATGATTATGGTGAGGGGAAGAATAGTGTATGTCAAGTGCCAGCCCCTCGTTGGCTGGAATGGGTGGCTCAGCCCTTGTCTTTGCAGTGGAAGCCTAGGGGCTCTCCTGGCACTGAGGTTCTCCATTCCTCAGGCCCTGGAATGAACCCCGCCTTGTGGTACAAAGAAAGACCACACAGTATCATTGGGGAGCCCCCACTCTGAGCGGGGAGACATGGCCTCTGCCCTCAGAGATCTCTCAATAGAACCATATCAGTGAATGCGCAGATGAAATGAAGAGATTTTTGACAGCCTGCATGACCAAGAGAGGGGATTCTGTGGTCAGTGTAGGGAAGACGTCTAGAAGAGTAGGGTTTTCAGGAGCTGCTTGAATGACAGCTAGATTAGTGGGCTGCAAGGATGGCCTCCAGAGGTCCCCTTTAGAAGGCTTCCCTGCAGCATCGAGGTGGTGGGGTTGACTGGTACAGCAGGGGGCACTGCTGGTCTCTCGGGAGTGTCACTGTCTTCTTTCCCCTTCCCTCCCTCTACCCAGCATGTCTGGCCACCGAGTGGTACCCCAGTCTGTGGCCCATTTCTATAGTGCTACCAAGTATGCCGTCACTGCACTGACAGAGGGACTGAGGCAAGAGCTTCGGGAGGCCCAGACCCACATCCGAGCCACGGTGAGGGTGTGGCCTGGCCCTGGTGGGGATGGGATAGGCACAGGCCCTCACCCCACACATGCTGCCCAGGGAGCCCATGTCCAGGGTGTGCTGCTTTAGAACCCCTGCGAGCATATTGGGCTCTGCTGCTACTTGCATGGCCCTGCTCAGTACTTGAGTGTCCCGTTTCACTGACTTTGAGGTAGGAGGGGATTGGCCTGACTGGAACATGGCGGGGTGAGACTGAGGGAAAGCAAGGGATTGTGGGAAACCAGGTGCACAGCGGCAGGAAACCAGGACTCTGGGCTCTTCCCTTGAATGACCTTGGGCAACTTACTCAACCTCTCCAAGCCTCAGTATTTGCATTTTTAAAACAGAGATGATAATCTATCAGGTTATGAAGTTTTTAAAGAGAACATTTTGTCAAACATTTACCTGGCTTTTAGTAAAGGCTCTGTAAATGGTAGATATCATTGTGACCATCACCAGTGGCAGCCTTGGAGCCAGGAGGCAGCTGCTGGACATGGGACAGCCATCCCTGTGGCGTCTGTCCTTTCTCTCCAACCTACTCAAAGCCTGGCCTCTGATTGGGGTTGGGGTTGGGCAAAGCTCAGGTGCTGAGCAGGCCCTCTCTGTCGGCCCAGTGCATCTCTCCAGGATTGGTGGAGACACAGTTCGCCTTCAAACTTCATGACAAGGACCCTGAGAAGGCAGCTGCCACCTATGAACACATAAAGGTGGGGCCTCCCTCTGGGCTTGGCAAAGCCACTCATTCTAAGTGAAGGCAGAGGGAAGGGAACCTGTCCTTCTAGCCAGGCTGTTACCCCTCCTAGAGGGTTGGGGTGGGATGTGGATGCTGGAGAGGACCTCAGTGGTGGGAGGGAACTTGGATCCATTCTGTCCTCATCTTAATCCCTTTTTTCCCTGGTGCTCAGTGTCTGAAACCTGAAGATGTGGCCCAGGCTGTCATCTATGTCCTCAGCACCCCCCCACATGTCCAGGTAAGTCTGGCATTAGCTGTCCACCCCATGGAGAAGCGCAACCATCCCCAGAGGAGGAGAGCAGAGAGGCCTTAAAGGGGGTGGGCAGAGTGTCCTGACTGCCTCAAGCCTTTGTTCCTTCTGCAGATCGGAGACATCCAGATGAGGCCCACGGAGCAGATGACCTAGTTCCTGTGGGGAGCTCCTCCTCCTCTCTGAATCTTCACGGCTTGGTGCTGGCCTTTGGGTTGTAGGTGTTAATCTCTGGACTCCTGGACTTCACTTCCTCTCTCTACCCCTCCCAGGGGTTTGAAAAATGTTGGAGGTCTTTTTTATCTAGTCAAATTGTTTCCACCACAAATGTGAAAAGTGGGCTGGGGAGAGGAGGTGGTGTCCCTGATTCTTTTACCTGTTCACTCACTCTCGGTCCCCTTCTTGGGCTCCGTGGCCTTTGTTTGCTGTCCTTGGTCTCTTTCCTTTGACTTGGGGCAGGACCTTGGCCAGAAGGGTGGCTTCCCCCTATCTTCTTACACTCCCCCCTCTGTTGCTCAGGGATAAGGTGGCAGGGGGAACTCCTCACCTTTTATCTGAGTGGTTATGGAGGGCTCCAGCTTCCTCCTCTTCCTGCCCCAATGCCCTCACCATCCCTTCCCTCCTCTCCCCTCCCCCACCTAGTTCTCCAGTCCAGTGGGAAACATCGCTCTACTCTGACTGGCAGCACAATACCAGGGCCTTCCTCCCAAGTGGATTTCAGTGTGATAATTAAAAAAGAAAAATTTCAACAACCGACCTTGGTTTGTGGGTGTCTTTCGGTTCTTCCCCTTTCTTTGTGGTTAGGGGTGGTTGTTTCTCAGAATTTCTTCCAGGTGAGTGGAAAGTGGGTGAATTTAGAGCCTCACTTCTGGAGTGTGGATTACCTTAGGTAGCAGGTGTGCTTTTGGGTTGGGTCTTGAAAATTGGTAGAATTTGCCAGCCAGAAAAGAAGACAAGTGTGCAAGGCTCAGAGGCCAGAAAGAGCATGCAATGCTGTGGGAACAGCACAGAACTTAGGGAAGGTGTGAGATGGGGCTGAAAAGCCTGGATCCCTGGAGCTCTGAGTGCTGAGCAAGGAGTCTGGCCATTACCTGTGGGCCAAGAGCATCAGTTGGCTTGTCAGCAGGTGCGGGACAGGCACCGAGCCGAGCCGTGGCTTAGAGAATCACCGCCACACGGTAGGAAGTTACTGCTGAGTCCTGCTAACTGGTGCTGAGGGTTTGAAAAGGCAGTAGAAATGCAGGGAGGGGCTGGATGCAGGAGAAGCTTCTGAGGAAAATCACCAGTATCTAATGGGAAGGGAAGCACCACGACTGACCTAGTTGAACACATCTCCGTAAAGTGTTCTTTGCTGGTGCCTGGGTGAATGCGAGCCGCCAGCTTCCTGGGACCTCAGTGGGCGCAGAATGAAGCCGGTAGCGGGGTCAGCTCAGCGCTGATCACTACCTCCCGCCGGCTGCCGGCTGCCTTGCCTGGAGGTCGTTGCTCAGCCAGCCTCGCAGGCGGCGCTGTAGGGACGGCCTAGTGGATGAGCATGCGCAATGCGTCTCCGGGCAGGAAGCGGGCTCGCGCGAACTCGGAAGCGGGGCACCCGCGCGAGGTCGGGAGGGAGGCGGTCGCGGTCCGGCTACCTGCTTTTAGGGAGTCTTCCTGCTGGGAGTCTGCACTGTTCGTTTCTCTGTCTGAGGAGGCGGGATGGCTGTAACAGGCTCCGTCTGGAGTGACAGCTCTTGAGGACGTAGCTAAGGGCATCGACCATGGCGCTGCTGTCGGCCCTCAGGGGCGCGACCTGGCGTTTTCCCGGCCACCTTGTGCGTCTGTCCTCACACCCGGCGGCGCGGCGTGGGGAGCGGCCTGGTGGAGAGGAGCTGAGCCGCTTGCTCCTGGATGACCTGGCGCCTGCCCCGCGCTCCACCGGGGGCCTGGAACTTCTGTTCGGCCTGTCCCCGTGCCTCCTGGCTCTGCGGGCCGCCCGCCGCCGCGTGGCCCGGCTGCTGCTCCAGGCCGGCAGGTCGGGGGTGCAGGGAGAGCGGGCAGAGCTGCTCCGAGCGGCGGAGGCGCGGGACATTCCGGTTCTGCGGCCCCGACGGCAGAAGCTGGACGCCCTGTGCCGCCACCAGGTCCACCAGGGCGTCTGCATGGAGGTGAGCCCGCTGCGGCCCCGGCCCTGGACTGAGGCTGGGGAGGCGAGGCCAGGAGATGACCCCCAGCAGCTGTGGCTCGTCCTCGAGAGGCTCCAGGATCCCCGGAATCTTGGGGCCGTGCTGCGCTCCGCTCACTTCCTCGGAGTGGATAAGGTCATCACCAGCCGCAGAAACAGGCACGGACATTCATTATTTCCCATGTGTCCCAATTTCAAGGGGCAGCCGAGTTCCTCAGCACCTTGACCCTTTGGTGATCCCCTAGTCAGGTCTCCCTATCGCCAGAATTTTCATCTTTAACCCTTGGGGGCCGGGGGAGGGAAGGGGGCCGGGCTTGAGATTACACAGCCTTACACGGGGCATGGGGTAACTTTGCAGCTGCCCGCTCACTCCGGTAGTCAGCAAGGCCAGCGCGGGGGCTATGGAGGTGATGGACATATTCTTCACCGATGACCTGGACGGTTTTTTACAGGTAAGGGCCGAGGGGCTGGGGTGGCGGGAAGGAGCAGAAATGAGCCAAGCTCAGCCTCTCAGGGCACTTAACTAGCAACTGATGGAGGAAGGGGGAGAAGAGAGCATGTTGGCATCATTTCCTATGCTTCTCTAAATCCCTTTGGGAAGAGAGAAGGATCCCAGGGTTTTAAAACCACGAGTAGAACAGATTCTGAAGTTGGAGACGTCCTAGCCTCATTCCCTTTACTGCACTTCTCCAGGCATACCTTTTTGCCCTGCTGCAGGTCTACCACATGCCTCAGTTACCTGCTAAGTAGGTCTTCAGTAAATGTGTCCTGAGTTCCTCCATAGGAACTTAAAAAAAAGAAAAAGAAATCTTTATTGTTGAAAGTATTACATATGTCCCTCTTTTCCCCCCACTGACTCCTTCTAGCCCGCTTGAATGGCTCTTTGAGTAAGGACTAGTCTATGCCTCTCCCCTCTTCCCTTTCACACACACCAAACAACGCCCACTACCACACACACAAAAAACCCCCCCCAAATTTGGGGAGCAAACCTAAGTCAAGAAACCCCTCTGCTGTTCTTCTCCTGCTGGACACAAGGGGGCAGTATTGCCCTGCACTTGGCAGTTTCCCTGACCATCTCCAGGTCTCTCCCAAGTCTCAGTACTTACTGGATCTCATTCCCCTATATATATTCTTTTTTCTTTTCTTTTTTGCCTCATCCACTGTCAGGGCTTTAAGTAACATCTATATTTGAATGCGCCCCAAATGTATGGCCTAACCTGGATCTTGCTCCTAAACCCCAGATTCACGTATCTAGTTACCTACTCAATAGCTCTGTTTTCAAACAACTAGCAACATTGGTTTCAAAAAAGCAAGGTAAATAGTAGTTGATGGGATTTTAACATATTTTATTGATTTTTACAGGGAGGAAGGGAGAGGGATAGAGAGCTAGAAACGTCGATGAGAGAGAAACATCGATCAGCTGCCTCCTGCATATCCCCCTACTGGGGATGTGCCCGCAACCAAGGTACATGCCCTTGACTGGAATCGAACCCGGGACCCTCCAGTCCGCAGGCCGACGCTCTAGCCACTGAGCCAAACCGGTCAGGGCAGTTGATGGGATTTTAGAAAGCTGCTCAATGTCCTCAACCCAGAATAATTCCAATATGAATAAATAAAAGCATCTCAAAGGGGTTATAAAACAGAACAGCTTTCTTTTGCTGTCTAATCGGCATTTCAAACTGAACAGTTCCATAGCCGAGCCCCTGTTCCTTCTGCAGACCCAGCTCAATCGATGGCAGCTCCATCCTTTCAGTTGGTTAGGATAGAAACCGTGACACCACGCTTGATTTTTTTCTGCTCTCACACCCATTCCTATTTGTCAGTGCATCCTTTTTGGTTTTACCATAAAGTTATTTGCATATTCTCACCACTTCTTACTCTCTGCACAGCTACCACTCTGGTCCAAGCCACCATCATCTCTTGCCTGTATTATTATTTTTTAAATCTACTTTTATTATTGATTTTAGGGAGGAAGGGAAAGGGAGAGAGAGATAGAAACATCAGTGATGAGAGAGAATCATTGATCGGCTATCTCCTGTAGGCCCCACACAGGGGATCAAGCCCATAACCCGGGCACGTGCCCTGACTGGATTGAACCCTGACCTCCTGGTTCATAAGCCAACGCTCAACCACTGAGCCACGCCAGCCTGGCTCTTGCCTGTATTATTGTGAAGCCTCCTACCTGGTCTTGCTTCTGCTATTGGCTGTCAACCCGACAGGCAGAGAGATCCTATTGCAACATAAGTCAGACCATACCACTTTTCTGTTCGTAGTTTTTCAAACCCTTTGCATTTCTCTCATAATAGAAGCCAAAATCCTTCCAGTGGCCTTTGAGGTTCTACCTTATGTAGCCCTTTGTTCCCTCTTCTGTCTCAATGGCTCCCTTCCCACTGGCCACCTTGCGATTTTGCTGTTCCTCACACATACCAGGTAAGCAGCCACCTCTCAGCCTTCGCATTTACTGATCACTGCCTAGAATATTCTTCCCCCTGATGTCTACACCGTGCCTTCCTCATCTCCTTCAGATCTTCACTCAAAAGGCATTTCAGTGAGGCCCTCCCTTCCATGAAGCTGGGATTTTTGGCCGCCGTTCACTGCCCTATCTCCAGTGCCTAGAACAGAGTCTGCCCATTCTAGGTGCTTAATAACTATTGACTGAACTGAATGGCTCAGCGAGGTAATGCATACAGGGAGGGGCAAAAGTAGGTTTATAATTGTTCGCATGGAAAATAATACAATAATTAATACAAGAGTAAACTTTCAAGTACTCGAAACTGTAAACCTACTTTTGCCCCACCCTGTATATGGGCAAGGTTGGTGCTGTTCCTTGGCCAGGGCTCTGATGAAGGTTTGGTGAGCTAGAATATGATTTCTTTCCCCTTGCAGGCCAAAGCCCGGCAGGGCTGGCTCGTGGCTGGCACGGTGGGCTGCCCCGGGCCTGAGATTTCCGGATCCTCTGAGATCCCCATCACTAGTTGCTTGGAGTTCCTCTGGGACCAGCCTACTCTCCTAGTGCTGGGTAGGTAGATGTTCCTGCTTTTCTGTACTTAGCCATTCATTTCCTGAGTGCCTGCCTGTCCAGCTGTGGCAACCCTAATCCTCTGCCCTTCCACCCCTCCCGTGCTCTGCAGGGAATGAGGGCTCTGGCCTGTCCCCAGAGGTGCAAGCCTCCTGCCAGCTCCTCCTCACCATCCTGCCTGGCCGGCAGCTGCCTCCTGGACTGGAGTCCTTGAATGTCTCCGTGGCTGCAGGTGAGTCTTACTTCTCTTCCTCTGACCACACATGTAGAGCTGTTTCATCCTAAACAAGTTTCTCAATCATTCTATATCTCCATTGCTTTCTGTGCCAAATGCAGAAAATACATCCTTTTGAGAATGAAATGAGGGAGTGCCTAGCATATGGTCCTTCCTCTTCTCAGTTCTCTTCCCCGTGTCATTCTGTCTGTCTTTGCAGGAATTCTTCTTCACTCCATTTGCCGCCAGAGGAAGGGTTTTCCTGAAGAGGGGAAGAGAGGGCAACATCTCCAAGACCCCCGAGTACCCTCAGCCACGGCTGAAGGGCCCAGATTGCCTCAGCACCCAGGACTGTCCTCAGGATCAGAAAGAGAGAGGCAAGACGGGGGCTGACTTGAACTGTTCAAGATGTGTATGTGCTGGAGGGCAGGGGATAGGTGGCCCACACATCCACATGGCGAAATGTGTTGGAATCTGTTACTTGAGTGTGCACCAGGCTCTGTTTAGTAATCACTGTCTTGGGAAGCAGGGAGCTTTGCAGTGGAGACCAGAAGAAGTTCAGTTTCCTGTTTTGAGTTTGCACTTGCAGTTGGAGATGGTAGCCTGTTAATTTCTAGGTTGTGCTAGTTGAGAGGGTCTGTTTCCGCCCAGGTCCTGCCTGGACATCAAGGGGAAGTCTAAACATCAGAAGGGAGTTGGGCAGCACAGTCCAGGGATTCTGTTCCTTCGAACCAGTGTGAGAAGGTAGAGGGAGCCAAGGGCTCTCTGTGGGCCAGACAGGTGCGAATCCAGGCTCACACCTGCCCCACTGCGGGGCCTTGAGTTCGACTTCATCTTTATATGCCTCAGGGCCCTTGTTGGCACCTCCCTCTTGGGGCTGCTGAGGCTCAAATAAAACCTCAGCTGGTGGGCCATTCTGTTCGATTCATCCATTAGGTGGCAGCCTTGCTCTTCAGTCCACGGTCTTTTCGGGAAGCTCTTGCAGTCATCTGGGGGGATTCCTGGTCGTGGCCCCCAAGAGGCAAGGGAAACGTTAGCACACACCTCCCACCCCACTGGCCCTCAAGTCCCCCTGACTGGTGAGTCAGCAGTTAGTCCACCTACACGGAAGGAACCAATGAAGCCTGGCCTCTGATTCTGGGAGGTGGCAAGGATAGGGTTGCTGGTTGTTATATCAGGACCGATTTGGTAACTTGTCCCTCAGAGTCCCACAGATGGATCAGAGGCCACAGATGTAAGTAGTTTAGAATTGTCTGGGTTGCACATTGGAACCACCTGGCAAGCTTTAAGAATCAACTGACACTGGGAGATCCCCAGAGTCTGATGTAGTTGATCAGGGTGCAGCTGGGCATCAGGATTTGTAAAGCCTCCCCTTTCCCCCACCACAGGTATTATGTGCAGCCCAGGCTGAGACCCTGGAGCAGGGTTTGTCAATCTCAGTGCTGTTAACATTCTGGGCTGGATAATTCTCTGTTGTGGGGACTGTCCTGTGCATTGTAGGATGTTTAGCAGCACCACTGGCCTCTACCTACCAGAGGCCAGTAGCAGCCCCCTTCCTCCAGTTGTGACAACCAGAAATCTCTCTGGACATTGCCATATATCCCTGGAGGGTGGGGTGGGGGTGTCACCCCTAGTTGAGAACCACTGCTCTGGAGTATGGATCTGGAGGACAACAACCCTAAATTCAAATCCTGATTGCTGTGTGACGTTGGGCAAATTCCTTACCTGCCTGGGCCTCAGTCCCCTCCTCTTTCTGGATTGCTAGGAGGATTCAGAGGACACTAGGAACTCGGTGCCTCATGTATAGTAGGTGCTCAGTAAATAGTACTGCCCTTTCTCTGTGGACTGCATTTATCTTGGAATTCCAATGGTAATGCCAATTTAGAAAGACATTTGAATTTGTTTAAAAAGGGCCTAAGATTGCTTTATGGTCAAAGTTGATCCTCTCAAGAAAGGAGGAAACCTCTTTCTAAACTCCACAGACCACCACTTTATTGGCACTCTCCCTCCTCCCTTGAACTGTCTGTCCCCATCTGGCACACAGGCTCTGACCTCCGCTGGCACATGTCAGCCTTGGGCATACTACCTGTTTCCTTCATCCCTGCTGTGTTCTTGGCCAAGAACCTCGTGTGGCTTTGCACCTTGGCTGCACTGTAGAGTCATGGGATCAGGGAAGGGGGATAACTTTTAATATTCCGGATGCCCAGAGGCACCAGACTGATGAAGTCAGAATCTCTGGGGAGCAAGCCAGGTACATGCATTTCTTACAGCTCCCCTGCTAGAATCACTGTTCCTCCAGCCACCCGCTCATATCCAAGAAACCTCTGCCAAATCACAACGTGCTTTGGAGTGCATGTCTGGAAGCACACGCCAGGCAACCTTTCATCTGTCCCTAAGGTTCTTTAGAAGATGCTGGTTCTAGCCCTGGCTCCATGACTTCCTACCTAGATGGCTTCTCAGTCTCCACCCCTGTAAAACGGGAATGGCACCATCAACACCTGCTCCAGCTGCCCCCTCCCCAGCAGAGATGCTGTAAAATAAGATGAGAGAATGTCAGGAAAACATGTTTTTGGCCAGTGTTGATCAGTGATTAGAGTGTTGGCCTGCTCACTCAAGGGTTTCAAGGCACGTACCTGGGTTGTGGGTTCGCTCCCCACCCCCGGTTAGGGCACGTGCAGGAGGCAACCAGTCAATGTGTCTCTCTCACACCAATGTTTCTCTTTCTCTACCCCCCTCCCTCCCTTCCACTCTCTCTGAAAAGCAATGGGAAAAATATCTTAAGGTGAGGGTTAACAACAACAACAAAAGTATTCTGTAAACTGAAGAACTATGCACCCAGGACTGGCACACAATAACAAACCTGTTGTGATGGTTCACCTTATATGTCAGCTTGCCTGGGCCATTTGGTCAAACGTTCTGGGTGTGTCCGTGAGGGTGATTTTGGGTGAGACTAACATTTAAATTGGTAGACTGAGTAAAGCAGATTGCTCTTCCTAATGTGGGTGCACCTCATCCAATCAGTTGAAAGCCTAAATAGGACAAAAAGCCTGACCCTCCCATGAGTAAGAGAACTCTTCCTGCTTTTTTGGAACTGAAAACACGGGCTCTTCTGGAGTCTCGAGCCTGCTGGTCTTCAGATGGGAATGACATCATTGGCCTCCAGCATGAGACTCACCCTGCAGAACTTGGGGTGCCAGCCCCTATGATTACATGAGCCAATTCTCTATCCTCCTATATAATAAAAGGCTAATATGCAAATTGACCCCTCGGGAGTTTGATTGGGAGTTGGACCGCTCGCTATGATGTGTGCTGACCACCAGGGGGCGGCGCAGAACGAAGGAAGGCCCTGATTGGCCCTGATCGCCGGCCAGGCCTAGGGACCCTACCCATGCACAAATTTCGTGCATCGGGCCTCTAGTAATAAATAGGTAAGTGTGTGTGTCTCCTATTGGTTCTGTTTCTCTGGAGAACCCAGACTAACAGACTTGATGAAAATAAACTCAGGTGTCCTGGAGTTCCTTCCATGTAGGGGCCCAAACCCAGCATGGAAACTAGAAGTTGGGGTTGGGGGTATTCAGGGTCCAGAGCCCCTAGTCCTGCCCATGGACTCCTCTGGTGTCTGGAACCCAATCTGACCTGCTTGGGGCATGCTATTTATCAGCTTTCTGGGTCCCTGTGGTCTGGGCCATCTAGAGGGGTCACTCTCCTGGGCTAATAACCAGGCACAGGGGGCTCCTCCCTGCTTTGTCCCCTGGGCAGCAGGCTGGCTGGCCTCTGGAAAGATAGGTTCACTTGAACCAGAAGGAATTGAGGCTGTAATTTATTGCCATACACAGCCAGGATGTAGTTATGTCATGCAAACCAGGCATTCTCAAGAGAATCACCTGAGGTCCTAAGGCCCAGGATGAGGTCTGCTTCTCCTTGGAGTGGCCTCTGGTGCCTGACACGTGACATTGTTCACCAAGTGTGGTCCATACACAGGAGCTCCGTTGGCTGTGATAGGGAATGAAGGTGCTGGATGTGGGATCCATTCCCTGGAGGGCAGGGTCGGGATGAAGCCACAAGAGGCCAGTGCAGTTTGCTGAGTCCCAACTCTGTGCCTTGCTGATGGTGTAAATGTGAACATGTCCCTTAACTTTTCCAAGTCTTATTTTCCTCATCAATAAAATGGGGATAACTATGGTGTCTACTTCCGAGGAGCCTGGTGCTGATGAAATGAGATGATGCATGTGAAGACCTCCGCTGGTGCCCGGAGGATGGTGTCCTCACAGCACCCAGGGGCAGGCCCAGAGGTCAGGGCACCAGGCTCTTCTCTCCTACCAACCGGGCCTCAATTTCCCCATAGGCTCTAAGGTGTCTTTCAGCTGCAACATGCAATGATTCACTTCTGAAAACCGCCAGAGCGAGTTGGAGAGGGGAGGGGCTGAAATGGCATTTGCAGGATCCTCCTTGTCTGGGCTCCACAGCCAAGAGGGGGGGGGTCCCGAAGGGTTGGAGGCCGACTTAGAATTTCCAGAGCAGCTGAATTGTGGCCAACACCCCTGCTTCCTTCTAGGGCTGGACTTTTCTTTTGGCAGGAGGCTAAATTGCCAGGTTCTGACCCCAGGCTGGGGTCCTAAATTAGAGACCCCCCCCCCCCACACACACACACACTCCTGCAGGGCCAGGCGCCAGGGGGGCCTCACAGTTTGTAAATGTAATCAACCTTGAGGTCTCTGTCTTCCACAGGTGCAATTAGCATGCCCATCTGCTAATCCCTGATAAATGATGTTTACAAACATGGGGCTCCACTCAGAGCTGCACAGCCCCTCCCTCCCAGGCCAGGAGGCTGGGGTCTTCCTAGTAAAATCACCCCTCCCCTCTGCCCCCCACTACTACTTCATTCTTCTCTAGCCAACATCCCTCTTCATCCCCTTCCCAGGCAGTGGGCAGAGCTGGAGTCCCCTCCTTGGAGCCCCTGCCCCACTGTCATTGCACACACGTGGGAAGGAGATGAAGAAGCACACGGAGCCTGGGAGGCGGGTGGTAGGGCTAGGATCCTGCTCCTCCTTCCCAGGTCTGAACGTTCAGGACTCGGTGGGCTGGGTGTGCTTCCTTTATTCACCATGTCAGCTGCAACCCGGGTGACACACAGGCCTCCCTTCGTGGAGGTGTGGGCCCACGCCTAGTGCCCCCAGGGTGGGCTCCTGGACCCACCCCCAGATGAGAACATTCCCACCCACCCACCTTCCTGCTGAGGACCTGGGTGGGTCCATGTCAGAGGCACAGTAGCAAAAGCATAACAGACTTCTGAGTTGGACAGTCCTGGGTCCAAATGTTAGCTCTTCCTTGGGCCACTTGACCTGATTGAGCCTCAGTGTCTTCATCTGTAAAATGGAGATATGACATCACAATGCCTGGGACATAGTAGGTGCTCAATAAATATGCATTGTTTGCTGTGAGAATGATGAAAAGAGGCATCTGAAACTACAAAGATGCCCAAGGATTTCCCCTCCCCTACACCTCCTCTCTGGGGAGCAGGGCAGGTCCCAGCTCATTACTGGTGGGGGCCGGGGTAGAGGTGTCAGATTGGAATCACTCCTGGGTCTGTTCACAGCTTCCCTGTTTCATTAACACCTCCTTGGTGGTCTTCGGCTCATCCTGCTGGGGGAGGTGCTCCAGGAAGTTCTCACTGCCTCCTTTCCAGCCCAGAGCTCAGTGCTCCTCCTAGGTTTGCGCTCAGAGTGCCCATAGAGTTTTCTGGGGGGAGAAGTGGCCAGTTCTGGCCGGGAGAACGCCACCGTCCCTTCCCCCCAGGGATAGTCCTGGAAGCCTGGTCAGGCGGCATAGCACCCGGAGCCACCCCTTGCTTTATCCTCCCCCCCCCCCCCCACCTCATCCAGAGGTTCTAGTCCCCCATCCCCACTGCTTCCCAACCTGGCCACTGCCTCCTTCCCTTCAAATCAGCATGAACAGCATGGTCTGGGTTCTAATCCCGACCCACCTCTTCCTAGCGGGATGTCCTAAGGCAAGTTGTTATCCTCTAGGTCCTAGAGTCTAGGATATGCATTGCCTCTTCTTTGAACGGGGGGGATACCATACCCAAGCAGCGTAGCACAGGGCCTGGTAAACCGTAAACTCTGTCAAGGCAGCCATTGTTATTTTACAGATACACCTGCTCTCAGAATTATCTTTTTAAGTTGCAAAGCCTTGTTTAACCAATGGGTGGCGGGGGTGGGTGGGGAGCAGGGCCAGAGCCCCAGGACCATTCGCACATTCAGAGGAGCAGGAAAGGGCAGGAGCTCTGCCCTTGAATTGCCCGTTTCTTCCCCAGTCTGGGAAAAGGAGTGGGGCTGGTCGTTGAATTGGGACCTGGAGCCTTATACTGTGGGCTCTGCGAAGGCTGCTTCTACACAAGGTTTCCCTCCACTGCTCTCCAGGAAGGATTCTTATGGACATACCTTGTCGTTCTCTCTCTCTGCCATAATATTCTATCAGAGGACCCCTTTCCCCAGCTGCCCTGGGGCAGGGAGGAGGGTCTGGGCCCAGGCCCCTGGCTGAACTTGGGCCCATCTGCTTTCTCCCTCCACCTCTGCGCCCCTCTCTTCCTCAGGCTCCCCAGCTTTTTTGCTGAAGTTTGTGGTGTCAGGAGGGAGACTCCATGAAAAGTGGCACCTTCTGTGGTTTATCTGTAACTCAAAAAATAATAATAAAATACCTGAACAGTTTCCTTTAGAAAAAAGAAACCAAGGCAGAAGTCAGCAGGTGAGGGAGGCGGTCAGAAGGTGGGCTAGGTCCCTTCTTGCTAGTAGCCTCACTGGCCCCCTGCCCCCTACAACTTCCCCTTGGCCCCCACAGGCTTCTGCAGACACTAAGCCCCATCCCCCTCTTTTAGACAATCAGCGTGTGAATTAGTTTGACTCATTGTCTAGTCCCAGGTCCCAGCACAGGGCCAGGCACATCCTGAGGGTTTAATAAGGGTGAGTGAACAGCTCAGCAAATGGGTCCTGGGGTTGGAGACTAATTGCCTCCCCCTCCTCTTCACTGTGGTGGGCTGGAGGGACAAACCTCTCAGCACATTTCCAGCTGGCACTGACCTTCAGCTTTCCGAGGAGGCAGGACACACATGATCCCCCAGCCACAGCTGCTCTTGATTCTCTGAAACAAAGGAGCTAATGGAGGGCCGAGGGGCTGCTCTGTAGAACCCCTCAGCCCTCACCCTGCTGAGGCCCATCTGCATCCAGGCCTTGCGCAGATGCCCCTCCTATAGATGGGGGTACTAGCCACGGGCCAGGCCCTGCAAGGGGCTGGATCTTGTTTAAGTCAGGACCCCGTGGTGGGTAGGGGACGCGGAAGCTGTGTGCTTGGAGGCTGATGCTTAGGGGGGTAGGCACTATTGCTACCGTTGGTTTAGGGAGAGGAAACAGAGGCTCAGAGGGGTTGAGTAACTTGCCCAAGGTGATGCTGTGACAATCAGAAGCGTTGAGGAGGGAGGGAGGTGGAGGATGGAGAGCTGGGGCTGGAGGAAGGGAACCTCCAGTCCAGCGGCTGGGAGGGCCACTGCTGCGGAGGCCAAGCCACCTCTGCACCAATCCCCACCTCCATCGCCCACTCCTAAAGCATCTTGGCTAGCTCTCGGGGTCATCCCAGGTGTTGGGGGGGCACCTCACCAGCTCCCCACTAAGCTGTGGGTGGTATGCCCAGGAGGGGAGGCCAGAAGTGATAGCTCAAAGCTACTGTGGGAAGTAGCAAAAGGTCTCACCTCTGTGAGACACCAGACTTGGGTTTAAATCCTGGCTCTGCTCCCACATCTAAAGTCTCAGATTACTTAATCTCTCTGTAAAATGGTGCCAAAACCCTTTTTCTCCCAGGGCCGTGCCTGCCTCTTCCTTTTCTCTTCCTCAGGGGCCTCCTCTGTGTCTGCTATCTCTTTGCCCTTCCTAGCTTGGGTCTGGTGCCTCCTCTCCCTCTTCATTCTGCCTCTGTTTTCTGATTATCTCTGTCCTATCTGCCTGCTGTGGCCGGGTCACTGGGGCTCCCTGTTGCTGCTCCCTCTCTGGGGCTGTGTCTCCACACCCTGTGTGTCCGTCTCCTTGCCCCTCCCCCGGCTTCTGATACCCCAGGGGCTGATCGATTACAGCAGCTGCTTATCGATTGGGGTGGGCATTCAAGTGTGGCTGCTGGAGGCCAATATTGATGGATAGAATTGTTGCCCAGGCTGGATGGAGTGGCAGTTGAGGAGCCTGGGGCTGCTGCTTGGGAAGTTGTGCTCCCCTCTTTCTTGCCAGGACCTGAGAGTGGACCCTGCTATGGAGGAAAGGGGGGGTGGGCCAGAGGGCTTCTGAGGACAAAAGGCCAAGGTTTATTATTATTAGCTCATGCTGTCATTTAACAAGCATTT
Organism: Eptesicus fuscus; assembly: GCF_027574615.1. Taxonomy (NCBI): domain Eukaryota; kingdom Metazoa; phylum Chordata; class Mammalia; order Chiroptera; family Vespertilionidae; genus Eptesicus; species Eptesicus fuscus. The sequence goes on along the minus strand of NC_072492.1, from coordinate 28,824,497 downwards.
ATTGAGCACCTACTACATACCAGCTGGAGATGCAGCAGTGAACAAGTGCACAAAAATCAATTAGATAATACAGCAATCCTGTGAATCAGATTCTGTCATTACCCTGTTGTAGAATTGGGGAGACTGAGGCTCGGAGGCATGTGCCCCAAGTCTGTAGAGCTGGGACTCAAACCCAATTCTGTCTGACTCCAAAATGATTGCTTTTTCCTTTTTTATTTTGGTTGCTGTCTTAACCATTTAAAAAAAATTAAATATATTTTTATTGATTTCAGAGAGGAAGGAGAGGGAGAGAGAGTCAGAAATATCAATGATGAGAGAGAATCATTGATCAGGTGCCTCCTGCATGCCCCCTACTGGGAATCGAGCCTGCAACCCAGGCCTGTGCCCCTGACCAGAACCTAACCCAGGACCCTTCAGTCCACAGGCCAACGCTCTATCCACTGAGCCAAACCAGCGAGCGCTATCTTAACCATTTTTAAGTACAGTTCAGTAGCTCAGTATATTCCCATTGTTGTGCAACAGATCTGAAGATCTTTTTCATCTTACGAACCTGAAACTCTATACCCACTGAGCAACAATTGCCCATTCCTTTCTCCCAGCCCCTGACAACCACCATTCTATTTTTTGTTTCTATTAATTTGACAACTTTAGATACTCATATAAGTGGAATCATATATTGGTTGTCTTTTTATGAATGGCTTATTTCATTTAGCATGTCTTCAGGTTCATCCATGTTGTAGCATGTGACAGGATTTCCTTCCTTCTTAAGGCTGAATAATATTCCGTTGCATGTCCATACAACATTTTGTTTATCCATTTATTGGTTGCTTCCATCTCTTGGCTGCTAAAAATAATTCTACAATGAAGCTGGGTGTACAAACATCTCTGAGATTCTGTTTTCAATTATTCTGAGTATATACCCAGAAGTGTGATTGCTGGATCATATTTTAAATTTTTGAAGAACTGCCATACTGTTTGCCATAGCGGCTGCACTATTTTACAATCTCACCAGCAGTGCACAAGAGTTCTAATTGTCCCACATTCTCACCAACATTTATGGTTTTCTGTTTTTTAAATAGTAACTATCCTATTGGGTGTTAGGTGACATCTCACTGTGGTTTTGATATGCATTTCCCTTGTGATCATTCATGTTGAGCATCTTTTCTTGTGCTTGTGGGCCAGTACATATCATCCTTGGAGAGATGTTTATTCAAGACCTTTGCCCAGTTTTTAGTTGGGTTATTTGTTGTTGTTGTTGACTTGTAGGAGTTCTTTATATATTCTGGATATAACCCTATATCATAATGATTTGCAAAATTTGTCTCCTATTTTGTAGCTTGCCTTTCACTTTGTTGATTATGGCCTCTGATGCACAGAAGTTTTGCAATTTTGATGTAGTCCCATTTGTCTGTTTTTTTCCTTTGTTACCTGTGCTTTCATTGTCATAGCCAAGGAAATTGCCAAGTACATTTAAAATGGTTTCTTTTACTAGTAATCATTCCTCTCTGCTGTCACTTTTGGGTGGGTGGAAGGGAATGGGGTAGGACAGTATGCAATAGTTGATGGAATCAGGAAGTGTTTAACCAGGAGAAGGGAAGCCCCTTACGTGGTGGTGGTAGTGGGAGAGGTGATGAGGGCAGTGGCCATGGTATTCAGATTACAGAGGGGCTTTCATGGGTCATAGTAGTGACCTCTAGAGGGCAGGAATGGGGCCAGTGGGAGACTTAGGATGGCAGATAGCAGCTCATCCAGCAGGATTCCAGAGGTTGAATAGGGTATCTTTTAGGTAGCGAGCTCCCTGTCACTAGAGGAATGCAAGTACTCAGATGACAATTCAAGTAGGATGTTGCATAGAGCCTTCAGGCAGAGGATATTAAGGTTGGGTTATGGCCTCTGATTTTTTTTCTATTATTCAGTAAGGAAGGAGGGAGCTCAAAGCTTCAGCCAGTGGGGTGGAGTGGGTAGGGTTGCAGCTGACAAGTGCTTTCTCTGTGCTTGGGGAAATCTTGTGATTTGGGGTTGAGCCATGGAGGAGATTCCCTGTCATCCTGGAGCCTGAACCCAAGCTTTGACCCAGCTGACCCAAGGACTCTGGAGCTCTGGCAGGGCTGGAATTGGGGGAGAGAGATGAAGGTGTGGCTCCATCACCTGCGAGGTGCTGCTTACGAGCAGAACAGAGGAAACACAGGCTTAGAGCCCGGCCCACCTTGGTTCAGGTGCTGTCTCAAGTATTCACCGGCTGGCTGGCTGGCTGGCTGGCTGGCTGGCTGGCTGGCTTTGGGCAATTTCTTTAACTTTCCTGGTCCTCATTTTCCTCATCTGAGAACGGGGCTGTCTCCTCTCTTGCAGGGTTTTCTGTAGAATGACAATACCAGGTGCCTGGAGCCTGGCAGTGTTCAGAGTTAACTCACTAGCTGCCTCTCACCACTCTCTGAAGCCAGTGACCCTGGGTGGGCTGCTCACCCCTGACCCTCGAGTGACTACTTCCCACCGCTGACCTGTGTGGACCTTAGCCCCTATTCCGTCCGGGGGCTGGGAACCCAGACTCCTGAATCCAAAACCCAGCTTGGCCATGGCAGACACCCACACTGGCCCAGGGGCCCGCGTCTGGGCTGGGCAGGTGGGGCTGGATGGCAGCCTGTATCCTGTTAGTTCTTTGTCTCTGCCTGTCCCCGCTGGCCCCGGAGCTTCCTCACTCCCAGTTGCCCAGTTCCTCCCAGCCCTGCAACCTGTGGCCTGGAGCATCTCCTTGCCCCTTTGTACCCAAAGACCCTCTACATAACACCCAGCCCGGCCTTGCCCATCGTGGAAAAAAATCAAATCTCATTAAATGTCATTGTTTTCCTCCAAATTTGCTGTGAGGACACTTTGAGGCTCCTCGGTGTTACTGCCTGTTCCCAACTTCAGCCCCTCAGCCACCACCCTCGTCTCACCAGGGACACGGGGGCTAGATGGCAGTCAGCGCGGAGGGGGAGGGGGCTGTCTGCTGGGGCCCCCAGTCTGCTCTGGCCCTGCAGCATGGCCAGACTCTGGACATGCCACTGATTCTGGGGAGTGAGCATTTCCCTGTCTTGCTGCCCCATCTCCTGGACTTGGCAGAGGGGTATGTGTTTCTGTGTGTGTATGCCTGTCTTTGTCAGTGTCTTAATTGCGTGTTTCTATGAGTCCAGGGGTGTCAGTGGTATGTGTCTGGGCATCTGTGTCTATTTTTCCCTGTATATGTGTGTATGTCTGAGTGTGTGTGTGTGTGATGTGTGTGTGTGTGTGTGTATTTGCGTGTTTGCGTGTTTGCATGAATACAGTGCAGGGGTGGTGGTGCTTGGCTGGCAGTTGAACTCTGGAAGGGGCTTGTTCTGGGATAAACCCAAAATACAGTTTTGTTCCAAAGGGCCAAGGGCTAGGTAGGGTCCTGGAGGAGCATAGCTTCTCTGCCCTCTCCCATCCGCTTTGCCAACCCTTTGTTACCTTGAAAGCAGACACCTTGCTGATTCTGTTGGGCTGTTAGATTTGAGGTTTTGGCTGGTGGAAAAGATTTGCAACCTGATTTGGGGTGAGGGGGCATGAACTCCCCTGCTTAGGGTTGAATGGACTTTTCTTCCTCTGTGAGTCAGATAGAGTGGGTTGGGAGAGATGATTGGGCAGTGAGGGTGAGGCACAGAGGACATTCCTGTCTGCCTGGCCGTGTTCCTAGCATAATGTCAAACATCAAGATCAGCCTTAACGGGGAGAAAAGTCACAAACAGGGGCCCTTCGGCCTTTGTGGGGTCACTTGCCTCTAGCCCTCCTTCTGGGACGGGGTCAACTGTGGTGCCAGACTGGCTTTCTAAGCCCTGGGACACAGCTGAGGTGCCCCAGAGAGCAGTCCTGATGGGGCCTCCTACAAATTTGAGGGTAGGATGCTCTCTGGGCATGTGGCCTTAATGAAGCCTCGCCTGCTACACCCTCAGCCCTGCACAGACTCACAGGTGTGCATGCATGTTCTCCCCGCAGCCTCTGCTGGGGAGCTGGGAGCAGCTCTCTGGGTCCCAGGGACAGGCCAGATTTATGGCACTGGGAGAAATATTTAGGCCTGAGACAGTTTGGTTGTGTTAATTATGGAAATCTAAAGATAATCTATATTTAATGCTGAATTTTGTCAAATTTGCTAAAGAATTAGGGGAGCGTGTGCAAACAGTGACACTTCAATGAAGAACAAGGTGCAATTAAACTCTGAAATTTACAGTGGAATAATTGGAGAGCATGACAAATATAGTTATCAGCAGCAACTAATTAGGGGTCTGCTCGAGGTTTCTGGGCTTGATTAATCTCGCCTGGATGCTAATAAGTTATGCTGGGCAGCTGATAGCATTTGTCCCCTCCTTTCCACCCTCCTCCAGAGTAGTTGGGGGTGGGCATAGGACCCAGTCCGTCCATCCCTCTGGACAGCCTGGTCTGAAGGGGAATGCGGGCACCACTTCTGATGATCTTCCTTGCTGCTGACTGTGGCCAGGCCTTACCTCCATTGATTCAAGTTTAGGCCTGAGCTGGCACTGTTACCTGGCTGGAATGTGACAGCACCCTGGGTGTTGCTTGCCAGGCCCCGCTGTGAAGCCACAACCATCCCTCCTCTGTGGGTCTGTCCCGGGAGCCTTCCTCAGACCTGCTGCCCGTGTCATCCTTGAGGAGCCCACCTGGGAGGGGTCTCTGTCTGACTAACCAAGAGGAGGGAGTGACCCTCCAAGAACTCTCCTCTCCACGCCCACCCTTTCCCCAGAAGTTCTCCTGGCTAGCCTGGCCCGAGTGGCTCCGTGATTGAGTGTCAACCTATGAACCAGGAGGTCAGGATTCGATTCCCAGTCTGACCGGGTTTCGGGTTGGGGGCTCGATCCCCAGTAGGGGGCGTGCAAGAGGCAGCTGATCAATGATTCTTTCTCATCATTGATGTTTCTATCTCTCTCCCCCTCTCCCTTTCTCTCTGAAATCAATAAAAATATACTTAAAATAAAAAATAAATAAATAGATGATATAATTAAAAAAAAGTTCTGGCTGATAGATCCACACCTGGGGTTGCCTGAGGCAGTGGGGCATGAACCCCATCCTGAGCAGTCTCCTGCTATCTCTTGCCTTTGCTCACAGCTAGAGGCCTGGTGTACAGTGGTGAAAAGAAAAGGCTTATGAGGTCTCCAGCCAAGCCTTGAGGTGTTGCTGTTGTTAAGTAACAGTGTGTGCGAGGAGGTGGCTCCGATAGCCTTCTTGCTTCCACTCTCTCTACAAACAATATGCCTGAAATGCAGATCTAGTCATATCCTGCCCCTGCTCTGAAACCTTCAATGGCTCCCACTGCCTCCAGGATAAAGTGCACACTTCTTAGCTTCCTGGTCAAAGCTGTCTACAGTCTCCTCTAGTCTGGTTCCTACTTCCTTTTGGGCCCCTCCGACTCCCTTAGCACCTGACAGTCTGAAGGCTTTTATTGAGGCAGTTTCCATGGTCTGCAATGCCTTCTCTCCTCCCATCCCCATGTCCATCCACCTTCCAGGAGACCCACTTTAAGTATCACCACCTCCCCAGCCCCCCCCCCCCTGATGCTCCCAGTCACATCTGTTGTCCCGCCCCCACCCCATCTGAATTCCCTCTTGTTGCACAGTTGTCCTTTATGGCTGTGTGTCACACTCCTCCACCAGAGTGCAATAGATGCTGTGGGCACCAGCAAAATGGACACCCCCCCCCCCCGACACACACATTGGCTGCCCCCCTCCTTGGGTCTGCCTCTCCTGTGCAGTCTTCTGGACTTCAGGTTGGAGGACTTGGGGTCAGGGGGTGCTTTGTTCCTTTTTTTGCAGAGCTAACACCCTTTGAGATTCGGGTGAAAATGACAGAACTAGCTTCTTATGTTTGGACACTGAGGCAAGGCCTGATTGGCCCATTTCACAGATGGAGACATGTCTTGGCCACTGCACAGTCTTGCAGAGACTGGCAAGTCACTGGTTGCAGGAGGCATCAGATAAACCGAGGTTTGGAGCAACTTTGCTGAGGGTGACGAGACCTGGGAGGGGGCAAATTGGGACTCAAGCCTCTCTGACTTATAGGTTAGCAATTTTCCTCCACAGCAGTTTTTCTGATGAATCAAGACCCCTGGCTCTGAGGTAACTGCAAATGGTGCCTCAGGCTTCAGATCGCAGCCCCCAAATCTTCAAGTGCTGTGTGCCTGTAGACAGATCACTAGCCTCTCTGAGCCACAGCTTCCCATCGAATGGTCAGCAGATGCTTAGTCCCTTCTTTGCAGGGTTATGATGGGATGAAATGAGGTGATAGATGCAGAGATCCTTCTCACCTACAATGGACCCCCTGGGAACTTGGGCTGGGGATCCCCTAGGGACTCTTGGTTTGTCACTTGGAGCTGGGAGGGGGAGCACAAACACCCGCAGGTCTCATTCAGCCCTTCTCTGGGGGAAGGAGAGAGATCAGGGGTCTCCTTTCTCAGGAGCCTCCAGCCCTTGCTGCTGCTGCAAGTGATGGCTCTGTCTCCATGGCAACTTGGGCAGGCCGCCTGCAGGGCCTTTCGTGCCAGCGCATTGACCTCACTTAGGATGATTACCTTTTGGCAAATAAAATAATTGTGTTAATAAAGAGGCTGTTTGCCCCTTCATCCCCCACCCGCTTGGCCTGTTCCCCATCCCTACCCTGGAGGAAAGAGATGTCCCCCACCCCCCAATTACCCTGGCCTCTGGGAAGCCTTACTCTTAAATAAGTTGTTGACTAAGACCCTGACTGGGTTTTAATTTTTGCCAATTTTAACTGTCTCCCATCCTCTCCATCTTGGCTTCTGCCTCCCTGCCCCAATGTCTTTGTTGAAGTTGCATAATTGGGATAATACTGCTCTTCCTGTCTTCCTTCCACATGGCTTCAAATACCCATTGGACCTCCCGAGCTATCATAACAATAAATTCTCTATTGAGGCCCCCTCGCCTCCCCCCCCCCCCGTGTGTTACACCCTTTACAAGTGTCTTTGAAAATGTCCTCTCTTCGTCCCTGTAACAACTGTGCAAGTTAGTTTCAATGCCACTGGACAGAGCAGGAGACTGAGGCCCTGAGAAAACACATGCTTTGCAGGGACTAGGGACCCGGGGTGGGCCAGCCTCTGGTCTGGAGAATGGGCTCTCCTGACAGGTGTGGCCAATACACACTGGCCATTGGCTTGGTACTAGACTGGGCCGGGCTTCCGGAGAGGAACAGAGCCCCAGGTTGGGGGAGGAGACGGACACAGCCACAGAAAACGGATGTGCAAGGTGCAGTGTGACCAGTGCTCCGAGACCAAGAAAGTGACGGAGACCGCCTGGAGGTGCTGTGCAAGCAGACCCCACCGTCAAGCTCTGAGGGCGACAAGGAGGGTGACACCGATGGTCACAGAGCCCCGGGTAGGTGGCGGACACCTTGCTGAGTGTCTCACTTGTTAGCTCACGCTGCTCATCACAACCCCATCTTACCGCTGAGAAAAGTAAGGCTCAGAAAGCTTCGGTGAATTTTTCAAGGTCATACAGCTGGTCCAGAGAAAGGATTCAAACCCAGATTTGTCAGACATCCCTGCCCACGCTCAGTGCTTGTTTGAACTTATCAGGCAGCCTTTCAGATCATGGACAGAGAGGAACGGAGAGGAAGGAAGGAAGGGAGAAAACCACAAAACAGGAGTGCAGGCTCTGTACACAGGGTGGGCCTCTTGGAGGTCTGCCTTAGCCACGTTTCATTATCGGAGGCTCTTGTTAAAAATAGGCTTGCCAGTCCTAGCCGGTTTGGCTCAGTGGATAGAGCATCTGCCTGCGGACTGAAGGGTCCCAGGTTCGATTCTGGTCAAGGGCACGTACTTCAGTTGCAGGCTCCTCCCTGGCCCGGGCCATCGTCGGGACTCATGCAGGAGGCAACCAATCAATGTGTTTCTCTCACATCGATATTTCTCTCAGTCTTTCCCCCTCTCTTCCACCCTCTCTAAAAATCAATGGAAAAATACCCTTGGGTGAGGATAAAAAAAAAAAAAAAAAGGCTTGCCAGCCTGGCCGATGTGGTTCAGTGGTTGGTGTCGACCTGTGAACTAGGAGGTCATGGTTCTATTCCCAGTTAGGGCACATGCCAGATTTGCAGGCTCGATACCCAGTAGGGTGCATGCAGAAGGCAACCAACCAATGATGTTTCTCTCTCATTGATGTTTCTTTCTCTCTCCCTCTTCCTTCCTCTCTCTGAAATCAATAAAAACATTAAAAAAAAGGCTTGGCAAAGAAGGGCCCCCCAAAATTGTGGCTAATTTGGGAAATTTACTTTTTACCAATGAACACAAAATAATGCCATGTGAGTAGGCTATTTGAAAGCTAATTTTAAGCCTCCCAAATAATGATATAAGTCAGGGATCTGCAGGTAGTGATAGGGCAAAGCTTTCAAATTGTGAGGTACTCTATCCTCACTGGATTCTGGGGTCTCCCTGTGGCTGGAGGAATAGTATTATCCAGACATAACATCAGCAGTCTGGATTAGAGGCCCTTTGTAGATATGGGCCCAGGCTAGAGACCCTAGCTTGTCTTCACCCCCAGCCCACCCCCATGAGAGGCCCTGCCCCAGACAAAGTGACTGGACAGGGCAGGGCCAGGCAGGGGCTGGCATGCCCGCTGGGCACGCTAGGTGGCGCTCTGATATTGCTCAATCTTCTGAGCACCAGGATGTGCAGGGGGTGGAGGGTCTGGTGGGAGTGACTCTGAGAGGAAGTCACTCTCACTAGACCTGACACCTGTGGCTAGGGCTAAGCGTGGGGGCACTGGAGATGTCAGAAGTCAGGCTGGGGGTCAGGAACACTGTTCCACTCACGACTCCTGGTCATCCATGGGCCCCCAAGCAGTGGGGGCTGAAACTGTAGCCATTGGAGGGACAGAGAGAGCAGAGGTGCTGGGTTGGGATGGAGATGAGGGGCGAGGGCAGAGTAGCCCAGCAGTGTGTGGCTGATACTGAGCCCGGTGACATGGGAAGGTTGTCCTCTCATTGACCATTAAAGCCCAGGGTTCTAAACCGGGGTCCACCTGCAGGTGGGGCTTGCCCACTTACCTGCCCTTGGACCTCAGAACAGGTTAAGAGGCTGGGGAACGGGGAGATGTGTGTAATGCCCCCTGCAGGCCCCTCTGTGTATATCTGGGGCTCTGTCGGATCTAGAGAGAAAGAAGAACCCCAGCATCCATTTGGGGTGGAAGGAAGTAGAGGGGCAGACCTGCCCAGGGCCTCTTTTTCAGCAGACTGCTTGCTTACTTCCCTTATATCTGATTCAGGTGGGGAAACTGAGGCAAGGGGGAACCATTGAGAGAAACCAGGAATCCCTGAATGCTGGTAGGTGTAGGGAGTAAGGTGGCAAATGACTTCCTTGGGGACCTAGGGAACCTGAACTTGGTGGGGAGTGGGGGGAGGTGTCAAATGGTTGGCTGGAGACATGCCAGGAGACAGGAGAGAGAAGGGCAAGAAGGGTCTGGGAGGAGTAAGTCAAGGGCAAGGGCAGTGGGGGCAGACTTAGTCAACAAACATTGTGCAAATGTTTAGTGAGCACCGTATGGGGGCCAGGCACTGTTATAGGTGCTGGGGATTCAGGGGACCCAGACAGACAAAGTCCCCATCCTGAGGGAGGGTCCGTGGAGTCAGGATGCTGAGGGATTGACTCAAAGTGGTTCCCTCAAATCGCCCAACATCTCCAAGTGCCTGTTTCATCATCTGTAAAATGGGATAATAATGCCTCCTCATGGGACTGTGGCGAATGTTAGATGCATGGAAAGTGAGTAGCACTGGGCCTGCCATCGAATGAATGGACTGCGGTGGGTTTTGTTAGTTCACCTTCCTTGGGTTCCTCATCTAAAAATAATGGGTTCATAACATCTGCCCTGCCCACCTTATAGGACCCTGTTGTGAGGTTCAAGCCAATTAAGAAAATGCATGGGAAAGGGTAAATTTAAACTGTGTACGCGTGAGTGTGTGTGTGAAAGACCGCAGGGTTTGTGCTCCGTCTATCCTGCAGGTGGCCTGAGCTCAGGTAAGCTGTCAGATGGACGTGCGGTACCCTGGCCTTTCATGTCAGGATGTCTATTCCTGGAGCCTTGGGACTGGAATTTAGGCACTGGTGGAGGTGTGGAGATGAGGGTAGCATTTCTCCAAAGGCCTGGGAAGACAAGAAAGAAATATTCCTGTTCCATCTCTAGCCGGGGACTGGGCAGGGCTGTCTGCTGAGGTCAGGGGGTCATCTCTTCCCTCTATGAACTTCCTTTTCCCCCATGAACCTCCCCTCCCCCATTAACCATTCCCTCCAGGCCCAATTCCTGCCTCCTAGCTACAGAACCACCTAGGGGAAAATAATACAGTGGGGCTCTGTCCCAGAGATTTTTTGTGTCTGCACCTCCCTAGGGCATAGGTACCGCAACCCCCACCTGCCCAATCAGCTGACTGAGTGGTGGAGCCGACCAGGGCTCAGCTTGGACAGGGGCTGAAGAGGCAAGGAACCGGGAGAGATGTCTCCCATCTGGGAGGATTTGAGTTGGGGGCAGCTTCCTCTCCCCCAGGAAAAGAGCTGTAAGGAGGCAGTCTGGTAGGGTAGAAAGAGCATGGGTGTTGGGGTCAGCCAGCCTGGGTTCCAGTTCTCTACTAGCAAGACAGATGGTAACAGGAACTACTCTGTAGGGTCCATGTGAACTTTCATGAGATAACCTGTGTGAGGTGCCTCAGATTCTGAATCCAAGCTTCGTGGATGGGTCAGTTAACTGGGATTTGGGCAATTTTGTGGCTTCCCATCCTTCTGCCCCAATTGCTTTTCTAAGCTCATTGATTGATTGAGGAGGTGGAAAGGAAAGATGCCATTCAGTTGGGGGTAGGCTGTGAGCTGAGCAGAAAATCCCAGAGTCTATTTCCTTTCTAGGATAGCAGAGATAAAAAAGAAAGAAAGAAAAAAAAAAGGAGCTTTTCTGGCTGGGAGATTCCAAGAAGACCTCGTAAAAGAGGAAGTGCTACTAAACGAGTTTTCTCAGATGGCTCTGACTGGCTGACCGGTGGGCAGGGAAGGGGGTGCTGATGGAAGGGATGGCCTTGGCATAGCCTGGAGGTGGGAAGGCTGGGCACACATCCACAAAACTGCAGAGAGGCTGCTTTCCTAGAGCAAAGGGTGAGTGAGATAAAAACTGAAAGGGAGTTGTCGCAAATTCCTGGATTAGTCAAACAAAAGCGGAGTGCACTGGGAAGAATCGGAATTATTTGCAACTTCCTAAAATCTTCTTTCAAATCCCTGGATTTACACTGCTCACCTCCTTTTCCCTTCCCCTCCAGAATGACAGGATTAAAAAACAACACTGAAGGAAAATATACCCCAAAGAACGTTCCTGTCCCTTCTTCATCCTCATCTCTCAGCTTCACATTGTGTCCTTAACCCCATTCCCACTCCTCAGAGAAAGAAGGTGGTGCAGGAGGGAGACTAGGGGGAGCGGAGCAGGTGGTCCCCAACTGTCCTCAGGTAATAAGGAGGGATGGCCTGTGTTGGAGGTGTCCCAGGGCAGACACACATGGGGGAGGATCTTGATCTCTGCCAGAAACATGCATGTCAAATGATTTACATTAAATCGGGCTCACAACCCTCTTCATTCTTCAAATGGATGCTAAAAGAAGGAGATGGTGTTTGGCCAGCAGAGAGGGAAGAGGAGAAGGAGCTAGAGGAGAGGTGGAGAAAGGGGAGGAGGAGGTAGCCAGATGATAGAGCTGCTTATTTTATTTTCTTGTTCCCGGAGCAGGCTGGCAAAGCCTATTCCTAACAGACAGCAGGCAGGAGGCAAGAACAGGGCCTTAGGGAGGAGACAACCTGGGCCCTTTTCCCTTCCTGCTCTCGTCTATCACCCCCTCTGTCTCCTCCCCCTCTGCCTCCATGAGTCAAATCCCAGGTGGACTCCTCCAATCCCAGGTGCTCCTCTGTGCGTCCCGTGAGCTGCACAGGCGGGGATGATTTTCTTTCCTTCTCATTTCAGACTGAGTTTAGGATTTCTCCTGCCAGTTACTGTGCGGCTTTGGTCCTTTCTGGGGGACAGGCAGAGGGCGGATGGTTCTGTCTTCCTCCACACTGCCAAAGCCCAGTCAGTCTTCAGTGGGCTGCCAGTCCTCCAGGGGGGGTGTCTGCAAAGCTGGAGTTCCTCTTCCCAAACCATCCAAATGGCCAGTGTTATCAACAGCTGGCTTAACATGAAACTAACACATTTCCCAAAACAGGTAACAAGATTTGAAGACTGAACATGGTTAAGTGGCATAACCATAAAGTTCAGTCTTTAACCATACATAATGTGTCTGGGATAAAGCATACATTTTTATGAACAAAGTGGGTAATTTGAGAAAAGGGATCAATGACAAGAAGAGACCCTATTTCAGTTCCAGAGGAAGGGAGGTTGGTGGTTCAGGTGGTGAACGCGGTTGGGAACTTAGATGGCTCGTGTGTGTGTGTGTGTGTGTGTGTGTGTGTGTGTGTGTGTGTGTGTGTTATGAGCTGACAAAGGAGGGAAGCAGAGGGCATCGGTCACCAGAGGGATGAGGGACAGACTTCCCAATCCGGAGGAGGTGAAGACACAGAGCGGAAGGGACATGCCTGGGGTCAGGATTGTGTTCCTGTGGTGTTCCAAGTATCTGAGCCAAGCTGCCTCCTGGTTTTGCAAAGCATGGATATTAATAAGGGTGATTAGTAATCATGACGTGTGAATAATAAGGGGATGGTTAATTGTCCTGGTTATGATGAACAGCCGTCACTGGGAGAGTGTGGGGGAGTTGGGGCCCCCCCAAAACACACACATTTACACTCACGTGTGAACTGTTCTTGGCTGCTGCTTATGAGACTACAGAGCCGGCAAGCTAGAGGGTTATCAGTATTTTTAAAGATTGAACCTAATAAGGCAGAATTTTGAAATTCACTTATAATTTCCTTTTATACAATTATTAAAGGACACATGTTCCCAGCAGAAAATTTGGAAAAAATTTATTAAGGAAGGAAAAAACATTAAAAAAATATTAAGGAAGGAAACAAAAACCACTATAAAGATTTTGATTTATATCCTTCTAGTCTTCTGTGTATACATAAATATAGCCATAAACTATATTAAAAAAACATAATTAGGATTATATTCTGCATGGTATTTGGTAACTTACTTTTTATTAAAACTTACAAATACTTCATGTACACTTCTCTATGCCATTAAATATTTGAGAATATTATTTTTAATGAGGGGAACAATATTTTGGGCTAGAGGGAGCCCACAAAAAAAAGAAGTCCTTCCTTTCCTGCTTCCTCCTTAGAGAGGCCAGGAACCTTTAGGACTAGGGAGGGCAATGCTGGGATGGGGCAGGGTACTCAGTGGGCACCTGTGAAACAGGAAGTGCAGCAAAGAAGGGGGCGGGGCTGCTTCAGAACCTGAGCTTCATGGAGAAAAGTATTTTCTGAAAACGCCTAAGTGTTGTTGTGTGTGTGTTTTTTTTTTTCATATTCAGTTGAGGATAAACAAAAGCCAGATCTTTCATTGGGCACAACTAGAGCCCAATGTCAGTGTTAGTACATGGTTCTGGAGACATTCTGCACTCTTTTGAGCCTCAGTGTCCCCATCTATATGTAGAGGAAACAGCCCCTCTCTTTTGCCCGCCTCCTGGAGGGCTATCATCAAGGGCTGAGACATATGCCCACTTAGGAAGATGAAGAATATTGGAAAGAGCAAACCTCCAGTGTTCTTTTTATTTATTTATTTTTTAAATTTACACACACACACACACACACACACACACATATATGTATATATTTTGTTAATCCTCACTCAAGGATATTTTTTTTCCATTGGTTAGAGAGGGTGGAAGGGAGGGGGAGAGTCATAGAGAGAGAAACATCCATGTGAGAGAGAGACATCGATTGGTTGCCTCCTGCACGCCCCCGACCAGGGTTGAATGGAGCCTGTAACCGAGGTACATGCCCTTGGCCAGAATCGAATTCAGGACCCTTCAGTGTTCGGGCTGATGCTCTATCCACTGAGCCAAACCAGTTAGGGCTCCAGTATTCTTATGTAATTTTCATTCATTCATTAATTCATCCACTAGGTAAATGAGCATGACCCATGATCTGTTTCACGCATACCATTCCCACTTACCCACAAGCTCTGTGATCATGGGCGAGGTGCTTCCCTTCTCTGTCCTCAGTGTCCTCAACTGTAAAATGGGGCGATTATAATGACCTGTCTCACAGTACTGATGGGAGGAATACAATGCGATGGTGAATTTAAAGTGTGCTGGTACATAGTCGTTGCTCAGTAACTATTAGCTGTCATCATGGTCGTCATCATTACTGCCATTACTCCTGTTATATGTCAGGCACTGTGGATGAAGAGATGACTAAGATGATGGAGACAGCCAGGCCAGCGTTGCTCAGTGTTTGAGCGTCGACCTATGAACCAGGAGGTCACGGTTCGATTCTCGGTCCAGGCACATGCCCGATCCACGCCCAGGTTGCAGGCTTGATCCCCAGTGTAGGGTATGCAGGAGGCATCTGATCAATGATTCTCTCTCATCATTGATGTTTCTATCTCTTTTTCCTCTCCCTTCCCCTCTGAACTCAATAAAAATATATATATTTTAAAAAGATGGCAGACACAGTTCCTGCTCTCAGGGAATACAAAGTCAGCTACACAACGTGTTCTGGGAGCACAAAGAAAGGATGCTTTTTTCCGGGTGAGGGGGATTTTAACAGGCAGCTTCCTCCCCCTCCGCCCTGTGATGCTCCCAAGAGGTGGCCCCCCAAGGTCTGGCCTAGTGTGCAGCTCCTCCAGTCCTCAAAAAGCCAGGCCAGCCCTCCCCCAGCCCCCCATGCTGTGGCAGCACGCAGGCTGTTTGGAGAGGTGACAAAAAATTAAAATTAAACCTAAATTAAAAAGAAGATTCCCATTTCCTCTCCCCATCGCACTTTCCACCTTAATTTTATCGCATCTTCCTTCTCGTTTTATTGACTTTTAGAAGCATCGACACAAGATTTAGTGTGGAGCAGGAGGGGAGGTAATAAATGTGGTACTCCTTTTGCCTCCAATTAATGCGGCCAGGGACTGGGGCAGGTGGGGAGAAGGGGTCCCGCTTCTGGGTGGGAAGTCCCTTGGAAGAGGGAAGCTCCAAGACCACAAAAGTGGGGGAGATACCCCAAGATGGGGGGCCACAGACCTGTTTCCTGGTGACTCAGAGAGAGAGAGAATCAGTCCAAACTATGCAAATCAGGCCAGAAAACGGATTAGAATTCACAGGCTCCCTGGTCTGGCTTTGCAAACAACTCCAGAACTCTCCCCCTCCCCCAAACTCCACCCAGATTTTCTGGGACAAAGATTCCCCACCCACCAAACAGACCTTTATTTAATTTTATTTTATTTCGTGCTCTGATGGTGCCAGGCAGCTTTTCCTCCCCTTCCCACCCTCCCTCCTTTCTCCCTCCACTTATTTTTTTTGCTGTCCCCCACCCCAATCTCTAATATTTTCACCCACCCACGGCGACGCTGCGTGTTTGTAATTTTCTTCTGACCCTAATGGCTCCGGTTTCCCCTCAGTATTTAAGCGGAACAAGACAGAGGTAAGTGGCAAATCAACATCGGTCCCTATTTACCCTGCCAATTTCAGTTGAGGGTGGAGAGGCTGTCTTGAAATTAACTCTGATGCTGACTGCTGCGGAGGAATGTCTGCCCGGCTCAGGTGGGCTCGGCTCAGAGAACAGCCAGCTCCCTGCCGCCCAGCACGGCCCCTCTGGTTATCCACCGGCCCCATGACACTGGAGGAGTGGTGGGCGGTGTGGAAAGCTGGTGCCCCAAGTTTTTCTTTCTCTTTATAAAAACAGGTCCCACCCCCCTTTTTGTCCTTGGCCTTTCACTTCCCTAGACCAGTCAGTGGTTCTCCCAGTGAGGTCCCCTGGCCCACATCACCTGGGCCCTTAATAGAAGTTCAGATTCTCCAGCCATCCTACCACCTACCGAATCAGAAACTCTGGGGCAGGAGCCAGCAGTCTTTTTAAAAAACAACTTTATTGAGGTATAATTCACATTCCATAAAATTCACCCGTTTTAAGCGTACTATTCTTTTCTTTTTTTGGGGGGATAAATTTATCGAGTTGTGCAGCCATCACCACGACCCAGTTATAGACATTTCTATCACCCCACTAGGACCCCTGGTATTTACAGTTAATTCACCCCCACACCTCTAGCCCTAGGCAACCAGGAATCTACTTTCTGTCTCTATAGATATGACTATTCTGGGTGATCTTTTAAGTCTGCCTTAAAAGAACTGTTAGCATGTTTTGTTTTGTTGACAACTTTATTAAGATATAATTCACATACCATACAATTCACCCATTTAAAGCATACATTCTGATGGTTTTTAATATATTTACAGAGTTGTACAACCATTACTACAATTAATTTTAGTAGATTTTAATTCCCCCCCCCTAAAAAAAAAAACCCTGTACCCCTTAGCTGTCACCTCCAAATTCTTTCCCTCAACCCTAGGCAATCACTAAGCTACTGACTATCTCTAATAGATTTGCCTATTCTGGACATTTTATATAAATGGAATCATACAATATGTGGTCCTTTGTGGCTGGCTTCTTTCACTTAATGTTTTCACCGTTCCTCCATATGTTAGCATGTATCAGTAGTAGTCCAGTCCTTTTTATTCCACTGTATGCATGTGCCACATTTTGTTTATCCATTCACCATTTGACGGACATTTGGGTTGTTTCCACTTTTGGGCTATCATAACAATACTATGAATTATGGACATAAAATTCTGTGTGCATGAACCTAAGAAATCCCTATTTTAATCTGATCATCCTAAAAACAAGAGAACCCACTGCTCAAGGCCTCCTCCCCCATCTCCCTTCTAGAACTTTCCTTCACTCTCCCATCTTTCCACATCCACTCCTTCCTTCCTTCATCCTTTGAACAAGCATTAGCGCCGCGCTTACTGTGTGTGCCAGACTCAGGTGAGAGTGGACGCTGGGCTAACAGGAAGTCAGTACTGGCGCTTCCCACCTTCCTTCCCCTCTTCCTAAATAGGGTCCTCAGACCCTACGCAGTCACTCAGTGAGGAGCCCCTCTGCCTCCCAGACTTGGGGGGAATCCACCCTTTCACAGCTCCCCAGATAAACAAGGAGGCCTGCAGGCCCAGCGCATGTGGAGTCTCACATACCCTGTCTAACCTGCTTGCACTTTCTGGAGCAAGATTGTGGACATTTCCTTAACTTACCCCTGCCTAAGCGTTCTCCGCTGGTGAAGTGGGGTGATAACCTTCAGGGGTGCCTGGAGCATCACTGGATGGTGGGCTGATTCTGCTGGCTCCTTACCCTTTACCCTATTACCTTTTCCACTGAAGTAGTTTTGGGCACTAGTAGGTCACTCCGTTGACCTTAAGTCCCTTCTGTTTCTACATCCTGCCTTGTCACCTGCTCTTCACCTGACGTGCCTTGTCTCCCAGGATCCCAGTGCTACCTCCTCCCTCCAGAGCCTGCCTTCAACACCAGGAGCTGTGTCCTAGGGTCCTAGGCGTATCTGCACCAACCACCAAACGAATCCCAGCCTGAGCCGGGGCCTGGGTACCTCCACTCACCGGTATTTCAGGAGCCCAGGCTCCCACCCCAAATGTGTGTCCCATTCTCTCTGCCATTCTCACCACCCAAGGTCTTGGGGCACCCTCTAGGTACCCGCTTACCCCTCCTCTTCAACCCCCTCACCCATGCACTCTGCCACATGGGAGCTTGGCTTTCCCCCTCGCCCCTTGGTCTCCTTTGCCGCCCCTCTCCTTCCCCTCTTCCCCCCCCTTTATCTTGGGGATCGCTCCTATTCCTCCCTATCCTCCTCCCCCAATCTCTTTCCCCTCCCTCTTTCGGGCCACACACTGCCCCCCCCCCCCCAAATTAAAGCTTATTAGCGTGTTTGTTTTTATTGGACGCACAATAACCATAATGGGCTCTTTAATTATAGCTATGAATATTCATAGCACAGGGGTGGCTCTGGGCTTGGGAATACCAACGGAAGATGTGGGGGTGGGGAAGGGTGGGAGAGGGGGCGCTGGTCTCCGAGGAGGGACAAGCCAGCCGCATCAGTAGTGCTGCAGAGCCCACAAACCAGAACACCCGCTACAAATTTCCCTCCTGTGCTGCTTCTCTCCGTTTTCCTTTTCTTCCCTTTGCTTTTGCCTTGACTGCCTGGCAAGGTGTCTAGTGAGAGGTTTGGGATCTAGAGGCGGCCCCACGGCACAGTGCAGGCTCCACAGCGCTTCCTACTTCCCAGGCCTCCCTGGCTGTGTCTGTCTGTCTGCCTCTCTCTTCCTCTCATCTTGGTCTGGCCTCTTTTGTCTCCCCACCCACAGCTCTCTGCCACGGAAAGTTCCTGTTATTCAAACTCCTGGCGGGGACAGCAGGGCTGGGCACCATAAAGCGGAGCGTGTGCCCTGTGAATTAAGAGATTTAGTCACTTGTGGAATGACTTTATTTTATAGCGACTTCCTCCCTGACTGAGTGATGTTGCATGCATTGGTTGTATTTATAACTTAATAGCTTTTCTCAATTTTATTATACTTTTTATGATACTTGTGGCTTTATGGGACTTCATAATTTTTCTCAGATTCATTTAATTCAGCTGAGGGTGGAACTAATGACAGGAGTAGGTACCAGATTCCAAGATGGCAGGCCAGCAGGTAGGGTCCCACCCCCCAACCCCACCCCTCTCAGGCACTGGGCCTTTACTGACGTGATGGTGGTGAAGATGGGTCTGTGAGGTGATCGTGGCTTAGTTCTCTCAGTTGGGGCCTGGGGTTTCTGAAGAGAACCTGCCTGAGAGACCCCTGCTATTTCCCAGCAGGCCCCCTCCAGAGTCACGCCACCTTCGGTCACGGACAGCGTCTGACCTGTGCTTGTCCTGGGCCCACTCTCCTTCTTTCCAACACGAATTCCTAGAACCAGAGACACATCCAGCCCAGATGTCCAACCTCCTCAATTGTGCATATAGGGAAACTGAGGCTCACAGAGAGGCCATCACCAAAGTAGGAACAGGCAGACCCATGTCTTCTTATTCCCCAGAGTCCAGGCCTCTTCCTACTGCTCTCTGCTGACTCCAGCAACAGCTTTGTATCCTTTAGCTTTGCCCCCAATTTCCCTCCCTCCCCCCAATTTTATGTCCTGTTAAGAGCCTCAGAGGGAGAGTATAATCATAACAGTTAACATTTACAGGGCACATGCTTTGTGTCCTTTCGTCTTCACAACAGCCCTGCCAGAGTAGCTACTAGTGTTTAACTCCATTTTACAGATGTGGCAACTGAGGCACCATGAGATTAAACCATTTGCTCAGGGTTGTACAGGAAGTGGCAGAGCTGAGGTACCGAGAGACTCAAGACTTTTGTACTTTGCAGTAACTGCAAAGCTAAGTGGATTATTTGCAAAATTTCCTGATGTTTTCTCTCTCCAATAATTTTATTTTCTGGGGGAAGGGGTGGTGGTGGTGGTGGTGGTGGTGATAGTGATAGGTGGGTGGGAAGAGCAAATAGTCTGGAAGATAAAGCACTCAGAGCAGCGGCTCTTCATTCCCGAGCTGTGATCTTGGTTGCGAGAGGAGGTGGGAAAGCAGAAGACGTGGGTCAGCTTCGGGTGGAGCGGATGGTGGGGCCACTGCCCTCCGCAGTGTCACCCTCAGAGGGCATCTGCTGCTGTTTGGGAGATGGATGGCTTTCATCGCATGCTTTCCCCCTGCCCTGCTCGGAGTCTCCTAGGGGCCTGTGGGCCTTTACCATGTCTGAGGCTCCAACACATATAAAAATGAAGAAATGCCAAACAGGGTTACAAACGTGTCATCTGATTTACATTCCACAGTTAACACTTTAACTCACGCAAGACAATGTATATAATTGTGCTGCTCACAACATCATTTCAAGACTGAGAAGATTATGAACGTACGATAAGCTCCCTGACGGTGGGTGAGGGCAGTGCTTGGCACACGCTAGGCGCCCCAGTGTCTTTGCAGCTCCTCTGCTGAGCGAAGGGTGTGAGGGCCCGGGGAGACGCCTGTTTGAAGCTGTAAGAGAAACACCTTCTTCGTTCAACCCTCTTGGAGTCTTCCTGGGCTGATCTTGCCAAGCCATAACCTCAAAGGGCCTGTCTCAGTCAGAGGCTCCTGGACTGTTGGTGGGGGAGGGAGCCCTGGAATTCTTGCACCGGAGTCTTCTCCCCAAGAATATAGTGATGAGTGAAATTAAAATTCCTTTAAGAGTGTGTCTGGCCCTGGCTTGTGGCTCAGTTGGTTGGAGCGTCATCGCTTACATCAAAAGGTCTTTCTCCCCCTTTCTTTCTAAGGTCAGTAAAAACATATCCTTGGGTGAGAATTGGAAAAAAAAAAAAACCCCAAGTGTGCCTGGATTTCTTATACCTTTGGGTCATTAGGCACTTTCTTAATTTACAGATGTTTAGAAGCAGACCCACCTGTGTGCTCGTGAGTGTGTGTTGTTGGTGGGGTGTCGGTGACTTTTGCAGGCTGACAAAGATCTTCAGAATCTGAAGAGTTGGACACCTGCTTCAGGGGATGCTGTCTTGTTCTGTTCACGACCTGTCAGGTTCACCATTCGTGACATGGCCATGGTGTGACGTGCATGTGCTCAGTTTCTCAGGTGAAGCTAGCAGGAATAAGCTCCTTGAGGGCAGTGGTGGAAAGGGTGTGGAGTCAGGGGGCTTTGCTCTACCTGTTAGCTATCAAGTCATCTTGAGCCAAATCACAGCCTCTCCAAGCTCAGTTTCCTCACCTGTAAAATGGGTGGAATAAACCCCAGCTCCCTCAAGGGGTGGTAATGACCAGGAAAAACCTTATCAATGACAAGTGCCAAATCATTTGTCACGGTAGTAACTGTCACCTTCGGAATCTTCACGTGCATGCAGTGGGCACTCGGCAAGTCTGTTGGATGAAACAGGAGACACAGAATGACCAGCCCCGTAGGAAAGGAAAGGGTCCTCTGGCTTCCGCCTAGAAGCTCCCCTGGCTTGAGTGAGGGCCGTGCCCCAACCCTCCTCAGTGCTTCCATTACAGACGTCGGTACAGGGCCTTGAAGGTGCATTTGTAATTTTTATTGTTATATCTTTTAATTTTATTCTGCTTTCCTTGCTGTCTTGAGCAGGGGAGATAGGGAGCTGGTATTTATGGCTGCTCCCTCGACCCACCTCTTGGAATGTATGTATCAGTTAATTTGATCTCCCCTGGTTTTATTTAAACTGTTTTTCCTGATTCACTCTCTTCATTCTCCATCCACAACTCCCCTCCCCTCTCATCCCATCCTCTTTTCTGTGTGTTTCTGGGCTCTGTCCCTTTCCTTCTTCTCCCCTTCCTCTTCTCCTCCTCCCCTCCTGCATCCATTTCTGCCCCCTCCTGCCTTGCCTCTGGGCTCTGAAAGGATGAAGAGGCCTCTCACACTCAGGTTGCTACTGTATTTTCCTGGTTTCTCTCTCTCTCTCTCTCTCTCTCTCTCTCTCTCTCTCTCTCTCTCTCTCTCTGCCCTGTTGCCTGATTGACATTTACAAATTACCCAGCTGAAAGTGTTCAATCCCTGACCCGCCTGTTTCTGTTCAGCAATGAGTGAGATTTGCAAGCATTTTGTCATATAATTACTGCAAATCCCTTGAAAATTTCCACAACAAGGCCAGATGAATGGTAATTTGGGGGCCTCCAGCCCCCGGTTGCCTCGCCAGTGGAGGATGTCTGAGGCCAGAAATGCAAACCAGCCCCCAATTCCTTCATATTTATTTGCGGGGGTGGGGGGCGGGTAGGCGGGGCTCACTGGTCATTTTGTTTATTTCCCCTGGAGCTTTCTGGGAAAAACTTGACCAACACAGACACACACATACTTTTCACCTTGTGGTGCGTGCGGTGTGAAATATTTGGATTGGGAGATTTATTTGCTTTACACGGCGTATTTGTGCTGATTTTATTGTATTGACTGGGTGCATTTTTCTGCACTCCACTACAGTTTTATTGTGTGCCAGTCTCAGGCATACATCACCTGCATTGTTTTCTGCAAAAATTACACTGCGTTTCACTGTGTCTTGATAGGACTTCCTACATTAGTACCTAAGTGGGGAGATTTGCTGCTGCCATAGCTGCTCGCTGCCTGGGGCTGCCCAGGTGGGGCACTTTGGGCTGGAGACATGGGCACCTAGGTTTCTGTGGCTGCCCTTGTGCCCTCTAGACCTGGGCAGGGGGATGGACGATGGAGGAAGTGGTTGAAGTCGTCCATGGAGTAAAGATCAGTGGTCATGGGTTGAGGATGGATGAGGCCACAGCTGAGCAGTAGGTTAAAAAGGGTATCGTGTCCCCAAAGAGGGGGGTGTCCCTGTTAACTTGTCTGCTTTCTGCTGGCATTTGCTGGATTCATTCTGGGGAAGGTTCATGGGCCTTTCACAGTCTCCTGTGGGGATTAATGGGTATGTGGAAACCATGAATTCCATATGTACCATGGGCAGAGCATTTGGCTGGTATCTGATGGCATATCAGTTACAGGTGGGAAAATAGTGGCATGGAGGGACGTGGTCACTTGCCCTGGGTCACAAGCAGTGGGTGAGATTGGGCTTTGTGACTGCCCAATGCCAGGGCCTGCTTCCTATCCCTTGGGAAAGCCCAGGAGGAGGGGGCAAGTACTGGAGTTGGTGATTTAAGGCAGGGGCTTAAAGCTGGGAAGGGTTAGAAGCCATTGAGTGCACCTTCCTGAGAGATGGGGAGGTCAGCAACTTCCCAAAGACAAGCAGTCTGTTGATGATCAAGGGAAAGAGCCTTATTTCCTTTTCTCCGGGGACCATTTATAGGTTGGGGTCTGACTGTTGGGTGACTGTCTGGCCTTGACTGGCCACTCCATGGTGTAAGTTTCTGTGTGTGTGTGAGTGAGGTGACTATGTGTTGTGTGTGTGCTGTGAGTGTGAGTAAGGAGACTGTGGTGTGTGTGTGAGGTGACTGTGTGGTGTGCATGTATGTGGAATGTGTGTGAGATGACTGTGTTGTGTGTGTGTGTGTGCTGTATGAGTAAGGAGATTCTGATGTGTGTGTGAGGTGACTGTGTAGAGCGTGTGTGTGTGTGTGTGTGTGTGTGTGTGTGTGGTGTGAGTCTATGCGTATGTGTGCGTCAGGCAGGGGGCAGTAGGAGCGTGCCACGGCCTGATTTGGTGGGTGAGATGGATCACTGAGGTAGGCTTGGGCCCCCACTGTCCCCCAAGGTAGCAGTACTTGGCCGGTGGCCTCCCCTTGTGGGAGACTGCCCAGTGGGTTCCTGAAGCTGCCTCCTCTGTGACAGTGTTTTGTGGGGGCTCGCGGATAGATATTGGCCTGACCTGTTCTCAGGACGTCCACAGTTCCCTTCTGATTTGCACCCATGTGCTGGGGTGGTCAGGGGGCACACAAGGAATGCAGAGGGTTGCTTTCAACATCTCAGCCCCTCCCCCCACCCCATGCCACTTTCTTTTAAAACCAAAGATTATGTAATTAAATTAAAAGAAAAGGTGTCTCTAATAAACTGTATTTCCTCATGGCTAAGTCCCATTTTGGAGGAAGGTTGTAATACGATACCTAGAATGTTTTCCTTTGGGGATTAGCCATCTCTTCCAGTTAATTGTTTCTGCCATCATTTCAGGTGCGTGGAAGAGCAGCACCCTCCGGGAGGGTCCTCGGGAAGGAAGCTCCTGACCGGCTGGGGTGGGGCATGTGGGAGGGTGGGGGCTGCCCAAGCCCTGCAGGCTCAGCTGGCTCCTGGGGAGGATCCCAGGAGATGCTCTGGACACAGGGACACCTGCAGGCAGGGCCAGGGAGGCCTCTGCTCCTCAGCCCGCAGGCAGTGGCCCTTGCCCTGCCCTGCCCTCCTGCACGCACGCACCTATACTCGTGACCCACCCCCACGTGCACAGACATCCTCACACCCACAAACGCGTAGACAGACAAACCTCCACATTCAGACACCAACTGTGTGAACAAATGCATATAGGCTCTTGTATATGGTGGGCACAGCTTGCACACACGGGTGTGCTAATTTATATACATGTGTAAAACCATTTCCATCCAATTGAAGTCAGCTGGTGGCTTCCAGCCTTCTCCCAACTCTGACTCTGTGTGACCTAAGGCCGTGGTCGGCAAACTGTGGCTTGCGAGCCACATGCGGCTCTTTGGTCCCTTGAGTGTGGCTCTTCCACAAAATACCACGGCCTGGGCGAGTCTATTTTGAAGAAGTGGCGTTAGAAGAAGTTTAAGTTTAAAAAATTTGGCTCTCAAAAGAAATTTCAATCGTTGTCCTGTTGATATTTGGCTCTGTTGACTAATGAGTTTGCTGACCACTGGCCTAAGGCAACTCCTTTCCCTCTCTGGGCCCAGTTTTCTCTCAGTAGAGGATTTACTAGCTCCAACTCTCTGTGAGTCCTCCCTTCTCTCCTCCTGGTAGTTTGCTTCTCTCTCACCTACGGTTTCTCAGAAGGAGGCACGAGGGGTCTCTCCCCTTCCTGATCTCCAGCCCCAGCTCTGTCTCATGGCACTCACAGTCCCCACACTTCCTCTGACCACTCTTCCTCCCAATGCCAAGAGCCCGTGGTGTCCAGAGGAGAGCCCAGTGCAGGCCACAAGCATGGAAAGCAGGCAGTGGGTCAGCCATCCATGGCTCTTTCCTCTTCTCAACAGCGCCAAGGCCATGCCCAGACACGCCCCAAACTTGGGTTTGCCTGGGAAGCTTTATGGGGTCTCCTGGGTGCTCCCAGCCCAGTGCTAAATCTCCTTTCCCTGTGGATCTCCATACAGTGTGCTGGCAAAGATGGCTCATACTAGCCAACTTGGAGCAACAACAGTGCAGGATCAGCAAAGGTGGGACGAGCCGCAGTAGGAGAAAGCAGGAAGGAGGAGTGTGGCTGTAGAGGAGGTGGGACTGAGGGGGAATGTTGGGGATTCTCAACCCCAAGGTCATCTGTGCCTCCCTTAGGGTGAGGCTCTTGACTCAGTTTCCCCTGACAACGCCAGAAATGGAAGTATAAAATAAAGTTTGGGGACAGGTGTCTGTATCGGTGTCCTAGGCAGATTTATGTAGCATCTTCTTTATACTCCCCAAAATTAAACACCCTCAGTGGTGGGGAGAGAGGACAGGGGAGAGCAGGGTGGTAACCAGGGGCAACCCTCCTCTCCCTGCCTCATCCTGAGTTAATGCTACTGAAGAGCTCTCCAGGGCCAGCGAATCACCCACATAATTATCCCTGGAGGTAATGGGCTTAGAGAGGCGGGGGTGGGGAGGGAGCTCAGGGTGAGGGGTTTGTTGAGGCTAGGGGAGCTGAGGGATCTACCCTTCTGTGGAAGGTAGATGAGAGGAGAGGATGTGGGTGCTGGGCAGGTGTAAGTGCCAACCCCCCACCCCCACCCCATGTCTGCTTTTCCCACAGGAATTAGATTTGAGGGCCTGGTTTGTCTTCTATTGTCTAGTTTGAAGCCTGGTGTGTGTGTGTGTGTGTGTGTGTGTGTGTGTGTGTGTGTGTGTATGTGTATGTGTGTGTATGTAAGAGAGAGAGAGAGAGAGAGAGAGAGAGAGAGAGAGAGAGAGATTGATTCAAGGGCTTTGTAGTTTGGGGAGGGATAGGAGAAATAGATGGTGGGTCCAAATTAGCTACCTGCTTTCCAGGTTCTGCTCCTCTTCAAACTGTAGTTTTTTCCTTGGAGGAAGGTTTGGGGGTGTGAGGTTAGACCCCTCCTCTTACTGGATTTAGGAGGAAAACTGTAATCTAGGTTTACAGCTTGCCGCCCTCACCCCCACGACACATTTCTATTTAGAGCTCAGAGGGAGTGTGTGTGTGAGAGAGAGAGACAGAGAGTCAGAGAGGTGGTGAGGGGCTAAGTTGAAAAGGGCTTTGCTGGGAGGAGGGGAGGGGGCGATATTTGAGCATGGAGCTAGTTTCTGGGCACAGGGCCCCAGGGTATAAGACGACATTGGGGAGCAGGGTCCAATGGCTGGTCTGTGTCAGTGTCTGGTTGCTTCTCTGCCTCCCGCCAACCCATCCCGGCTTCAGCACAAATTTGCATTTAAATAGAGATTTTTTTTTTTTTTAATGAGAAGGACCCAAGGGAGCCCCCAGACTATTAAGTTTTCTTCTGGGGGCTGTGCGGAGCCTTCTTCATTTGCCCCTCCATCCCAGCCTCCCAGCCCTCCTCCCCCAACCAGCATATTATTCAGTGGCAGCCATATATTCTCAGGGCCAGATGAGGCCCTGGCTCTGACAATCCGAGGGCACTTGTGGGGACAATGGGGCTGGGGCTTCTGGGAAGATAGAGGACGCACAGTGCTCGACCCCCATACTTTCTTCCTCTTTGTCTGCGGAGACCAGAGCACCCCACCCTCAACTCTTTAATCTCTCTGCTGGCCCTGGGGAGTGGAGGGCCCTGGACTGGGCGTCCTGTTGCCGGTTGCAGGGAGTAGTGACAAAATTCGTGTTAGCACCATATTGGGCAAAGTGCCTTAATTAGGAGGCAGGAGACCCGGTTTAAGTTCTGTCTCTGCTTCTCCCATGCTGTTTAACCTTGGGCAAGTCACACAACCTCTCTGAGCCTTAATTCCCTCCCCTGTGGAATGGTAATACTAATAGAATTCTCCTCATGGGTGAGTGTGAGGTTGAAGGAGATAAAGTGGTTACTGGTTCAACCCAGTGCCTGGCACACGGTATGCCCTCAGTGATCACACCAAGAGGACCAGGTAGAGTGAGATGGGAAGGAAGGAGTCTGATGCTCTGGCAGATGGATCAGGACTTGAAGACAAGAGACCTTGCCATGGTTTTCTGAGTTTCAAGCTGTGAGGCTTTCTGTCTATGGTTTGAGCTCTCCGAATCGTAGAGTGAAGATTCTGAGTTAAAACTCACCTCCAAGTATTCTTGTGGGCATCAAGTTAACACAGTCGCTGGCACCTAGTAGGTGCTCCATCAAGGTTAGTGCTCCTCCACTTTCCTTTCCACAGAGTGAAGGCTGGACTTTAGCTCTTGCTTGCCCCCTTGTGCAGTGAGCAGCCTGCACGCCCACATGGGGCAGTCCTCCCCCCTTCAGCCCCTCCCACCTAGGGGCCACCTCTATCCTGAGGCAGGTGCACATCCTTGGCATCCATGTTTTTACATTTCTTCCCTTTCTTCTTCAGTTTCTTTCTCTTCCTCTGCTTTCTCCTCCTCTTCCCAGAACAAGCCGTACACACACGTCTTTTGCATGTCTGCCCGTGTCTTTGTGTAGCACGTGTACATTATTATCTCTTCCACGGGGTGTGTCTTTGTGTCTTAGAGTAGCAGTTTTCAGCCAGTGTGCCTCAAAAAATTTTAAAATGTGCAATACCTGACTATTTAGTCAGGGGCACTGACCTCTTTTCCCTTAGATTGTCAAATAAAAAAAGGACACAACAATAGCTAGCCAGTGTGAATGAATCAAAATGATACCTACTTTTTGTCAGATCAGCAAAAAATACGTTTTTTTTTGTGTGTGCCACAGAATTTTCCTAATTAGTTTGTGTGCCATGAGATGAAAATTGCTGTCTTAGGGCATGGCACACAGTAGGTGCTCAAAATTGTGTGACCGGATTATGTGTGTTCATCTGTGTCTCTCGGTGTATCTCAGCTCTCTGGAGCCCCCCAACCATTCATTCCCTTACCTGAATTTAGGAGGGACAGGAGATTAGCAGGGGAACTCCCCAAGGCTGAGGCCCTGTATCCTCCAGTCTCCTCTTAGCCTCTTCCTGGTCCATGACCTCTTCCTCGTCCATGGAAGATGATAACCCATCGTCCACAGAGCACCTGAGAAAGGCAGACTGAGGGCCACCCTTGCCCTGCCTGCAGTGGCCTCCGGTGGGCCCCCCTCCCCAGGCCTCCTAAGGCCTCCAAGTCCCAAGCTGGTAGGGTGGGAGCGGGGGAGTCTGAGGAAGCTGGGCAGGGGCTGGCGGCCCCTGGGACCCCTTTCTACAAGGACAGAGGCGGCACCAGCTGCTCCATAGAAGAAATATTCCCCAAAGTCAGAGTGGTCGTCTTGTATTTTAAGTGGCCCTTATTTATCACCGTCCTCCTGGGCTCCCTTTCGTGGCAAATGATGATAAAAGACAGCAGCGAGGGGGGCGCTGGGCTGTCCCTGGCTGGCCCTGCAGCTATTAGAGGTGGCAGCACCAGGGCAGGCACAGACACAGCAGCACATGGGCACAGCGACACAAACACACAGACACACCAATACACGTGCACACAGACGCAGACACAAACACCCAGTACCAGGTAACAGCCTGACACACACACAGTGATATGTACACAACAATGAGTGACGTGCTTACAAATGCTGATCACACACATATATGCCCAGTGATACCCAAGCTGTGAACATACACATAGTCTGACACATGTCCAGGGACACACTCAACATGCACACACATATACCAATACATGTACAGCGATAGACAGAGACACATGCCAGCACCTACTCATGTGACACATGTACACTCACCAAAACCAGCCTGCATTCATACACCCACCCCAGGTACTCACTCCCTCCTCACACCCATTGCTCATTCGTGTTCTTGACCTTCAGTGTGTCTCTACGTGGGTCTACCTTAGATGGCCTCTTTGTGTGTGCCCCTAGATTAGGCCACTTTTTCTGCACGGCAGCCAGCACCTGTGTGTGTACTCTTCTCCATATACATGTACTCACACATGGGTGTGCAAATGCACTCATAGTCCACCTGAAGAGGTTATTAGCAGATTGTTGGTTCTTTATCAACCTCAGGCCCCAATCTCCAATCTCCCAATGAAGTCATTGTCGAAAAAGAATCGGCATTGACCCTTACCTCACACCATACACAGAAGGTAACTCCAAATGGGTCACAGACCTAAATGGAAGACATAAAAACAATACAACCTCCAGAAGAAACATATAAAACCTTTGTGACCTTGGGGTAGGAAGCGGTTTCTTAGAACACAATTGTAGGCTGGAGTTGCACAGCTTTAAGCATGGGCTTTGAAATCAGAAAACCTCTCTTTGATTCCTGCTTCATTACATAACTAACTGGCTGAGTTAGCCTTGGGTAAGTTACTTGCTTTCTCTGGGTCAGATGCTTATTGTACACGGAAGGCAGGTATTATATTCCTGCCTGTAAAGTCCAGAGAACTAATGCATGAGAAATGCCCTTTAAAAGCTGGGATGCACCATACAAAGACCAGAGAAATAGGAAAAAGTCAGGTTTGTGTATTGTAATTATTCCCACACATATACCTAGGCATACCCCCTAAGCAGCAGTCCATAACCCACACACCTTCCTGACTTCTCACTCAGGGGAGCAGGGGGTGGGGGCATGTTGACCGCCCCACCCACCCTAATCCCACACCCTTTTCCACATTAGCTGCCCAGTTGCCAATCAACCTCCCTCCCCAGCGTCAGCCCATTAGTACAGCTCCCTGGGGGAAGCTATTTTTTAAAGGTTATTAGCAGATTATTGGTTCTTTATCAACCTCAGGACCCAATCTCCAATCTCCCAATGAAGCCATTGTCGTCTAATAAGATGCACTTGATAATCTTGGCATGAAGGTAGCAGAGGGCCTGGTGGGGGTCGGGGCAGCTGGAAGGAGGGAAGGGTTAACAGCACCACCCCAGCCCCCACCCCCTCGGTCCTCAAATAGCTGAACTACTGTATGTTGTAGTTTTCAACTGCAAATCATCTTTAATAGCAGACATCACGGGATGGCTCATTACATTAAGCTATTTTTCATGCTATCTCCTGTAATATCCTCTAATCCAATGCGTTTCAAATCACCTCGGGCTAAAATAAGAGACATAGCGATGTAATAGCCTAGTGTATTAGTGGGTTAATTGCCCTGTTGTACTCTTTCTAGTAGCTATCTCTGGAATGACTTCTATATTAATTGTAAATTGCTTAATACATTTAACTCCTTGCCACCGCCCCATCCCCTAACGAAGGAGGACACTACCCAGTTACTTGGTGGGAGGGTGTCTGTGTGTGTATTTTGTGGGTGCTCCTTTGCAACTCTGGTTCCCCCCTGTCTTCTCAGCCTGAGCTGGCAGATCGGGCTTTGAACGTCTCAGACCGATGAAGGGCGTGAATGAGACAGCATTTATTGAACACCTGCTATATGCCAGGCCCTTTCACCAAATGCTGTCTCCTTGGAGCCTCACAAAACCCCGAGTAGCGGCAGTATTCTCCCCAGGCATCATGTGTCTTGTTCAAGGTCACCAAGCGAAAGCTCGATGATGCTGGATTTGCACCCAGACCCGAGGGCTCCTAGAATCATAGTACCTGATGGTGGGGCAGGACTCTGGGCTTTGGACACTGGATCAGCTGTGGTCAAACACGGTCCTGGCAGGGCTGCTGGTCAGGAGGGGAGAAACACAGCTCTTGACCTGGCAGAGTCCTCAGTTTCTTGGGGAAGACAGAAGCCTCTCTTCTGGGGATCCCCCAATCTGATGAGGGGACAGGTCTTCTGCCAAGGGGAAGCTGCCAGGCAAATGGGGGACACAGCCCTTATTCTGGGGAGCCCCTAGTCTGATGGGAGGGATACAGCCTCTACCCAGGGGGGCTCTCTAGTCTGATGAGGAAAACAGTTTGTGCCCTGGATCAGCCTGTCAGATGCAAGAGACACCAATCCCACCAGTCCACACAGAGAAAAACAGAAATTAGGTGCAAATGAATGAGATGCCAGGCAGGGCGAATGGACCCTCAGATAGTGTGCTCAGAGGAGGAGGCAGGACTCGGGCCCATGGCAAGGCCAGCACCTCAGGGCCAGATTGGGGAGGGGCCCAAGCAGAGTGTGTGCGTGTGCGTGTGCGTTGATGCCCTCCTCTCCTTCCTAGGCTGATGTTCTCCTCATTCCCCTTGGCTGACCCCCTCCCACAATGGGCAGGTGCTCAGGCCAGGGTGAGGATGGAGACCTCCTGCTCCTCAGGGGCTGGTTCTCCGCACCAATAGCCCCCCCACCCTGCTCCTCTTTCCAAAGAGGCCCCCATGCTTTGCGTGCCAGAACCCGGGGTCTCTCCTGTGTTCCCCCTTTTGTCTCCTTCTTCCCCTCTGGATGGTGACAAGCGGAGGTCCCTGAGGTAAAGGAACGAGGAGGATCAGGGAAGGAAAAGGAGGTGAAAGAAGGGAGCAGGGCTAATGAAGCCTTGTCACAGAGATGGGCTCAATGTTTACCTTCCTCCACTGAGCCCTCCTAACACGCGCACACTCTACGCGTTGCCAGTGATATTCACAGGTAGTTACTGGATTAAAAACTGTTCATGGGCCGCGCACACCAGGCGCACAGCTGGGCAGAGGGCCCCAAGTTACCTCATTCTGGGATCGAAAACTAAACTCCAGGCTCTCGGTGATTTGGGCGAGGACCCCGTGGCCACCTGGTCCCTGAGATAGGTCCTTGAGACCCACCCCATAAAAAAGAAAAAGGAGAGAGAGAAAGAAAGAAGGAAGAAGGACGGGAAAGGAAAGCAAGGAAAGAGAAAGGCGGAGCGGGCAGCGAGGCCCTTCCTGGGGTCCTGGCGGGGGGTGGGCGGCTCGGCGGGGCGCGGGGTCCCAGGCAGCGGCAGCGGGGGGCGGCTTTGTCGGCGGCTGGCTCCGAGCAACCTTGAGCGCGGGCGCGGAGACAGTGATTTAGGTGCTGGCACTGGAGCGTGAAGGTAAATGGCCACATTTCACCGTCAGAAGGTGAGCCGGAGGCGCCTGCCCCTTCCCTTCCCCCCAGGCCCCGTCGGCTGCGGGTGGGGGGCTCACCTCCGCAGACCCGGCCCAGTCCCTGAATCCCCGCAGCTGGGAGGCGGCGCCCAGCCCGGGGCTGGGTGCCAGAGGAGGGCCCTAGCGCAGCCCCTCCTTTCCGACGAGCCTCTCGGAGACCGCCCAGGATGGCTCCCTCCCTGACCTCCTCCCAAAGAGGCTTCAGGAGGGGAGTTGAGAAGCGAAGGCCTAAAGCCCGAGGCACACCCTGGACTGCCTGTTTCTGGCAGGAGGGGGTGGGTGCCGGGGGCTCACCCCTCCCGTCCCCGTAGCTCCTCACAGCGGCCCTGAGGCAGCGCCTACCCTAAGCCCACAGCGCAGGTGTGGACACAGGCTCAGGAGGTTAACTGACCTGCCCAAGGCCACGATGCGGGGAAGGTGTCTATGACTCCCCAGCTTGTGTGGATGGATCCCCCTTTGCCCCCAAAACATAACCTCCAAGAGCTCTGGAATCTGGGTGGGGGTGGAGGGCTTGTGGGTGCAGGAAATGGCATCCAGCAAACCTCCCACTGCTTTGGTGTGTGGTTATGCAAATAATCAAAATAATGCACGCTCTTCATATTGAAAAAACACAGAAACGTGGGTGTGATTAGGTAACCCTTCATGTTGACCACTCTACCCCTTCCTCCTTTTGGGCCAAAGATTCCTTTCTGAGACCCCACAGTGCTGAGTCCCTTCAGCCCCCTATCCTCACCCCCAACCCCCCTGTTCTGAGTCAAACACAGTGAATGGATTGTTGAGATGAGTTATTTGATTTATTTTGTTATTTTGCTGAGAAAGAGAGGGAAAAACAAAGAGGGCCAGGCTGGGACATGTGTGCAGTGCTTGAGCAGGGTCATAACAGGGTAGGGTCACCCAGCCCATCACTCTCCAGGCTTGGGCCGGGCTGTAGAGAGAGGCAGAGTAGGGAGGAGGTGGGGGAAGAGCAGCCCAGAAGGGAGGTCCTAGCTGGTGGGGGAGGACTCAGCGCCCCAAGTCTACACAGAGGCCTCAGTGGGTAGGAGGGAAGCCACTCCTTGGCTCCCCTTGGGGCAGCTTTGGTCGTTTTTATTCATAATAGCTGCCTTTTATTGGGTACCTACTAGGTGTTAGGTGTACTTTTAACATGCCAGCAGATTGTTGGTTCTTACTATTATTCTTGGCTTTCAGTGGGTGGGGGTATCAGGTGGGGCTACCTTGCCTTTCAGGCCATTATCTTATCTCTGTGCAGGACTGAGTGCCAGGGGCCCATCTTCCTACCCGGGGTCTCAGGATCTCAGGGCATCTTCTGGATCTGCCTTCGCACCTCCATCTGGCCTTGATCTGGGGAGATGCATGCGGGGGCATGTGTGTGGCCTGTGAACATAGTAGAGAGGGGGTGGGTGGCTTCAGAGATGTCTTGTCCTGTGAAGGAGGCCAGGCGGAGTGCAGGGAAGGACGTCCCAGAAAAGCCCTTCCCAGGCCAGGATCTGGTCCTAGGTCTGGGATTTTTCCAGCCTCCACCAGAGAGGGAAGCTGGGATATTCACACGGTCAAATGTAGGCTTTGTCAGGCTGACCTTTCTGCTGCCTTCATCTACCTTCACACTGCTGGTAAGACCAGAGGTCTGTCCTCTTTCTGGGTCCAAACCCTCTGCTGCCCCACAGTGCCACACTTTGCAGGGACCCCAGAGTCCAGCGGTCCAACCCCATCTTTTGATAGATAAGGAAAGGGAGGCACAGAGAAGGGGAATGACTTGCCCAAGGTCACACAGCAAATCAGTAGTAGGCCTGCTGTCTCCAGATGACGCTGTGGAAGGCAGCCAGATGAGAAGCTCATAGGGCCCCCAGTTTGGAGACGTGAGAAGTGAGGGGGGTCCCCTCCCTCCCATTTCCTGGGGTGTTGTCAGCTTGAGCAAAGGCCACCTCCTCCCCTTCCCCATGCACCAGGCAGAATTGTCTTAATGCAGTAAATTGTTCATACACATGTAAGCAAATATCTCCTCAAATTATCTCTTATCACCAAACAGACTGCGATGCTCACCGGCTGGAGGGCCTGGGTTGTCTTTCAATCCACTGATGATGGGGAGGGGGCAGGGAAGGGGGGTTGGCCGACACCAAAAATAAACCAGCGGAGCGGGGATGGTTGTCGCAAGGGGCAGAGCGAAGTTGTCAGGCGGCGAGAGCGTGTGAGGCGGCAGGACGATAATGTGGCATGACACTTCTGAAA
Organism: Eptesicus fuscus; assembly: GCF_027574615.1. Classification (NCBI taxonomy): domain Eukaryota; kingdom Metazoa; phylum Chordata; class Mammalia; order Chiroptera; family Vespertilionidae; genus Eptesicus; species Eptesicus fuscus. The sequence goes on along the minus strand of NC_072492.1, from coordinate 28,790,531 downwards.
TGAGCGGCCTGTTGCCATGGTGAGCAGCCAGGAGGGACTGGCTCTCCCGAGGCTGAAATAAAACACGCTTTAAATGATGTTTGATTAGAATTTAGATCATGTAACCAAATACCTCAGTTCTCCTCTTCCCTGTGCTATTCTGCTTTTCTTCTTTTCTTCTCAATTCTCCCTTTCTTCCCTTCATCCCCTCCTCTCCCTACCTGGGGCAGATAGATACACACACTCATGCACACCCCCGCCCCCCACATACACATGCATGCATACATGTATGCACACACATACCCTTTCTTCCCTTCTCTTTCCAGTTATTTCATGCCTTGGTTGGACCTTGTTTTATAAAATCCAGCTCAGAGCAGAAGCCAGGGACCCCTTGGGGGCCACAGCACTGGTCTCAGGGTCACTGGCTTGAATCTCTGTCCTTCTAAGCTAATTAACAATAAATGAAAACAATTGGAAGGGTCTGAGCCTCTTGTTTGTGCTGCCCTTTATCCTTCACAAAGCTCTTCCAAATGCCAGCTCATGTGTATTCTTATTGCAGCCCTTTGCCTACTTGTGGTCATACCCATTTTCTAGATGAGGAAGCCGGGGCTCACGGAGGCCAAATGTCTTGTCCAAGATCGCGCAGCCCTCGGGGTTCTTGGGAGAAGCCTCTTTTAGGAGGAAGGGAGCACAGCCAGCTCTCCGGCCTCTGGGCCCTCAGACCTTTATGTGTTCAAGGCGTTTTGAACACCTACTTTGCTATCGGTTCTGTGAACCAGCCAGAGGATGGGCGGAGAGGGGGCGCTCTATTTCTAGAGGCTTTGGGACACACTTGTGACTTTCTGGCTATATGCCCCTATTTTTTGTTTGATGATGGATGTATGTTATATTCCTGGTGACTTTTCCAGGGCATGCTGCCCAGGTGGGGAAGATAGCCAGTCCTAGAATGGAGGGCATTGCTGCTGCTATCTAGAGTGGGTAACAGAGGTCAGCTGGCATGTGTGGATGGGGGGTGCACCCCATTGCCCTCGGAGCCCTGGACCTTCTTAGAGGCCCTGGGGGTGTTATTGTCATCTTATTTCTGTGTCAAAGAGACATGGCTTGCCCTAGTGTCCATCTTCCCTAACAGACCAGTATCTCCAGATTGTCTCTGTCATCATCAGCTAATCCATCCACCCGTTCAATCTCTTAGCCATCACATTTTTGTTCAGTGCCTGAAGTGGGCCAGGACTTTTACCACAGAGGCAGCCCTGGTCTCCACCTTCACAAATATGGGGGTTTGTGGTCCAGGGACAGGACACCTGGAGACAGACACCAAAGTGCGCACATGTGAGCAGGCTTACATGTGCGTGAGCACACACACACATACACACTGACACTCAGTCTCCTTCAGTGCAGAGTATAAAGTGCTCTGGGAACATCAGGGATGGGAGCCTCCTGGTGTCTGGTGAGGATCAAGGAAGGCTTCTCAGAGGAGGTGATGTCTGGAGAAAACTAGGAGTTTTCCAGGTGGTCAAATAGGAAGGGGCAGCCCCTGAGGAGAGACCTTGATATACCTTCCAATAGGCTGGAAGGCCTTGGGACGATTATGTCTCCCCTCTCAGAGTCTAAGCTTTTGAAAAGGGACTGAGCCCTTATGTACCTCCCCGCAGTCTAAAGGTGCCCTGAGGGTGGGTGGTATCTTCTACTTATTTTGTCTTTTCTCCAAACTAAAAGGCATTTATTTATTTGCATATCCTGTTAGTTCCGTGAAAGCAGGGATCCCTGCTTATATGTATAAGTGTCTGGCACAGGACCTGTTATATAAAAATGAGTCAACATTTATTGAGTATTTACTGTGTGCCTAGCATTGTGCTAAACACTTTACATGTTATTAACTGCTTTGGTCCTTAGACTAGTCCTACAAAGTAAGTACCATCAGCACCCCCATTTAACAGGTGTAGAAACTGAGGGTCTGGGAAGTTAATTAACTTGTCCAAGGTCACACAACTAGTAGGTGGCAGAGTCAGGATCTAGATATAGGCAGTCTGACTCCAAAGCCCACACTCTTACCCCTGAACTCTTGTAAACAGACTTGATTTACCTGTGAGTTCAGTGAGTTTTGGTGAGGAGAGATGTCACAGATTAGTGTCGGGGGTCCCCAAAGAGAAGGATGGAGGGTCAAGGTTGGGAAAGAGTAGAGAGGATGTGGGGCCACTGAGATGAACTGAGGTGGAGTGTTGCCAGGCAAAGGACAAGAGCCAGGCTGGGGATGCAGCTGTCACTGAGCCAGGCCTCCCCCTTCCCTTTTCCTCTGCTCTTGTGTGGCCACCACCAACTCTCGAGTCCAGCCCTTCACTTCCAGCCCCATGGCTTCTGCCCTCGGCGGCCTTCAGTACCCCTCGCCTGGACCTCTGCAGCCTCTCTTACCTGATCCCCACCCAGGTCCCCTTCCCCCACCTTCCTCCACTGGCTAGTTAACCTCCTATAACTTAGATTTGATTGCTTCATTCCTATGCTCCAAAACCTTCCATGGCTCCCCATGACCCAGGGAGTATAGCCAAGACCCCCAGCCTGCTCCCAATATGATCAGATCCCAGCCTGACTTTCTGGTCTTGCCTCTCTCAACTTCTCCTGTTCCAGATTGGTCAGTTCTTGGTGCCCTTTCTTATCTGCCCCTGTGCCCTCAAGAAAGGCCCTTGCTCATCCCTTAGTCCAGTGATGGGCAATCTTTTGAGCTTGGTGTGTCAAACTTCGCCAAAAAACTGAGCATAACTCGGATAGTGTGTCACTTTGAGGAAAAAACATTATTTTGCAAATGTTTCATCCTCAGGAGCAGCAAATGTTTCATCCTCGGCATGCGGCCGCCTCAGCGGCCGCGTGTCATCAGAAATGGCTACGCGTGTCAGTGCTGACACGCATGTCATAGGTTCGCCATCACTGCCTTAGTCAAAGGCCCACTCATCCTGTGTGTGTGTGTGTGTGTGTGTGTGTGTGTGTGTATTCAGCTCAAGTCTTTCTCACTCTGGAACACCTTCCTTGACCACTCCTTCCAGAAGGCATATATCTTAGCTCAAGCTGACATAAGAAAATACCATAGACTGGGTGGTTTAAAGAACAGGCATTTTCTTCTTACAGTTCTGGGAAGTCCCAGGTCAGGCCCTGGTTGATTTGGTTCCCTAGTGAGGTCCTGATTCCTGGCCTGCAGATGGTGGCACTAATCCCATAATGGCCTCATTAAACTTGATTACCCCCCCCCAAAAGCCCCACCTCCAAATACCATCACATTGGGATTGGGGTTAGGGCTTCACCATATGAATTTCGAGGGGACACAACCATTCAATCCATAACAGCATGTCTGTTCTGTGCAGCTTAGATTCTCAGGTTGTCTCTTTCAGGTTATTTCCTCAGTTTGACTCTAAGCTCCTGGAGGAGTAAGCTGTGGATGGCAATAATCATGTGTTGACATACCTGATAATAACAGCTGCCTAGTGCAGGACTTTAAAAAGTTTGTACCCCAGGACCCCCAGGCTTTACCTGTGTTTGGTCCTCTTTGGGGCCCAGTTTCTCTGGCAAGGAAAATTGAAGGAAGCCTAGAAATCTCAGATTAATTTCCTTCAGAGAAGGCAGAGTGTCCCTCCTGGGGGAAAAGGATAGAAGAGGATAAAAGGCAGGAGGGAGAGCAAGGGGAGCCAGGCACCTGCAGGGACTGGGTGTGGCGGGAGGTGAGGGGAGACAGGCACTGTGGCTGAGCTGTGGGAGGGAGTGGAATTGGACAAAGAGGCCTCTAGGAAGTGTTACTCTGTCTTGGGAATGCAAGTGCCCTTTGGGATGCTTGCCAAGGACTGGAACTGCATTTCCATGTGTTTGGGCAATGGACTGTTTTCTATGAATGCAGCCACTGTGGAGATGGGCCACGGGGTGGCCCAGAGTTAGATGGGTTATGATGTCATTGGGGGGTCCCCTGCCCTGGGGCCAGGAGCTTCCTTCACCCACCTTGTTTCTAGTTCTCACAGTAACATTGCAAGGTTGGGGCTAGGAATCCCATCCTACTGATGAGGAAATGAAGTTTTAGAGAATTTAGGAACATTGAGTGGAGAGAGAGGAAGAAAAGGAAAAGGGCGAATCTGATCCTGACTTAGACCTTTAACCCTTGACCTTTAACTCCAGAACTATATCTTAGGGTGCTTCTTGTTGTAGGAGATGTAGGAGGCTCATTAGGCTAGAAAATGGTTGTATCAGTTTAGCTCTGCCCATGGGGTCAAAGGTGGCCCAAACCCAGGCCTCCGTAGCCTGCAGAACCCTGATGACAATGGTTCTTTAACTTGGGGAAGCCCTCCTGTGAAGTCTGAAATGGGAGGGAATGGTGGTGGTGGGGGATTCTGGGAGATGTGCAGAGGGAGGGGCTGGGACAACCAGATTACTGACATTGTTCCTGAGGAAGATGAGAGAGGCTTGGAGAGGGGGTGATGTGGCCAGGGTGTGTGATGCGACGGGGACCCTGTGTCTCCTGCCCCTATTCCATAGCTCACCTCCACAGAACACCCTTCTTCTGAGAAGCCATCCCAGGGCCCTTGCCGGGCTAGTCTGCGTCTCTCAGTCCTACAATACCTGGTTCATATTATACACTGTGCAAAGCAAAGGAAAGACTCTCTTTGGTGCACTGTATTTATTTTTTAAAACAGTTTTATTAAGGTATAACTTATATAACCAACTTCATTCACCATTATATTTATTTTTAAACTAGGGGCCCAGTGCACGAATTCATGCACCTTGAAAGGAACTGTGGGCTGTGAGGCTGCGGTAGGCACAGGTGTGGTTCTTGGCCCATCCTCCGCGCCCCCGCCCAGTCCCTCCCGCCACAGCCCCTGGTCCCTTGTCTGCTGACAGCCCCGCTCCTGCCGCCGCTCCCACCCGCTGATGGTGCAGAGAAACCGGCGGCAGCAGCAGCAGGTGCAAGCAGGGCCAGCGCTGTCAGCGGGTGCGAACAGCAGCTGCAGCTGCTGCCCCTATCGCCCCTCAGGAGCAGGGGGAGGTAGAGAAGCCCTGAGGGGCGATCGGGGCTGGTGCCAGGCGTTGACAGTGGGTGCGAGCGGCGGCTCCAGCACCGGCAGCAGGTGCGAGCGCTGGGTGGGACCGTGGTGTGCAGGAGCAAAGAATTTTCAGTAACCACCACAGGCTCGCCCTGATGACAGCGACCAGCACCCCGGCCTTGGTGTGGCGCCCCCACTCACCTGCTCCACCATCCTGCCGTGGCCGACGCCCACCATGTTCCACACATGCCCCTTGGTGGTTAGTGCACATCGTAACGGCCAGTTGTTCGGTTGTTCCACCATTCGGTCTATTTGCATATTAGCCTTTTATTATATAGGATTGTTTATTGTAATAATTTTTTGCATAAAGACTACAAATCATTGCAGAGAGTGATACATTTTACAAAGTAGAACCACCTGTGTAAGCAGCACCCACATCTGAAGCAGGATCTCCCTGGTGCATCACTCTCCTGACTTCTAACCCACAGGGGTTTGTTAAAGAATATACTCACCTTTCCCTTTCCTTTTTTTCTCCTTCCTTCCTTTCTTCCCTTGCTCCCCCCACTCCTTCCCTCCCTCCTTTCCCACTGGTTCTGCTTCCAAATGGTTTACTTGAGGTTTATAAAGGTGCAGCAAAGACGAATGAAAAAGTCTTCAGCACAGGGCCCTGGGGGCAGCGCGAGGTTGGGGTCAGGAGCTGAAAGATCTGACTGCCCACTGCCAGTTTGAGGCCCGGGCTTGTGACTAAACCTCTCTGTGCCTCAGTTTCCTTCTCTGTGAGATGGGATTGATACGACTGACTTTAAAGGGTGTTTGGAAGATAAAATAAGGTATTTTTACCTTCTGCCTTCAAAGTGTTTCCTGTGCACCTGTGCTAGGAACCTCAGTAGTGGTCTGTCAGGTAACTCCGTTTCTTAGGAGGTAAGACTTACAAACATGAGTTGAGAATTGTTGCCATTTATTGAGCACCTACTATGCATTAGGGCTCCACCTTTGTCCTCCTGTCAATCCTGCAGGGAGGGATTGTTATCTACCCTGCCATGGGGTAGAGGGTGCAGAGCAGGGCTGGCAGGTCAGGTGTGGGGATGCTGGTGACCCCTTCAGCTGGGACAGGACCAAGGAGGTGTGAGTTGTCCCCCTGCTGAGTGCTCAGTAAACAGTGGGTCACAGACTGGAAATCCCTGCTATGTCCCCTTCAACAGAGGGAGGGTTCGCCAGGCAGGGGCCATGCCTTCTCCATTAGCCTAGCTCCCCAGGCTGGTCCTGGGCCCTGAGGCCTCCTCCTGCCCGTCTTCCAGAACCAAGGTCTCTTGGTGTGGCCTCAGGATGGAGGGTAATGCAGGCATCCCCGCTTGATGCCTCAGCCAGCCCCTCTTTTCTTGGTGGGCTTGGCCGGTGTGATGACCTCACCTGCCCTCTTGCTGGCCTCAGCTGCCCCTGCCCTGACCCCTGGGTTCCCCGGGGCCAGCTGAACATCTGTATCCATCTTGCCCCAAACTCTGGAGATTCTGACAAATTTCCTTTCATTGCTTCCAGCCATGTTATTTAAAGTAATTAACCTTAATTTATAAATTTTTATATCAAACTGCCTTTTAACTTTTAGAACTGGCAGGAGCAGCCTTATCCCTGGGCTCCTAATAGTTCTCCATTTAATCAAAATTCATCCATCAGGTTCCAGTGTTAAATCATCTTTTAATTGGGAGTTACATTCTGGTTAATAGTTTTATAATTCGCCTCCTCTAATAGTTTTTACCACAGGGATCTCTACTCCATTTTTCCTCACTCTATTATTGCGGTTCTGCGGGATGGCTTAGCTGGGCCCCGCCTCTCTGGCCTCTGCTGGTCGCCTCTTTTGTTCTTGGTGGTCTCATTAATTCCCTGGAAGAGTTCTCTTTCCTCCTCATTACTAGGGCAGAACTGCTCTCCTTGTGAGGTGCCGCACTCTCATTTCCACAGCCTTCGGAGCTGTGGCCAGGCCTGCTTCTCTCCAAGAAAAAGCCAGAGAAACAGGGAGGGAGAGAGGGAGGTGGAGACAGAAAGACCGAGAGAAACACAGAGAGAGAATATGGAGAGGAAGGAGGGTTCTGGAGGCCGCCGGTCAGGCCTATGGCAGAGGGGCAATTGGCTGGGAGAGAGAAACAGAGGAGTTGGGCAATGGACATGGCCCTGGCATTGGCTCTTTCCTGGCTCCCACCTACTACCCTTCAGCCCTCTTGAATGGGAGTCGATGATGTAGGAATGTAGCATGGCTGGGGCTGGGCTTCCTGGAGGTTGGCAGGGAAGTCCAGGGCCACTCCCCTTCCACTCTGGGCTGCTCTGTGCTTGTTGCTCCATCCAAATATTCAAAGGAGCCATTGGGCCTCCTGACAAGTAGAGGGAGAGAGAGACTCAAGAGAGACAGGGAGGAGGGGAGAGTCAAGAGCAAGAAAAGAAAGGAGAGGGAAGAGCAGAGAGAAAGAGAAAGGAAGGAAGGCAGACAGGATGGGGAGAAGACAGAATGAGGTCCTCCTGTCAGGAAGCCCTGGTCTGTGAGCAGACAAGCCTTGTGGGCACATGCACATACACATGCGCACACACATGTTCCCCATAACCCACACACATGCACAGCCCTGGATCCAGACCTAGGAGCAGCCAGTGCAGGGGTGGCGCCGGATTGCGGGGCTGGTCTGGAGTCTGTGGGTGAGGGTCTTTGAGAAGGCCTCTGGGGGAGGTGGGACCAGAGAGGGATGGGAACTGGGACCCAGGGCCTGGGCTGAGGCTGCAGATGTGGGCTTCCCTGGGGAAGGGGGACTTGCAGACTGGCTCAACCCTGAAGCCAGGCCAGCAGAGTATCCCTCTCAGCCCCCTCCAGTCGGTGACTTTCCATCTCAGTGGGTCTCAGCCTGACTGCACTTGGAGTCATCTGGGGAGTGTTTACATTCCCAGTGCCCTGGCCCCACTTCATACTCGGTGGTGGTTTTAAAATATATCCGCAAACCTGTTGATACTTCTCCCTTCTGAAGATGGAATCAAATTCCCTTCCCCTAGATTGTGGGCTCTTTTTACAAACAAAACAAAAAAGCAGAAGTGACAGTGTGTGATTTAGGAGGTTAGGGCGTAAAAGGCACTAGGTTTCTTCTTTGCACTCTTTTTGATCACTCACCCAGTTGCCATGCCACGAGGACACTCAAGCAGCCCTTTGGGGAGGCCCATGTGGCAAGGCACTGAAGCCTTCTGCTGAGAAATCCTGCCACATGAGTCATCTTGGGAGCGGATCCTCCAGCCCCAGTCAAGCCTTCGGATGACTGCAGCCCTGGTGGTCATCTGAACTACATCCTCATGAGAGATCCTGAGTCAGGGCCTCCTAGCCAGCTGCTCTTAGATTCCTGACCCTCAGAAACCACAAGAGAGAAGAAATGTAGTTTTTAGGTGCTACATTGGGGGGTGGGTGGGTGGTGTAATTTGTTATGCAGCAATGCTGATTACTATACATTCATTCCATTAGCATCCCTGGGGGTGGGGCAGGACACAGGTGTGATTAAAAGCTCCCTTGGTGACACCAGTGTGCATCCAGTGTTGAGTTTGTGAGAGTATGTGTGCATGTGTGGCAGGGTGTAAGCCATGTGCATGTGGATGGGGGGAGGTACCGTGCCACGTGCATTTGCCAGGATACATAAATATCAGTCCCCCCCTTGTGTGTGTCCCTCTCAGCGTGAGTCAGTGCTTTTGCCCCAGGTACCTGGGGATGGAAAGAGCCTTGGAGGTTTCATGCCAGACCCACATGGATGACTCACTACTTCCTCTCTGGAAGCCTTCTTGGATCCTCAGTTTCCCCGTTTGTGAAATGGGGACATGCAGCTCACCATTCTGCCCAATCCTTTGAGGAAGCACTATTTGAGCTGGCTACATGCCTCCTGGCCTGGTTTTGGTAATATTTCGGTAACACTGGGACTTTGGTTGTAATGGCTCTTGGTATAATGAAATCTGACCTTCAGCTGTGCGGACATAAAAGAAAAGCCACCTAACTTCCTGTGCCTCAGTTTCCTTACCTGTAAAATGGAGAGCATAAGGAAACCTGTGTCATAGGTGGCACAAGCATTGAATGAGATAAACCCTTTACAGATGGTTTAGGCAAATGTCTGGCATGTTGAAATCACCAGTATGTGGTGATGACTGTTAGGACTTGTTTGAGAAGGCTGGAGCAATCAGCGACTTCCTGAGTCTGGAGTCCTGCCTGGGTAGTGCTGAGTGGTAGAGCTCAGTGGGGGGTAGATCCCTTCCTGTGAGATCTTGGGGGGGAAATGCACTAAACCTCTTTGAGTCTCAGTTCAATTGCCAGATGGGACCCAAGTCCTTGCTCTGCTCTGGGGCCAGAGAGACATCGATGGCTAGAAATGTTGCAGATGCTTAGAAATGAGCATTCACCCCCGCCCTCTTCACTGTGGGGTCCCTTATGGGACCCCCATAATAATCTTTGTCCTCATTCCCCACACTTATTGAACCCCTCTCTTTTGCCAGGCACTGTGCCCACGACACAAAAGTTACCAGTAGCACTTGGGTGCCCGTTCTGTGTTCTAAATGCCACATGACCGACTGTAACCCATGCTACCCTCAAGAGGGGTGATGGTCACCCCCACTGTGCAGCTGAGGACAGTGCAGCGTTAAATTCTTAGGAAGCTTGCCAAAGGTCACATGGGAAGACAGTCATCTGCTGTGATTAGAATCCACTTTCTGCTTCCAAAGCCCCATCTCTCATTCCTTCCATCCTCTCACTTCCTGTTGAATCCACGGCGCTCCTGGGAGCCCAGGGTTATTGTTGGTCCTACAAATGAGCAGAGGTTAAATACCTTGTGCAACACCCTTCCACTGGCAGGTGGCCAAATCTATCCCCAGCCCTGGACCCCTTGCTCCTTCTCGCCCCTGTGGGACATGGATGCTTTTTGGTCCTAGTCCTTTTGTGACCCTCTGTGTCCCTGAACCAGCCTCTGATCTCCAGTGACTCTGCCGGTTTGGGGAGCTTTGTAACTTGTGGGGTCGCTGTGAGAAGAGTGCTTGCTGGGGCACAGTCCTGGGGGCCATGCTCTGTGAGGATTGTTAAAGGAGTCACAGCCCCTACAGCACATTATCCAACCCTGGTTCTTACCTTTGACAGGGAAATGTTCATTGAGACCCTTTCACAGGTGGAGCAGCTGAAGCTCAGAGAGCCTGAGTTGGAGCAGCTGAGATTGGGCAGACTGGCTGGCTCTGGCCCGTGGCTGAATGAGAGGTGAGTGCAGGGATAGAGAAAGAAAGAGGTGGGGGGATGGAGGAAGCAAAGTTCATGCAGAGCTGGCTCTTCGAGTTGAAAAGCTGGTGTGTGTTTGTGGGAGTCTGAAGAAGGGGACTGAGATCCATTGGCCCTTCAAGTGCCCTCGGCTGTGGGAGCCAGGCTGCAGTGGGCGGGCGGGTGTCCAGCTCTGGGCCTGGGTCGGCCATGGGTCTGCTATCTTCCCAGTGGGACTGACTGAGCCCCGGGGTGATGGCGCAGTTGAGGGGACAAAGGGGGGACAGTGGAGAGGGGAACAGGGGAGAGAGGTGGTTCCCTGGGAATCTCAGGCCTTTTAGCCCTGCCAGTCAGGGTGGGGAGGCATTAGAATGAGGTGGTGAAGTAGGTGGTGGAGGGAAGGAGCAGAGAAGAGGCAGAAGGATGGGAAACTCCCTGGAGACACAAGGACAGGGAGACAGAAACAGCGAGAGAAGGAAAGAGCCCAGGGAGCCCAGGGGCAGCCTGACCTGAGCTGCACATCGGGACCTGGCAGGATCTTTGGGGGGCGGTGTTTCCGCTCAGGTCCCTACTGGGGGTGGAAGGGGCCAGGATCCCTCTTCTCCCACCCAGATCCAGGGCCTCTTACTCCTCACCCAGCCCCTCCTACTCTCTGGCTCCAGACCTGGGAGGGGCTGCTGGTTCTCAGATGCCCAGGATAGTGGGCTGCCAGGCATCAGCCTCTGAAGGAATCAGCCCTTGTCTCACAGATGGGGAAACCAAGGCTCAGATTTGCCCAGATGGACCTGGGCTCACCTCCTTCAGCCACGGATCAGAGTAGTGGCATAGCCTGCAGCCCACTGATGCCCAAGACCTCGCTGGGTTTTGGTTTCCTGATTATCCTGGGAGGAGGGGGTACCTATCCAGGCCCCCTTTCTGTGGGGAGTGAGTGAGGCTGAGAGGCCCTGAGGGAGTGGGGGAAGGGCAGGAAGCTTACACCAGGGGACAGGCATTTGATATACCTGCCCTTTTGACATCAGCATCTGTAGGGCAGAAATGATTATCCCTATTTTACTGGCGAGGAAAGTTAGACTCAGAAAGGTTAATTGAATTGCCCAAGGTCGCTCATCTGGTAGTGGTAATAACTAGGACTCGAATCCAGGTCTGGCCCCCAAATCTGGACTCTTTCGTGCTGCTGTGTGCATGAGATTAAGAGTGGGAATGGAGGGAGAGCAGCCACCCTCCAACTGGGTCTGAAGAGAGGGCCATAGGCCAGGAGTGGGGAGATCGTCTGGGTGAAGCAGGGCAGAGCAGGCAGGCACCCCGAGTATCCAGGCCCAGAAAACCTTGGTTAGAACCCTGGCTTTGCCACCCTCCATCTGTGGAAGGTCAGGCCAGATATGGATGGAGTGGCTGTGAGTTGTCTCCTGGATGTTTGGTGAGTGATTGAATAAAAAAGCAAGTGAAGGCGTATTCTAACTTGGGTCTAAGGCTAAAGTGCCACCTCTGACCTGGGACAGAGTCACTGCAGGGACCCAGCCCCTGAATCTCTGCTCCTCTCAGCCCTCCAAAGGGAGTCCCCAGCCTTCCCCACACACCATGTGGAAGCCAAGAGATCCAGCTGATAGCCCGGGGGCAGGGTGCACATGCTGGCGGCCCAGATGCCGGGTCGCTGTCTGTCACACGATGGCATTCTCTCCCCTATGAAGTCACCCTGAGATCTCCCTTTCTGGGTTAGGTTAGTTGCTGTTAATTAAACCAATTGTTGGCCCAAATGCTCATCCCATTAACATGTCTCTCAGACCTATTAATCACCCACCAGTGGAGGAAAGGGGATGGGAGGTACGGGTGGGGGTGGAAGGTCTTGAAAACTAAGCCCCATGCTGCCTCATGGAGAAGAGAAGGGGCTGGAGAGACTCAGCTCCAACCCCTGTTCCCTTTTGGGAGTCTTGCAAACTTCTATTCCAGCCTCAGAATTCCTGGAACCCTGCTGTGTCTGCATCCCATGAGGTCCAAGGAGGGCCTTTTGCCTCCTTGCCTCTTGGGACCTCTTTCCCACTCAGCTTCCCTGGGGCAGGGCCAGCGTGAGGGCAGAGGTGACTGCATGGTTTGAGGTGGGGACCAACTCATCTGCGAGGTCAGAAAAGAAGGCTGGATGGGAGTTGGAGAGGCAGGTTATTCCCACCCCACTCATGCACACCTGTCCCAGTCCTGTTCCCTCTGTAGCTCCTTGGGCCTAGAGGGGATCCCTAAACACCTCACTTCTCTGCCCAGGCTTTCCTGGGCCCATGCAGGGGAGCTCAGACAGCCTGCGGGCCTCCCTCTCTGGCCTTCCTCCTTCCCTCCCAGCTGGGCCCTGCTCCCTCCCCCCAGTGTCAGGGGCCAGCTGGGCAGGGAGGGATCTAGGGTGGGGCCAGCAGAAGGTGCATAAATCATTATTGGCGAAGACCTCAGCCCTGAGCTGCGGGTGGAGGCTGCTGCTCACGGTTCAGGCCAGGGCATAAATCATAATTCCCTACAATAGATCCTTTTGCAGCCGCCATCAGGAAAACTGTGTTGGTTTTATCGATTTTTTGACATGGGGGCCTAGGCAGCGGGCGGCTCCTGAATCATTATGAAATGAAACTGATTAGGAATTCATGGAATACTAAATAAACTTTACGAGCCCGTTGTAAGTTTTTTGATGCATGGGGAGCGGAAAATGAAAACTAATGATATAAAAATTACACAGCGTGCTGAGTATTATTATACCGCTATTGATTTGTTTCAAACTGTACATCAAAATCGAAGCGGGCTGGGGCGGTTCCTGCAGCGATGCTGGGGATGTTTGGGCTCACCAAGGCTGGAGGACTTTTTTCCCCCTTCTATTTTTCTTTTTCTTTCCTCTAGCTTCCCTGCTCCGTAATCTGACTCCTTTCTTTCCACCTCTACTCTTCCAGGGAAGGCCCCGAGGGACCCCCCTCCCCTAGCCACCCACGGCAGGGTAGCCTTTTTCTCAGCTTGGAACCTGGATGATGGCCCAACTTGAGTTCCTGGCCTCCACTGGTCTTTCTCTCTGGAGCTACATTTTCAACCTGTGAGTTTCTTTTTTCCCTTCTGCTACCCTCGCCCTCTCCCTTCCCCCCCCCCCCCTTTCTCTGGGGAAGGACTGTATGCTTCAGGGGAAAGAGTTGGAGACCTGTTTCCTGTTGGCACCTTGCTGTGTGACTTTAAGCATGTCACTGTGTCTCTCTGGATACAAAAAAGATTGGAGTCCTCAGATCAGGGTTTCTCTAAGTCTGGTTTTTTGAGAACCCACATGTCATCTTCAGAGCTTGTTAAAAATATGAATCCACGGGTCTCTCCTTAGATGAACTGGCTCCAAATCTCAGGAGGGGGATCTGGGAATCTGCATTTTATTGAGTATCTCATATGTTGGATGTAAACCACTGTACCCATTGATCTCACGCCATGTAGCTGAGCCACTTATCCCACTGGGTTGTCAGAGGTGGCCTTAAAGCTGTGGATGTTGACTTCTGTATTAGTCAGCTTTTGTTAATTTATGATGCAATAACAAATAATCCTCAAATCTCAGTGGCAACATGAGTTCGTTTTTTGTTCCTGGTACATATCTGCTGTGGGTTGTTTGTGGCTCAGCTCTGATTGTCTTCATTCTGGGGTTCAGACAGACCAAGTAGCCCCAGTCAAAGACATGTTATTCGGTGGCAGAGGGAAAGGAGTAAGAAAGATGGTGGAAACATGTGATGCTTCTAAAGCTTTTGCTTAGACGTAGCATATGTCACTCCTGCTCCCATTCCATTTCCCCAAAAGAGTCATAGCATCAAGTCCAATGTCAGTGGAGTGGAAAGCACACTCCTCCCTCAGGAGGTGGGCACCAGGGAGAGGGCCTGCAGGGACGGGTTGGGAGAGATGGCAGTGGATGTTGTAATATACTGTACCATAGCCTCCTGGGCTTGGCTCCAGGCCACCCCAGAATTTGCTTGAATGGACCAAGGGGTTTGGCCCAGCTCAGTTAGGAATGGTGCTGCTGCTTTACACAGGTGTGCACACATTACACTACTGTCTCCATGACAGTTGTCCACTGACCTCCTCTATCTACTCCAAGATCCTGGCCTTCCTCTCAATGGTCATGGCTTCAGCCCTTTGCCTCATAATGATTTGTTTCCTTTAGTTCCACTTCCCTACTGGGGAGGGAGGCCTGAAAACACCTGCCAGGGTTCCTCAGTGGAACTGGTGTCTGGTGAAAGAGAATTCTTTTATAGAACTGTCCTTTATTCTCTAAATTCAGAGGGTAAGTTTATATTTTGTGTATTGATTTTCTTAAAGTGGAACACGGTAGCTTTCTTGTTAGCTACTCTTGTTAGTAGCTCTCTTGTTATTTCACAAGAGAGAACTCATGTAAGTTATCTCTCCTGCTAGAATAGTTCTTATTATGTTCAACGTCACATTAGCCCAGCTCTCAGAGAATTTGAACTCTTCCCCTGGATGCAGTGTGTCATTCCCAGAACCACATTACTGCCCAACTCCAGCCATGTCAGGGTGGCATTCTCAGGAAGCCCAGGGATGACTTTAGGGGACCTACCACATGAACTTGGCTCTGGGAGATGTCAGGGATTTCAGTCGCACAAGCCTGGCCCTTGGGGACCTCAGCATCTTTCTGACAACACACACACAATGTATATACTCTGCGTACAAACCTTTTCAGAACTAGACAAAATGGATCACATGATGGTTCAGAAAGGACACAGGAATGAGTTGTAAGGTTTGAGTTTGAATCTGTTCTGCCCCTAACTGGCTCTGTGGCTTTGGATGTTAATTTAAAAAAAGGGGGTGGGGGTGGGGGGTGGGGACAGTTTCCTCTGTTGTCAAAAATGGATTTGGACTCAATCCATCTGAGATTCCTTCCAGGGGATTAGAGTGTGCAGTGGTTAGCACACTGGCACAATTCCCACAAGATACTGATGCCTGTATTAGTCCCAACTCTTTTCAGTTTGGGGAAAATTTCAAACTGGCTTAAATGAAAAGGCAGTTATTGACTGTTGAAGAGGCCAAGGGAGTCTTCAGGTGCAGTGTAATCCAGGAGTTCAGCTAACATCAAAGATCGGTCTTCACCTCTCAGCTCTTATCTGGAGTCTTCCTGGAGGCTGGCCTCTTTCTCAGGCATGCTCCCTCCTCATGGTGACAGTATGGCTGCCAGTAGCACTAGGCCCACATCCTAAAGGTTCAACAAAGGGAACATCTCCTTCCTAATAGTGACAGTAAAATTCCCAAGACTGAATTTCATTGGCTCAGCTTAGGTCACATGCCCATCCATGAACCAATCCCTATAACCAGGGGCAGTGGGAGGATTTCAGGCCCATAGCCATCTCTGGAGAACCACATGGACTCATAGTGGGAGAGAGAGGCTCCAAAGGAAATCTGAGGTACAGTTTCAAGAGATAGATTCTAGGCAGATGAAAGCTACAGATGTCCACTGAAGTCCCTGAGGTCAAGGGCAGGAGGAGTGGGCAGAGCGAGGGCAGAGGTGAGGCTCTTCTGGCCTCAACTCATGTCTGGAACTTTGGAGACAGTTGGGATAAAGCCCAAGGCTGAGGGCCAGGGGTCCTTCATGTGTTGGGGGAGCTTGGGGACAGCAGTGTAGCACTGAGGCTACCCTGGGCAAAGGGACAGAGTGCTCCATCTTCACCACCAGCAGGTCTTTATTTCTACACAGGCAGGTCGGTGAGTTGTAAGGAGTGCTCACAAGTTACAGACCTGTGTTCATATCCAGTTTTACCCCTTCCCAGCTGTGTGACCATGAGTCAGTCCCCTCCTCTCTGAGCCAAGTTTCTGAAGATTGAGTGAGAAGCTACTCAGAGAAGACTCATTTGTCCTCTGGCCCTAGAACCTGGCTTTGTCTGCAGAAGTCCTCCCAGGTTCTGAATGGATATACCTGTTGTGTCCTCACCTCTGGCCTTTCACTGAGGGCAGGGCCACATCACATACATGGTTGCTCCCAGCCTTAGCACCATCCCTGGGCATTGTCTGTGGTCCACGGATGGCTGTGAATTGGAGTAACGGAGCAGCTGACTGGGAGATCCTCCACAGGTGGGACCCGAATGCAGCTGGGCCCCCTTCAGCCTCTGCTCTACCCCACACTCACTCTGCAGCACACATCACATGTATATCCATTCTCCAAGTCTAGGTGAGCTGAGTGGATTTCACTGAAGTTTTCATGGGAAGACAGGGGAGTCGATGACATCACACACCACACTCGAAACTAATCACACCATGCATTGGGCTTCTCTTCTCTCCTTCCAGACAGCACTCTCCCCCTCATCTCCAATTCCAGTTTCTTAAAACACAAACAATCAGAAAGACCCAACCAAATTCAAACCCTCATTTTGGATCCACACAGCAAAATAAAAGTCTGATAGGACACAAATCATCTGGTCCAGTTTGACCTGCTTCGTCCCTTTCTTTGAACTGATCATCTGGTTAACCCCAAAGCCCAGGGCTACCGGAGTGGTTCAGACCTGACCCTACAGAGGCAGGGGGGCTCCTGGAGGACAAGGTAGCCCACTGCCTTGATGATCAGCCACCACCAGGCTTCTGTGCCGCCCCCGTGTTGATTCCCGGAGTCTCAGAGAGGGGACGTGACTTGCCCCATGCCACCCAGCCCCTAGGCAGGGCTTCTCCACTATGCCCCAGCTGCATTGGGGGGCTGGGTTTGGCCCCCTCCCTGTGCCCATTTGCCCATGTGGGTGGGAGATGTGGGGTGGGGAAGGGTTGTTCCTGGCTGGCTCTCCTCGTGGTGTTTGAGGTGCTACACACATTGAATTAGATGTGGCTCTGAGCAGGCCATTCATTCATTCCTGACCATATCGACTGCAGAATTGAGTGCTACAAGTAAGAAGGAGTTTAGCTATTATTCTCCCACTGATTTGATTTAATGTTTGGTTTATTCCTGTCCCTCTCCCCCCTCCTCTCCTCATCACTTTGACATTTGCATAGTGTTTCTCTGCAGTTTTGTCGAACACACGTTTTTTTTTTTCTGGTAACTCCCTGCTTTGGCTTGAATGGTTTTTTTTCGGGGAGTTTGGAACCCAATAAGACATTTTCTTCCCTCCCTACCCTGAACTTTTTCTTTCCACCCAGTGCAGGACGGGCACATAAAGAACCAGATTTCCCAGTTTCTTGCCCATTTAGGAGTCTATAAGATTCCTGCTGGCTAGTAGCCTTCAAGTGTTTCTGAATTTCCTGGGTGGGTAGGGACTCAGAGTGCTCATCAGTAAGTCTGCCCTGCCCCCACTGGTTAACCTTTGCCTTTCTACCGGGCACCTCTGCCTACTTCATCATACCCTTAGGATGCCCAGAGCTACCCAGCAGTGAGGTGGCATGTTCTGTCTCCTCTGTCCCCTGGTGCTGCCTTTTGTTAGAGGGGGTCCCACAGCTGGGCTGCTCAGGCCTCAGGATTTACAGAATGCCAGGTTGTCTTAGTTTAATGTCGCCCAGAAGCAGACCCCGAGACCAGGATTCAGTGGAAGTGGTTTATTTGGGAGGTGAAGGGGACATCCAGGAATGGGTGGGATATGAGTCAGGAAAGGATACCCTGTGGATGGTGACACTTAGTTCAGCCCCAGTTCCCCAGTACCCAACATACCTGAACTGGGGTGAGCACCCAGGATGAGAGAGGATCAAGTTAGGAGTCCTTTTCACCACTAGAAGGCTATTGAGCCAACTGGAAAAGGGCTCAGTCGGGACTAGGAGATCGCCGTCAGAAATCTGCAGATTCCTAAGTCCAACTCATGTGCCTGGACCCCTCTCTCAAGCTGGCCCTAGAGAGGAGGTAGAACCAGCAGGATGAGGAGACAGAACGGCTAGAAACATAGGCACATGCCTCAATAATGCAGTGACCAAGCAGAGGTTGAATGATCACCTGCCCAGGGATGCCATTGGCCGAAGGAGGGAGCTAGCATATATTATATACCTATTGTGTACCAGCCTAGGATATATGGGACTAAAATGCAAACTCCTTAAAGGCTGGGACCCATATTTTATTTTCCTTTGTAGTCTCAGGGTCTAGCATTATGCTTAGCTCCTCGTCATAAAATCTAGAATAATGGGGAAAATCGCTACCATTTACAGTCACCTACTAGGCACTAAGTGCCTTATATTTATTGTAATAAATTCTTATGACAATTATTCATAGTAGGTATGATTATCCCCATTTTACAGATGAGAAAACTAAGGCTCAATGGGGTTAAATTACTTGCCCAGGATCGCACATCGGAGTGGCAAAGTCAGGATTTGAACTCGGGTCCATTCATCTTCTCAAGTTCCTGCTTTCCTCCCTCCTTTGTGGCATGTCCCTGCATTGGGAGGAAGTGGGACTACAGATGTCCTTGGAAGGCCCTCCAACTTCTGAGGTTCTGTCTTGTTAGCTGCCATTCTTGTCTATCTCCCTACCAACTGCAAAAACGAAAAGTCCTTTCCTCCTCCTCAGGTGGCTGGTGGCGGATTACTTAGCGCTTGACATGGCGTGTCTCTGTGTCACTGTTCCCGGGCGGAATTAAATCAGGACAGGAAAATATTAATTTGGAGTTGGGGATGGAGGCCGCTCCTTTCCAATTACTCCCCACCCCGTCAGGCTTATCCTGGCGCAAACAAGGAAAGAGGCTGGATTAATTGCTTTGGACTCTGCCCCACTCCAGTCCCAATTACTGGGCCGGCTTGGCTCCCAGCATTATGAAGCGCACTGCTGTGCAGGAAATTGTGTGAAATTTTAACGGATTTTCAGATGCAATAATGGAGCACAGGATTTGGGGCCAGCATTCACTGGGTGGCTGGGCCCTCTGTGCCTCAGATGAGGTTAAGCTGGTTGGGGTTTCTTTGTGTATTAAAGGATCATCTGGTTAACCCCGAAGCCCAGGGCCACCAAAACGGTTCAGACCCTGACCCTGCAGAGGTGAGGTGGGCTCCAGGAGAACAAGGAAGCCTTAATAATAATAACACCATTTTCTGAGCCTTCACACGTGCCAGGAGCTTACCTACAACATCTGTAAGCCTCATCTTTCAAGCTCTTATTTCTCCCCATCTTATAAAGGAGGACAATGGGACACAGGGAGGTTAAGTAATTTGTGCAAGGTTACCTGGTTACTCAGTGATGAAGCCAGGGTTTGAACCCAGGTCTGTCTCTAAAGCTATGCTATTTTCCGGCACCTTTTTGCCTCCTACCTCCTCTTCTGCCCCTTATTCTTAAGGATGCATTATCGATGTATCTTTCCCACCACACTTGCGAGTACAAAGTCCTTTCAGATACTGTCAGGGCTCCTGGCATACAACAGGTGCCCATGAGAGGTTTGTTGAACTGCAATAAAGTTGGCCCAGCACTTGGACTCCAGGATTTACTAATGGGATGAGGGCAGAGGGGGCTGGTGCAACCCAGAGATATCCCTGGATCAATGAGGATGAGCCCCATTTGAGCCCATCTGGAGCCCACACGGTGGATGGAGTCAGGAGGGGAATGTGTACCAGGTGCTGCCTATGTGCTTTTCATGTAGTGTTTCTATTCATCCCAACCATGACCTTAAGAGAGAGGTGGTGTCACCCACCTCTGAGAGCAGTGGAAATGAAGCTCAGAGAGGCGAGTGAACTTGTTTGGGGTCACACAGCTAGTGAAGTATGGCCTGATCTGCCCACATCCAGAGCCCAGGGACTTTGGTCATCCTTGGTCGGAACAGGAAAGACCTGGGGTGTGGGTTTTCAGCTCCAGGGTTGACATACCACTTAAAGCTATGGCACCTGTGAGCAAAATTCTACCCTTGTGTTTAATATGTCAAGCCAGTATGAGTGGAAATGGTCTGGTGAAAGAGGAACACTGGGGCCCTGTATGGCTGCAGAGGAGTTGGGAGACCAGGACGGAGTTAGCAAGAGGGGGGGGGGGACAGTGATATGGATCTTGTAGCTCACAAATCTCAGACTCTGGTGAGGCCACCACATGGAAAGAGAATTGGCCTTGATTGTAGGACTGAAGAGAAAGACCCTGGAGAAGATGAGCGTGTGGAAGGACGAGGGGGAGGCACACGGTGAGCATCATTAGCTGTCCAATTCTCACCTGGCCCTTTTAGCAAAGGGGAATTAATTATGTGCAGGGGATGCCCCCTTAATGGCCATCATTTAGTTTAATTTATAAAACAGACCTTACACCCCCCACCCCCTGCAACACACACACAGCACCCCAGCCAGCAGCACCACTATTGGCAGCTGCACTGATTAATGGCCTCGTCCTGGAGACAGGAAAGCAGTGGTTCTCAAACTGAGCTGCCACAGAGTCTCCTGCCGGATCATTACAACTTGGTTTGCTCCACCCCACCTTTGGGTGATGTCTTAAAATTTGCATATCTAACAGGTGTCCAGGTAATGTGAAGTTACTGGCCTGAGGAACACACTCTGGAAACCACTGTAGTGAAGACAGGGCTTCATGTAGTGCCAGCGAAGCACTGAGACTTCAGCCCTCACCCCTGGGGGACCTCTAATATAATGTGGGGGGCATAGCCATCTGCTAGTTTAGACCCCCAAGTGCCCTCTTTTCTCCAGTGATGTGTGAGACAAGTGCATTTACTCAGGACCTCTGTGGCTCCTGCCCTGGCCACTTCAGTTCAGAGAATGGAATGCCAAGGGCTTGGTTCTGAGACCACTCCCCCTACCTACAGGCCCTGCTAAGCTGGATTCTGGGGACACCCACTTGCTTCATCCTTAGCCCCACGCCCAGAGAGGCCAAGGGAAGCTGGACCCTGTTCTGTAGGCCCTCTGCCCCCGCCCACCTGGGGACAGAATCTGGCAGCGAGCATCTCTGGAGGCCTGGCAGTGGCAGCAGGGGCCCACCATTATAGGCCTAATTGTGCGCCTCAGACAGTCTCCACCCCCCATCGATCCGGCTCTGCAGGCTTTGCCAGGACTACTGTCCAGAGAGCTTGTTTGCACCTGTGACAAGGCGAGCTCAGGAAACCTAATTAGCTAGTTTGGTGTTTTATAATTAGGTCCTTTAAAGAATTCATAGGTGGTGATAATAAGCCCATTTAGAAATCTATTAAACTTTGGAGGAAGTTGAAGGGAAGCCCTGTAACTATGTGCACACGCGCTTTCTCTTCCCCTGAGTCTCTTCCTTTCGCCTGTCTTTAGTTTTGTTCCTGCCCTTTTTCTCCATCTGCATCCTCAGGTACCCTGACTCCTCCCTCAGCTAAATGCTTACACCTTTGTCCGCCCATGGCCTCAGCCCTCCTTGCTCTCACCCAGCTGGCTGAGCTGGAATTTTACAAATCACATTCCTGTTTTCTCAGAGGATTGGTGCCAGGGCTTCAGCGCTAACCTCAGATGGGTCTGTAATGGACAATGGTTTCCAATACAGTTTGTTTTTTCAGCAGCTCTTCCCACTGGATTTCTGCCAAGGTAGTATGAGAGAAGGAATAGGTTGATTGCCTCCCTCCCTCTGTCCCTTCCTCCCTCTCTTCCTCCCTCCCTCTTGCTTTCCCTCCCTCCCTGCCTGCCTTCCCTGTACTGGGGCTGAGGAGCCGGAAATGAAGTTGACCAGTTTCCAGCTGAGGAGTCCAAGGGGTCCCCTAATGCCTCTGTATCTGCATTTGATCCCCCAGTTCCCTCTTATCACACTGCTTCCTTCATTGTACTTATCATAACATGACATTTTCTCGAGGATTTGTTCACTTATTCATTTACTTGTTTGTTACCTATCTTTCCCCATTAGACTGAACGCACCATGGGGGGCAGAGATGGGTCTGCATATATCTGACTCCCCAGGGCCTGCATGGGTTCCTAGCACAGAGCAGGAATGAGTGAACATGTTGAACCTGACCTTCAGTTTCCTTATCTCTAAACTGGGGATAAAATATCTATCTCCTCTGCAGGATAAGTGCCTGGTACACAGCAGGTGACCCACCAGTGTTGGTGCCCTCACTCTGCCCTGCTATGCCCTTCAGGTAAGCACTGTGGTGCCCAGAGAAGTTCTAACTTAAAAAGCAACAACCTTTTGATGACTCCCTGTGTTGTTTTTTTATAGTGCAAAGACATTTTTCTGTAAAGCAAATGAACCCTTCCAGATTAATCTACTTTGGAAATTGGGTGTTTGTGTTTGTGTTGGGCATTCTTAATGCAGGCTGCCTGAGTGTGTATAACTATAGAAATGTGTGAATGTATGTATTAGTTCTCTGTTACAATAGTTCACCATTATGCAGATTCCGAGAGAGTAGGTTCTTGAAATTATGCCTCCTTGAAGCATAACCAAGACTGCAGAGATATAAAAGTCAGATGCGGGGCTGCTGCTCCTTGGTGTGGCTGGAAGAGAGCTTGCACTGGTGCCAGAGTGGGGTTTGCATCTGGGATCCTGCATGTACTAGTTGTATGACCACAGGCCAAGTTACTGATTCTCTCCCATGTGGAGTTTTCTCTTCTGTAAAATGGGGTGAGGGCAGGTAATATTTATATCTATCTTATAGCATAACAACCCTATTCAATGAGTCCAGGAGGTCAATCATTCCTTCAATGAAAGCTTGTTGAATGCCTCCTATGTACCAAGCACTGTTCTGAGCTCTGGTGATTCATCAGTGAGTAAGACCTTTGAAGCCCTGTGAGGCTTCCGTTCTGGCAAAAGACAATTCATGTGAAGCTCTCAGAACAGTGCTCCGTGAATGCTGGCCAGGAGTGTGACAGTGTACACAGAGTGGCTCTCCAGTGACATGGCTTATGGATCTTGGTTGCACCTCCATAGCCTCTTCTCTGGGAAAAGACGTACACGTGGCTGGACACATCTTCATGACACTGATCTATGGCAGGAGTTGGACCTGCTTCTGTATTTCATGACACTGGGAATCTTTGTGATGTGTTTTGGGAAAGGGTGGGCGTGGAGGGAGGTGTGGCATTCAGTGGACAGGTCTCAATCTCATCTTTCCTTGTCCCTCTTCATGTACAACTGATTGCCTTCTCTCATATGCACATTTCAGCTCCCACACTCTGCTTTGGCTCACTGTGTTCCCTACTCCTGACTGCTTTCTTCCTGGCCCTGGAAACTCCACCTATTATTCAAGGTCCTCCTTCTCAAAGCTGCCCCAGCACCCTCAGCTGGGAGAAATCCCTTCTTAACTCTCCACCTTTCTCTCTCTCTCTCTCTCTCTCTCTCTCTCTCTCTCTCTCTCTCTCTCTCTCTCTCTCTCTCTCTCTACTTGTGTCCTTTCCTTCCCAATGTCCCTTGATCTGTTTCTGTTCCCCTGCTGGGCCATGAACTCCTTCAGGACTAGAGCCTGTTCCATTCATCTCTGTGTCCTCTACACCACATTGCTTTACTTGCAACGGATTCTCAACAAACACTTTTTAGGCAATTAAACAAATATATGGCTCAGTGGGTTTATGTAGAATCATCAGACTTCACTTTTTCTGGGGGTGGGAGATCTGAGGCAGGGGTCTTGTGTGGAGCAGCAATGTCCCTTTTTGCCTGGGTGCAGAGGCTCCCGTGTGTACGCTGCAGCCACCTCGGTGCACTCACACATATCCATGGGGCCCAAGCAGTTGGCTTGGGTGTGTACGTGGTGGGACATGGTGGCAGCCCAGTGCCCAGTGATGGATGAGGGGGGTGGAGGTGACTTTCCCAGGGGAAGATTAGCGCCTGGCAGCTATGATTTGTCTCGTGCCCTCCTGTCCTTTTGCTGGGCCCCACTGCAGAGTCATTCATTACAGAGGCTGCTGTCACAGAGCTGGGGGCAGAGGCTGAGCAATGTGTGTGTGTGTGTGGGGGGGGTGGCAGGCTTCACCCCTCCCCCAGAGATCCTCTCATGCCAGAGCCCAGAGCCCATTCTGTGGCCATGAGACAGACCTCTGGAGCTGTGAAGAAGTGGACCAAGTTGTAGTTCACCTTCTAGGACATACCCTTGTACCCAGGGGCAACACGGTGCGATAGGGTGGGGAGGGACTCATGCACTCATTCATTCATGCACTTGGCAATTTCACTAAGTGCCCACCAGACCTATCCTCTCCTTTCAAGGCATTCACCACTGCTGGAGGAAGGTGGGTATACAAACTGGCAGTGCAAGGTGGTGTAATAGGCTGCTGAGACAGCTACCCTCCAGCCTGGGGGACCTCAGGGCAAGTGAGAAGCCACAGGGGGTGGTTTAAAGAGCACTGAACTTGGAGGCTGAAAACTTAGGCTTGAGTCTTGGCTTTATTACTTACTAGTGTTATGGCCCTGGATAAGTCACTCCAAAACTGCTTAAGCCTCAATGCCCACATCTGTAAAATGGGGCTGATGATATATCTTTCATTCACAAAGCTGTTTTAAAAGGGAAAAAAGCTGTCAACGTGCTTTTTAAATTGGAAGGTGCTATACAGGTGTGTGGGATTATGGCTTCCTTAATCCCACTGCAGGGGTTGAGGGTGGGGGCAAGGCAGCCAGATGAGACTCCAAGAAAAAAAAATTAATACAACTCCCACCCCCTGGTATTTATATGGCCCTCTACAATTTACAACTCAGTTTTACACTCTTTATATTTCTTGATCCTTACAACAAACCTTGCAAGCCAAGTCGCGGCAGGCATTATGAACTCTTATTTTGCAGGGCAGGAAGAAGCTCAAAAGGAATAAATGGCTTGCCCAATGTCACTCAGTTAGTAGGGGAATGAGCTAGGACTGGAATGTGGTTCTTTCGGCTACTCAGGCCTGTGTGCTCTTTTCCTGTTTCTACACACTGGAGTTCCTCCGTTTTGATAAGACCCTCCATTCATCTCAGCTCCAGTCTGGGTGACGTTACCCCCACCCCCTGAGACTCTGTCCACGAATGGATGTGGCGCCTTCCCATTCCCCACACTTTCATTGTGCCCACTCATGACCACTTTTGGACACAGTGGTGTCAGGGGATGGGGGATGAGCAGAGAGGGGTCTGTATGTTTGAGAGTGTAAGAGGGAGAGAAGAGGGCAGGCAAGCTGAGATTTTCCAAGAGTCCTCAACCAAATCTGGCATGTCAAATGCTAAGTATGGGAAGGCGAGGAGAAAACTGAGGAGAGAAGGAGGAAGGAGAAGCAAAGGCAAAAGAGAAAGAAAGGGAGAGAGAACTGGAAGTTGGGGTAAAGAGCATCATGAAGGAATATAGGGAGAGGGAAAATACAAGAGAATGGACCGAGACAGAAAGGAATCTAGGAGAGGTGAGGAAGGAGGAGAGCGAGGGGGAAGGAGGGAGGCCTAGAGGCTGGGGAGGACGTTGGGGGAGGGTCAGCTCTTCTCTGGCTAGGGGTGGGAGATTGAAGGCAGAATCGCAGCAGGCTGTGGAGGAGAGGAATAAGTCATAAACGCTGTGGGAGCAAAGGTCAAATATAGACTGATGGCTCCATTGTTTCCTAGCCAGTGAGGAGGACTCTGTTGGGGGTTTGCCGAGATGCTTAACCTTTTCCTGCCCGGCTTTTCGATGGTGAGGCTGGCAAGGGGATGCAGAGTGAAAAAAGTACCCGTGTGTCAGGGATCAGGATGGGGGTGGGGATTGGATAGGGACCCCACAGGATTGGGACTGGGTCTTGGGAGAAGGGACTCTCAAGGGTTCTCTCCACTTCAGTTCATAGGAGGTAAACAAAATAAAAACATAACACCTCTCTTTTTCTACTGATGGTAGTCCTCGCTTGCATCCCTGTCCGGGGAGATTTCCTAGGGGAGAAGGAAGTTCCTGGGAAATTGCTCTTGAGTAGCACCTATCAACAACAGCAATAATAAATAGTAGTAACACTAGAAAATGTTTATTAAGTAATAAAATCAAAATTAGTATCAATTAATATTTGTCCGAACACATTAATATATATGTTCAGTGTTTATGGTTTTCAAATAACTTTAACAATCACAATATCATTTAAAGTTAACAATCCTGTGTGATTGGCATTATCAACACCTTTTACTACTGAAGAAACTGGTGCTCAGACTTGTCTAATTTATGCCAGTTAGCAGCTTTTCGAATCCTAATCCACAGATCTTTCCACTACTCCACAACTTTCCTTGCGCAGTTTCATACTCATTATATGGGGAAATAGGGAGTTCCCCCCCCCCCCCCCCCAGAAAACATTTGGTTATGAACCTCGTGTTAGTTGAGAAAATCAAATGTAGTTGTTGGAAAGAGAGAGGGTAATGCCTGTGGGACAGGATTTCAGCACCACGGACAGGTCCCAGCGTCTGGGGCCCTCGCCCCCTCTCACCAATCAGCTCAGCATAACCCGACTTCTCTCAGGGAGGGGTCTATTGCTAGACCCCTTGGGCCCTCCCCAGGGGAGAGCTGGGGGTCCGGCTGTCGACTCCTCAAGCGCTGTAACGCACCCCCCTCCGCACCCCCAATGATGTATAGACTGACAAAGGACTTAATGCTGTGAATACATAAAGCGGTGAGGCCTGGGCGGTGGAGGGTGACAGCTGCCCTTTAATGCTTGGCTTTTTAAAGATCATGGTAGAGTTCAGAAAGTATAGTCATGAGGTTTAATGATTTAATGGGGACGACTGGGGAGCAAAAATAGTTACTGCGCCCTGGGGAAAAGTGACTCCTCATACATATTACTTTAGCCTAATGGCCTATAACGCCCTCCCTCTGTGCCGTGGGGGGGAGTCACGCTACATAGCCGCTGTAATACCGAATGGCCTGATTAAATGCATATTAAACAATACTAAATTGGGAAAAAAGAGGCGGAGGTGGTGCTAAATGTATTTATTCAGTTCTGTAGGGGGAAGATGTGGCTCCTCCTCTGGCGTTGGGTGGAAGAGGTCCTCTTCACTAACCTGCTTCCCAAAAGGTGTGGTGCCCCGATGGGATCCGGAGGGTGCTGGGAACCCCAGTTCTCTGGGAGGAGCTTAAGGAGGGAGACACCTCCAAAACTGGGGGAGATGCTAGGCATTAAGGGTCTGGAATGCCAGGAGTAAGAAGGAAGATCCAAACCCACTGTCCCAAGAGACCTCCTGTGGTTCCCAGCTTGGAGACTTGTCTACAGAAATGTGGTTTGATTCTAATCTGTCACTTTTGAGAGACTGCTTTTCTGTAAGTCCTGGGACTACTCTGGGACTCTGGGATCTATCGGGGTGGTCTCTTTACCAGTAAACCACTTCCCCATGACCCTCCAACCAAGGCCCTAGTCGCCAGTTTCTAAGACCTCTGATTAGGTTAGAATAAGAGTGCTACCTCAGTTCTTCAACGCACCTGCGCTCTATAGACTACGAAAGCCAACAGAATCACCTGGGGTGGTTTTTAAGATGCCAGTGTCTAGGAGTTAAATCTCAAGAGGTTTTGATTTATTTGGCCCGGGTGTGGCCCACGTGTTAATTTTCTTAAAAAGCTACCCGGGTGATTCCAGCGTGCATAGAAGAAGTTGAGAATCACTTCAGTAGAGTGTCAGAGCTGGGGGATACTTTGGAAGGCCCCTGGCGTAAGTTCTTCATTTCACAGATGAGGAGTTGAGGCTCAGAGAGGCTGCGACTTGTCCAAGATCCCTAGGGATGGACCAGACTCTGGACTCCCAACCCAGTGCTCTTCCCATTGCCCCCTTCCTTTTTCATGGTAGCATGAACAGAGCCAGTGTCAGAACCAGTGACTGTGAAGAGTCAGCATCCCGGTTCTGCAGCTCTCTGCCCCAGATAGACCAAAGCCAAGCATGGACTAGGTGGACCTAAAACAGCATCTCCTTCTCTGGACTTGGGGAAGAGGCAGTCTTTGTTTCGTCACTCAGCTCCGTCTGAGTCACACATGTGAGTTTTCTGATCCCAGGAACCTTCCAGATGACCTCCCTGGCGCTGGGTCTTCTAGGTGCTGGTTGGCCTATTGGCATTAAGAGCCAAACTGCTTGGATTTAAATCCTGGACCTGCCACTTACTACCTGCATAACTTTGGGCAAGTCAACCCCTGTGTGCTTCAGTTTTCTCGTCTACAAAATGGGGATAATAACAGTACTGGCCTCATAAGGTTGATGTAAGGATTACATGAGTTAATATGTATAAAGGCACTTAGAACAGCATCTGGAGTATAGTAATTACTATGCAAGTGATAGCTGTTGTTGATTTAACATTTTAAATGTGCCTCCCCTTAGGCCCCATCATAGACTGCAGTGTTTTAAGTTGTTTGTGTACCTTATATCTGTTATTCGAGTTCCTTAAGGATGGATCCTAAGGTCTTTACCTCAGGGATTTTGTTCCCTCGGGTCCTGAATGACCTCAGATTCTGGTCAGGATCCATGTAAGTCCAGATATTGCCTTCCCTAAAGAAAAGGAGAGAAAGGCCTTAGGAAGTTTGGATGAGAATGGGGCAAGGAAGACAGGCACATAGTTGGGCAGGAGCTCAGTTCTAGGCAGGATGCCAGCATAAAGGCTCTGCCTATCCTCTTGGGATGTTTGAAACACTTGAGACCACCTAAGTAGGTGGTGATGGATGCTGGACTCAAAAAAGCCCACTGGCAAGTGAGTATTAAATAGAAAAGAGCCCTGTTTCTGGCTTCCTGGTGGGAATAGTGGGGGTGCATGAGTGGGCATTCATCTTTCTACTTGCCTGCAGCCTAATTTTGTTGAGGCATAATCTTATTTTCAACAAGGCTGGTGGTTTGCTTAGCCACTGACTGAGATGCGATGGTACAGGCCCAGAAACCACCCAAGGCATGGGTTGCAGCCCACAGTACTCTTGCCCTGCTCCCACAGTCATTTGCCCTTGTGTCTTGGGGAGAATGAGGTAGGAGTATGGACTTCAGGGAAGGCACCATCTTCTCAGACCAGCTTTTGTAATTTTGGATGCCTGACACACATAACTTTCTGAGAGTGGCCTTCCCAATCTCATGGCTAATGCTGATCCTTTCCAAGCCCCCTATATTGGGTAGTAGCCTGCTGTCTCTTATTCATGTTGCCCTTCGATAATTCCAGTCCTGGTTCATCCTGCTCCCTTCTCAAAATTTTATATCCTAATTCTGCCCCCCGCCCCCCCATGGGAGCCTAGGTTAAATGCCATCACTTCTAGCAAGTGTCCTCTAATGGAATGGGCTCTCTTGAGCACACTACAGCTTGTATATTTCCCTCCCTCACTCCCTATTACAAACTGTACCAGTTACCTGGGCTCCTACTGGCTCAATCACAGGATGATAAGCGTTTGTAGGGTATGGGGCCTTGCCTGGCCAATCTATGTGTGTCCCACTCTCTAAAATCTAACATAGGGTTTATTCCAGAATTGGCATGTATTGTTGAACATAGATGGAGTGTTGTTACCTACCAAAGCTCACATTAAGTAAGAATGTGTGAGTTAGCTTTCCCTAGACCTGGTCAGAAAGGCATGGAATGGGTGAAAAGCCATCCCCCTGGGGGAGTAAGAGGCAGAGAGCCCTCAGCTCCAACCCTAGATCATCCCCTTGAGGGTAGAGAGAAGGAGGAAAACTGATTGATTCCTCCTTCCTATTCCACAAGACACTCCTCCACACACACACACCCTGTTACACACACAGATTTCACTACCTGCCCTCCTACCTTTCTCCTCCCTCAACTGCATTTTAAATAAATGCCCATTAAAAAAAATCCTCCTCTTCCCGCTGCTACACAGGCCAGACCCTCCCACCCCCAGGTCCCTGACGCTCTTAGATTTTCCTGCTGCCACGTTCCACCCTGAGCCATGTCTTCTAGTATTTTGCTTTCAAATTGTGTCTCCTGCCATTTGTGCCACATTTAAAATGCTAACAGTACAGAATGTCATTTACAGAACCGGGGCGTTTGCTCCGGAAAATTAATTTGACTTATTCCTTCTGCCTGTTCCTATCTCCAGGCCAATATTATGCTACTCATTCTACAAGAGTAATACTTAATGAATAGGACTATTAATAATGTCAAGGTCCGCGGGGGCCTGGCGGCTAACGGATAGGCGTAGACGGAAGGAACCCATCACCTGACTCCTGGTTTAATGTCCCATGAAAATATCAGGCACTGCAGTGTAATTATGGAGCAGGGAGAGGCGAGTGGATGACGACCCAGAGTTTCTTAAATATTTTTCAAATTAGTTGATGCTTTTCCTTTGGGGGGGGGTGCTTATCTCCCTCCCCCACCTCTATTTTTAGTTCTGGATTGGAAGAGGAGCTAGACCTGTTTTTATTATACACACACACACACACACACACACACACACACACACACGACAATGTATAACACAGGGATGCTAATAGCTGCTCTCACCCCAACATGCTGAGATACTGTTGGGTATGGGGTGGAAAAGGAGGAGGAAAGCTTAGGTTTCCATAAAAAAAAAAAAGTGAGATCAGAAAATGTGATTTACAAAGAGTACCCCAGTGACCCTCCTTTTCTCCATTCACCTCCCCCCTCCCCAGTATATGCAGAATCACAGAGCCAGCCGAGGCTTCTAGAGAGAATGTGAGTCCCCTGGTTATATGCAGCCCCCCATCCCCACCCCACTGTCCACAGTCCTCAATACTCAAGGAGAGGGAAGACTGTCCCTTGGTGTACAGCTTCTTCTTTGCTTGAAACCTGACTTCTTTCAAGCCCCGAGTGGCCCACTTGGCTGCCTTTGTGGGAATAGATCAGCAAGGTTGGGCAGGAGTGCTGGGGAGGGGAGGCGCAGGGGGAGGCCAGGACTGCGGGTGAGGGAGTTGGTGCTGGACTCCTTCGTGTCAGTCTCATCTCATGTGTAGGAAGGGGATAAGAATATCTGCCATGCAAGATGGTGGTGAGGCCGTGAGATAATGGGTAGGAAGGGCCTGGGGCTGTAGCTGGCACATGGAGATGGCTGATAATGTTAGTCTCTTTTGTCCAGTTCACAGATGGTACAGTCATACTCAACCATAGCAGGAAATAAGCTCTTCTTGGTGCAGGGTTGAACAAAGGATACACACCTCTTGCCTTAGGGGAGCCTAAGGATGTGTAGGAGCTTCCAGTGTAGTGGGGGAACCTCTGCCCTCGAGGGGCACCCAGATTCCTATAAAAAAGTCAAAGTTCCACCCTGGCCGGTGTGACTCGGTTGGAGCATTGCCCTGTATACCAAAAGGCCGTGTGTTTGATTCCCGGTCAGCGTACATACCCAGGTTGGAGGTTCGATCCTCGGTCAGGGTGCATAAGGGAGACAACTGATTGGTGTTTCTCCTTTTCCTCTCCCTCCTTCTCTCTCTAAAACAAATAAAAACATATCCTTGGGCGAGAATTAGAAGAAAGAAGTCCAAGTCCCTACCCTCGAGACCCCTAGTCTTAGGGTAGAAGCCCAGCTTCTGATCCGAGAGGGGCTTCTGTTCTGGTGGTGAACACGTGCCCTTGAGGGGCTTATGGAAGAACCATAGTGCCTATGGGGGGGGGACCCCAGTCTTATGAGAGTTCCTGCCCCTGCTCTGGGAGACGTTCCAGTCCAGTGGGAGAAACCCAGTTTCTGATTATGGTGGAGGACTTCTAATCTGGTTGGGGAAATGAATCCCTTGAAGAGACCCCAGTCTGATAGGGAGACGCAATCTTTATTCTTGGGGGGCGGGAATCGAAATTTGATGGTGGAGAAAAGTCTTTGCTCCAGGGAAACTCTAAATCTGGTGAGAGATGAATAACCCGTGGCATAGTAAAATCTAATGGGGGAGACAAAGTGTCTGGGAGAGATTTCAGTCTGATGAGAGTAAAAGCCTAAAGAAGGCCCT
This sequence comes from Eptesicus fuscus, assembly GCF_027574615.1. Lineage (NCBI taxonomy): Eukaryota > Metazoa > Chordata > Mammalia > Chiroptera > Vespertilionidae > Eptesicus > Eptesicus fuscus. The sequence goes on along the minus strand of NC_072492.1, from coordinate 28,758,671 downwards.
TTGATCAGAGATACCAGAGACTGCCCTCAGGGAGCACCCACACCTCAGGGAGGGACAGTATGATCCAGGGAAGACAGATCCCTCCGTCTTATTGAAGGGACATAGTACCTACTCAGGGCAGGCTCAACCCTGACAGGGATGGCAGGGCGAGTAAAGGCAGGCAAACGCAGAAACCCCAAAGAAGGATAAGCACACTGTTCAGCTCAGCCGGGGAGAAACCCCAACTAAGTTCATCAAAGTGGCAGATACTTGGGGAGGCTAGGTGTGCTGGACCCACGGGGCTAGGCTGGAAGCCCGGCCAGCGGCGTCTTTTTCTCTGACTGGAAATCTCCCCTTTCAGCACCATGGCCAGCGCACACCGGGCACGCACTACACAACCCCCACCTGGCGCCGGCCTGGCACCCAGCTGCCGGGCCCTTCTGCATGTGCCTGTGTCCACAGGGACCCTGGGACTAAGGGGCAGACGGCCAAGGTGTGTGAGAGGCGATGGGGCGCCTTTCTCGAGTCTCTCCACGAGTATCTGTCTCCCCCATGTGTCCGCAGCTCCTCATGGAGGCATCCAGAGTGCGTGTCAGTGTCTCCCTTCTGCGCAGCTGCTGGGTTGTGCCTGACCCATCTCCTTTCCCACTCCGGAATTAGGAAGGGGTTGAAGTCTTCCTTCTGGGGTCAGATCTCTCTGAAGGCCTAGGTGTGTGTGGGTGTGTGTTTTGGGGGGTGTTGCTGTGAATGGGGCCATTTTACTACCACTTATGTTTCTTGGGACACCATGGGGTTGATGAGGAAAGGAACACACCCCGAGCTCTGCCTGTCCTGATCATCAGCCACCTCCTGGACTGGGTCAGGCCTGGGTCTGTATCGGTCCCAAATGCTCCCATCCCCCAACCTAGAGCTGCCTGCCTGAAAGTGTTATGAGAGTGCTGGCAGGAACACGTTGCTTCTGGGAGGGACCTGGAGGGGCTCATCCCATGCCAACCGAGGGTCAGATCAGGGCACTAGAGTTAGTCTGTGCTAGCCCTTTCTCCTTCCTCTCTCTCCACCACCTGGTTTGGGGCCCTTACCGTCTCCTACAAAAGACATGTTCATGGCCCTGCTCCTTCCTGCAGTGGGACCTTAACAGATCCAGGTGGTTCACCCAGACCCCCATCATTTCACTCCCCATACCCCAGTCTTCCAGAAGAAAGGTAAAGGGCTTGAAGGACCTGGACACACAGAGATACCCCACCTCTACCCCTGTCTCCATTCTCGTAAAAGGCAAATATGGAATCAGCAAAAGGAAAAAAAGAGGCCAAATAAAAAGTAATAAAGTCATCCAATTAATAATTCTTCTGATAGGCTCATCAGAATTCACAGCTGGACCTAGGAAAAAAGTGGAAGAAGGGGGTCAGAGAGGACAAACAAGGGGGCGCCTTCTCCGTCCCTCACTCTCAGGTGAGAGAGCAAAAGAACCTCCTGCCAAGTTCTCGTTTTCTCGCTTGCTCTTTTTTTTTTTTTTTTTTATGGGGCATCCTGAGTGTAAAAAATATGACTTGCCTTTATGGTGCTCCAACAGGAATGAAGCTATAAAATTATGAACAGTTTTTATGACGGCTATTCGGGGGATGCTTTTATATTGATGGTATACAGCCTGAATCTGTCTTTTTTTGCATCCCACCCCCCTCCCCTGGGTGGGGAGGGGAAGTCTGTGTAACTATTTTTCATGCATTTAATATATTAATTATCCGGTAAATGCTCCCCAGGCTGTGCTCGGGACATTGGAGAGTGACAGGTTCTCAGCGAGCCTCCAAAGGCAGCGCATCAGCCTGCAGTGTATTATGTCGGCGAGGTCAGGGTGGGGTTAATGTAACTTTTTATTTGCTGATTTTTCATAGGCGGGAGCAGAACTGGGATGGGGGAGGGCGGGAGAGGGCGGGAGAGAGGGAGGAGGGGAGGGAGGAAAAGGTGCCACAAGAGCAGAGATAATGGTGAGGCAGATCTCTCCACCCCCAGTTCACCTCTGTCAATGCCAGAAGGTTTGATTAGGTAGGAAAGGAGCAGTGGCCTCTCCTGGCCGGCTCTGTCGACAAACGAGACACACACACTCCTAGCGACACTTCTGAGCTCTACCTCGCTGCATCCTGCACGCTGAATGCAGGCACATTTTCACCATTTGACTCCTTCTTACTCTCTGAAACCAAAACCCAGGATCTCGGGCCTGGAAAAATCCTGTAAGGTTACATGGGGGAATGTCTGGCTGGCTTCCCTTTGCAACTTTCAGGTGGGAGCTTGTACACAAACACTTGCACACTGCCACGTGGACTTGTGCACACCCGTGGGCTGGCTTTGTCACTCGGTTTCACATTGTTCCTCCTGATCTCACGCACCAAATTCTCTCATAGACCCCTTGCCCACCCGCAAAGCACAGCTTCTGGAATTAGTTGTAAGTAAGGGGATTGAGGAATGAGTCCCACTGACCACAATTTCTCTGACTTGACATCAGCTGCTCTCGTGTCTTGAGCTGAGATCCTGTCCACCTACAAAAACAAAACAAAACTGTGAGACAACCAGGTAGCCAGCCCATCACTGCCGGGTGAAAGGGGTGGTCCAGGGTGCCCCATGCCAAGGTGCTCCCTGGGCCTGTGTGTACTCCAGGTCTTGGGGAGGGTGCAGTTGCTGCCTTGACTAAACTGGGACCCCTCTGTCGTTGCCTCCTGCCCCTGCCCCACCATCTGCTGGCCCCAAGAGGGCAGCACAGCTGGGTCTCCTCTGCTTTTACTGGTCTGTGATCCTGAACACCCGACTCCTGGCTCCCCAGCCCACTGGAGCCTTTATTTTTGTATATTTGACTCTAAAAATATTGCTCATTCAGAAAAATGTAGAATAAACATTATCTTAAAATATTATTGGTGTAGACACTTGTGTGTTGAGGCAGGACAAGGGCTGCCCCTGTTGAACCAGGAGCCTGGATGCTGGGGTTCAGAGCATCAGCTATGCCCCTTTTCCCTTCACTAAACAAGACAAAGTGAGGGTGAATACTTCTGAGGCTTTGCAGACCCACTCACCCATCCTTGCCCATAGGCGGCACTGAGGCCTGTGTGTGTGTGTGTGTGTGTGTGTGTGTGTGTGTGTGTGTGTGTTCGTTCTCTATCTCCCTCCAAGGGGAGAAGTTAAGAGTTTGAGTCCTTGCCGAAACCGGTTTGGCTCAGTGGCTAGAGCGTCGGTCTGCGGACTGGAAGGTCCCAGGTTCGATTCCGGTCAAGGGCATGTACATTGGTTGCGGGCACATCCCCCGGTGGGGGGTGTGCAGGAGGCAGCTGGTCGATGTCTCTCTCATCGATGTTTCTAGCTCTCTATCCCTCTCCCTTCCTCTCTGTGAAAAATCAATAATATATATTTAAAAAAAAAAGAGTTTGAATCCTAGAAACAGATAGGGTTCATTCAGGTCCTTGCTTTACCACTTCCTGCTCAGTGACCTTGGGAGAGTTTCTTCACTGCTTTCAGACTCAGTTTTCCCATCTGTAAATTGGGGGTAATTATATTAGGAGTGAAACCGATGGTTGTAGGGGACTGTTGTAAAGAATAAAGAAGTTAATACATGAAAGGTGCTTAGCTCACTGCCTGGCACAGACATTATTGCTATTACTATTATTTTCATCCACTCCCACCCACCAATTTTTGTACAACCCAGCCTCTATGAAGTACCACCCCTTCACAGGTTTGCAAGTAGCTGTTTGTCTTAGGCACATGTTCTGAGGTGTGGCATACTTTAAATAGGCATGTAGTGATATCTAATTATGACCCAAACATCCAAGCAGGCTTAGTATATACTTGCCTTTGTCATTTCTATTAAGCTAACATAGGGAGTAGCATTAAGGAGCCTACATTATTGGGCACCTATCGAGGGCTGGGGCTGTTACATCATTTGTTTTTCTCAACGATCTTGTGAGGTAGATAATATTTTTTAAAATATATTTTTATTGATTCCAGGGAGGAAGAGAGAGGGAGAGAGAGCTAGAAACATCAATGAAGAGAATCATAGATTGGCTGCCTCCTGCATGCCCCCTACTGGGGATTAAGCCCGAAATCCAGGCATGTACCCTGACCAGGAATCAAAGTGTGACTTCCTGGTTCATAGGTTGGCACTCAACCACTGGCCACACCAGCTGGGCTGAGATATATAATATTATTAAGCCATCTCACTGGTGAGGAGCCTGAGGATCAGGGAGATTCCATCAACGAATCTCCCTTAGGTCACCCAGGTGTAAGAACCAGGATTGGGTTTCAAGGCCACCCTACTCTGAAGCTGTGTCCCTCCCATTCCCTTGGGCTGTCTCTTGCTGTTTTTAAAATGATACATCAAACGAAAGCAGGGATAGCAATCTTGCAAAGATATAAGTGCTTACTATCTGTCAGGCACTGGTGAGGGGCTCACCAGAATGAGCTGTTATGGCTGCCCTGGAGGAGTCTGGAGGCCACTTGGGGGAGATAAGGCATTTAGTAATAGTATTAGTTGTACCACTGCTACTACTGTGCACTGATAATACTGTCAATAACAACACCCAGAACAGTTAGTGCTCATGGGGTCAGGCACTTTCCCAAGAACATTATCCCATAGAAACTCATTTTATCCTTATAACCTTATAAGATAGGTACTCTTATTCCCCATTGGTCTGTAGATGGGAAACTGAGGGGCAGAGAATTAAGATACAGAGAACTTGCACAGCTAATAGGTGGAAGATTCTGGATTGGAACAGAGAAGGCTGACTCCAGCAGTGAAACTCTTCAGCTTGTAACCTGCTGTGTGCCAGGTGCCTGCCTTTTCACAGCTCCCTCCCCAGTGTGGGGTCCTCATTCTCATGTAGCTGTGTATGCATTTGACCCTTTAAAATACGTGCACAGGTTTTTATGAAGGTATTTCAAGTGCTGTGACTCTGATCATAATCGTTCTAAGAATGTAGTGATGTAACTTTTTAGGGCTTAGGCACCATGTTAGGTGCTTTACCTACATTGCCTCCTTTTGTTTCCTCAAGAATGTAATGAGGCAGGTACTAGGATGATCCCCATTTTACAGATCAGGAAACTGAGGTTTTGAAAAGGGTAAGCAACTTGCCCAAAGTCATATAGTAAGTGGTGGAGCCAAGACTTAAGCCCAGACAGTCTGTTTCCAGACCTTTAGCTAGTGACCCAAAGCTCTTAAGAATGACAGGGAAGCTTATGGAATCAAAGGGAGAAGCCCCCTGTTGCCTCTCAGTCACACACTCTCTCTTTCCCTCTTCCTCAAAGAATTATGAGGTAGAATGTTCCAGAGCTATCAGGTAGAATCCCCCCACTCCCCCATGAATGTGATAGTTTTGTATTGGTCTGTGGCTTGCCTTTCTTTTTTCTCATTTGATGTCGACATATGTAGATCTATTTCATATTTTAAACTTCTACTTAATGTTCCGCAGAATGGATTCACCATAATTCTCCCCTTGATGGACATGTGGGTTGTTTCCAATTCTGGGGCATTGAGTGCAATGGGCAATGCTTCCCTGAACATTCTAATACAGGCCTTTTATGCACATGTGCTCAATACTTAGAAGTGGAGTTGTTGAATGGAACAGACAGGGGCTTGATATTTTTATAGCTCTAGCCAAAAAGGCTGTATGCTACCCTACAACATAGGAGAGGGCCCCCAGGACCTTATAGACTTGCCACTAATAGCTATTATACATTTTTTCCTGTTTTTGCTAAGCTGACGTATAAAAAAAGAATCTCTTGATTGCTTTCATTTCCCTGATTACTGCTGAGATTGGGGAACTTTATGTTTATTTGCCATTTTAAAAATCTTCTTTGCCCTTTTTACATCTCATCTATACATATGCTTCGCACATTTTTGGATTGGGTTGAGGGCTTAACATTGTTAAAATGTTAAATTTCTAAGTATAAAATTAATACATTCTAGATGGAGAACATTGTAAAACACAAACAATAATAAAGAAAATAGAAATTACACATAATATCCCTCCACCCTCTGATGACACTTAGCAGCCAGCATATTGGTGCATTTTTGCCTCTCTCTTTTTTTCTGTGCAAATATATGTACTTCCTACCTGTGCACTGATAATACTGTCAATAGCAACACCCAGAACAGTCTTAGGCGATGGTCTTAGGCGACCCTGCTAGCGGTTCTCAGGTTGAGAACCGCTGCTGTAGAGCCTAAGACCGTCGGAAAACACAGATATTTACATTACGATTCATTAACAGTAGCAAAACTACAGTTATGAAGTAGCAACAAAAATAATTTTATGGTTGGGGGTCACCACAACATGAGGAACTGTATTAAAGGGTCGCGGCATTAGAAAGGTTGAGAACCACTGCTCTAGAGCAAGAGTCAGCCAACTGTGGCTCAGCCCGCAGACTGTTTTTGTAAATGGAATTATTGGAGCCCAGCCACGCCCATTTATTTACTCTTCTCTAAGGCTGCTTTTGCGGTATAGTGCAGAGTCCTATAGTTGTGATAGACACCAATGCGGCTCACAAAGCCTAAACTACTTACTAGCTGGTTTTACAGAAATGTTTCACAGAAAACGTTTGCTGACCCCTGACCTAGAGCAGGGTTGTATGGACAAGTTTAAATTTCCTAGTCGCCACATTTTACAAAGTAAAATTAGAATTTGGCTTTTTTATTTAGTACTTCATTCCTTCATCAAATGCTTCTCCAATACCTATTGTCCCCCAGCCTCTGAGTTGGGAGTTCTTATTTCATAAAGGGTTTTTCTCAAGAGATACATTTGCAACACAGTTATTGAAATTAAAATGGAAAAGCAATGAAGAGGTAAAGGTGTTTAGGCATAGTGATGATGGAACATGAAATTAGGCTCTGAGTTTCTTGGCAACCAGGGCAAAAAGGGAAGTGGACTGGGTTACACCCTTCCCACTACCTGGAAGAGAAAAGTATCCCATTTCTTTCCAAGAGAGACAGACTGTTCCCTGGTCCTACACTCACACAGGCAGCCGCTGCCCAAGGCGTTGCTCAGGGACTCGAGCAGTGTAATGGACAAAGCCTCCCATGGCACATTTACAGCAGGCACAGCCCTGGTCTTCATGTAGCTGTTGCTCGTATCTGCTCTCAATAAAAGCCAAGAGCACAGTGAAAGCTCAGACTCAATGAAGGGGATCCTGCAGGAGGATAATAGAATGTGGTCCAGCTATGTGGCTGTCTAGGGAGTTAGCGGAAAGCAAGGTAAGGGTATAGAATGCCCACTGAAGTGTGTGCCCCAGATGTCCATCCAAATCCAGTCCATCCTCTTCTTTCCCACTGCCAGCACCTTAGGGTGGGTCCTTGTCATTTTCTCCTCCTCCCTGGTCTGCCTTTACAGACCTCATCATCACCCCCATGTCCCCAGGCTTAAAAATCCATCAGTGACCCAAGTGCTGGGTTTTGGGATGAAATTGTTTGCTCTCAACTTAGAATTTTTAGTTATTGTTTGAATTCTCTATAATGAGCACAGATAATAAAACAATAGGGTGATTTTATTTTATTTTTTAAATATATTTTTTATTGATTTCTGAGAGGAAAGGAGAGGGGGAGAGAGAGATAGAAACATCAATGATGAGAGAATCATTGATCAGCTGCCTCCTGCATGCCCCACACTGGGCATTGAGCCTGCAACCTGGGCATGTGCCTTGACTGGTAATCGAATTGTGACCTCCTGGTTCATAGATCGACACTGAACCATGCCAGCAGGCCTGGGTGATTTCATTTTAGAAAAAGAATATCTAAATCAAGATGCCCAGATGTGCAAAGATGCTAATAGTGTTTAACGCTGGGTGGTGGGACTATGGTTGATTTCTTTGTTCTCTATACTTAGTATATTCTTTAAAGGAAACATGCCTCTTTGCTGCTTTCATATCACCCAGCACCCTCCCACTTCTCCTTTGAGCTCTCACAGCTTGCTTTGCACAGGGACTACATTGATCAGGCATTTACTGTGTGCCGAGCACTGTGCTAGGCACTTGTTAAAAATATCAATGTTACTGCATTTAACCCACATGTTAGTTCCATTCTAAGGATGGAGAAACTAAAGTTACAGAGGAACTTACGTGGGATCGCAGGGCTGGAGTGACAGCCATGATTAGAACCCAGGCAATGTGAAGTCAGAGTTTGAATTTTTCCTTTTACCACCATCTCCTAGTTCGCACATTGGGTCTTTTACTTCTTTATGTCAGCATAGTACTTGGCATAGTCTAGGTGTTCAATAAGAGTTTAGTTAAATAAAAGTATATCCTAAATATCACTTCTCAGGTGGGATATTTTTGAAATGCTTATTGATTTTCCCCTCTCCCCTCATAACTTCCCCTCCCTCCACCCCTCAGTACCATCGCCTCAATGGAGGATGAGGCAAAGTGGAAAGTGGAAATTGTGAGTAGTTCCAGGCTTTGATCTTCAAAATTGCAGGCCCTGGAGGGAATGGTCTATGCTTCCAGGTTGAGAGTTGAGGCTTTGCTGGGCCTCAGAGAATGAGGCCCGAGCCCAGGCAGACCCCTGAGAACCAAGAGGGCATGGCTCTGAGGGGTGGATCCAGGCACCTGGCATCTAGATGGCTTCACAGAGAATCCCAAGCCCAGATAAGAGGTGCAGAATCACTATTACATCTTCCATTATGGCCAGGAGCTCATGGTGCTATGTGGGCAAGAGAGAGGGCCCTTTAGAGCAGCGGTCGCCAACCTTTCGGACCTTACGGTTGGCGACTGCTGCTTTAGAGGGTGCCCAGGTAACAGATAACATGGTGGATTGCATGGTACCCCCACCCTAGGCCTCAGAACTCCATAAGCCCCCTGTACCTTAGAAGTAAGTCTAGGGAAAGGGCAGGAACTAGAGAAAATCCAGGAATGATTGAGACTGAATTTCCACTACCAGTGGAATGAGGACTCAGAATGGAAGTGAAATAGCATGAAAGAAAAATAAAGTGTTATCTTACACCGAATCTTTGGATCGAGACTTTTACTACCCTGCCCTTATCTGGGCATCTTCTTTGGGATGGAGAGGTATATTCCAAGGCTGCACTGTCCTCTGAGCATGCCAGAGGAAGCCTGGAATTTCAAATCACCCACTGAGGGCAGGGAGGTCCTGAGACTTTGGAACTCTGAAGAATGGCTGACATCCTAAGACAAAAGTTAAGGAGACTGATAAGTGTTCTCTGCACCTGGAAGGTCTGCCCACCTGTGTGTGCAGGTGGACTGAAGGCCCCCCCTGTAGGCAAACCCAGGTTTCCCCTTCCAGATTGGTCCTTGTGTACCCACCATGCTCACAGACAGGAACTTGATTTAGACCCACAATCCCTCACCACTGGCCATGACAAGAATGATCTTGTCCTGAAAAACTTTCAGAGCAGATGTGACTAGTTGCCCATGTCCACATCATTAGTGCCCCAGTGGACTGTCTCCTTCGGAGCAGCACTGCTCCCGGGGGGACCTTCAAGACGAGTGAGCCATGAAATGGCTCCCCCAGGGTGTAAAAAAGAGGGGGGTCAGCTGAATGAAGTTACTTACCAGTGACCCTTTACATTGGAGCCTATGCCTGGGAAGAACAGTGAGTTTGGCTTTGCCATGGTTGATGCTGCCCGAGCTTTGGTGGGGGGAGGTGGCGGGGGGAGGTGTGCGAGAGAAGGGACAGCACTAATGAACGAGCAGGACAGTGGACCAGAATTGGAAGGTCTGGTTCAAGTTTCAACTGACCTCTTCCCCGCTTTGAACTTTGATGTCCTCGTCGGTTAGGCAATGCCCACCTCACACGGCTGTGGGGAGGCCTCTTGGGAAGCTCTCCATGGCTCTCCCTAAGGATCCCTCATTCTATTTCACTAGCAGCAGCCTCATCCAGTCTTAGCTGCAACCCCATGTCACCTGTGGAAATCCCGTTACTCCATGAAAATGGTGTGAGTCAATGCAATTAGGACAAGGAGGGACTTGGAGCAGCCACTAGTGGTTCTGCTGCTGCTGGAAAGCAAGTGGCTTCTTTACTACCAGGGAGCCCCGCGTGCCTCCCAGCCTCGTTGGTCCCGAGGCTGGTGCTGGGCCTTCTGGTTGAGCCCGTAGCTTCTATAAAGACAGGTATCCCATACTTCAGGCAAACATTTATTATGCTCTTCCCCTGTAGAGTGGGGAAGTTGGTATTAGTTGTGGGGCTATTCAGAACAAATGAGCACTGAGCCTGGAATTCTTTTTGTTTTAGTTGGAATTTTCACAGCAAGAAAGCCACTGGGGTGACAACCTTTTCTGTACATTATCTCATTCAACCCTCAGGACACTTTGGTAAGGCAAACTAGGCGGGCATTATTTTATCTTTTTTTCTTCTTCATTGATTCCAGAGAGAGAGGAAGGGGGAGAGAGAGAGAGAGAGAGAAGCATCGATCAGTTGACTCCCGTTCGTGCCCTGACTGGGGATGGGGGGATGGAACCCGCAACTTCTGCCCTGACTGGGAATTGAACCCTAAACCCTTCAGTGCATAGATGATATTCTAACCAGTGAGCAACACTGGCCAGGATTATCTTATCTTTTAAATATCTTTTTATTCTGTGCAGGATTATTTTCTTTTAAATATCTCTTTATCGCCTTTGCCTGCTTCCTAGTTTAAGCCACTTAATTTTTTTATTAAGCTTTTTTTGAGGTATAACACATTTAGTAAATTGAGCAAACCCTAAACATACAGGTTGATGTGTTTTTATACCAGTTTTAAATACCTTCCAGATCGAGATATAGAATGTTCCCAGCTTTATAGCAGGTTCCTTTCTCCTCCCTCATAGTCATCCCTCCCAAGGATAACAACTATTTTAGCCACTGTCCATAGAGATTTCTTTTGCCTGTTTTTGAACTTCATATAAATAGAAACATACAGTATACCCTCACTGCTGTTGTGAAATTCACCCATGTGTTGAGTATCAGTAGATTTTCTTTTTATTTTATTTTATTGTTGTGTAATGTTCCACAGAGTGGATACACCACAATTTATTTATTCATTCTGCAGTTGTTGGACAGTTGGGTTGTTTCCAGCTTCCAGCGGTTAGAAATAAAGCTCACGTCTTTTGGTGAGTCTTATTCTGGGTCATAGGTTGCCCTTATATTTAACCTTAATATATAGTGCCAAATATTTTTTTCCAAAGTGGTGTACTAATTTACATTCTCACCAGTAGTGTATGAGAGTTACAGTTGCTTCACATCCTCTCCAACCCTCGGTGTTGCCAGTCTTTTAACATTTTAGCCGTTCTGATGAGTATGTAGTTGAATTTCATGGCGGTTGTACTCGTGTTCCTCTGATGATGAATGATGTTGAGCATCCTTTCCTTTGTCAATTGCAAACCACTGTTAATGCTCTCACAGACTCCTAACTGACCTCCCTGTTTCTGCTTTGAACCTCTCCAATTCTGTCTGCCCAATATGTATGTGGCTAGTGTTGTTTGTTCCTAACATGCAAGTTATGTCATGTTACTCTCCTGCTTAAAACCCATTAGCAGTTTTCTCTTGTCCTTTGGATCAAAGGCCAATCCTTGACCTGCCCCCACCTGCCCAGGACCACTGCTCACCTCTGCAGCAGCATCTAAGACCATCTTCCCCCTTGTACTCCAGCCACTTGCTTTCTTTGGGCATATGGGTTGTTTCCAGTTTTTAGCGATTACAAGTACACTCATGTGTTTCTCCTTTCCAGTATTCTTCACGTCCTGGTGTGACTATTGGATTGACATCTGTCTGTCCTACTAGACTGTAAGCTTCCAGAGAGCAAGCCTTACACTTGTCTTGCTCATTATTGTATCTCCAGTGCCTAATACAATACCCAACACACAGTAAGTCCTCAATAAATATTTGTTGAATGAATACATATGCCCTGAGTTCCCAAACGGAGAAGCTGAGGCTCTGAGAGGAAAGGTGCAGACCTGGGGCTAGAAATCAGGCCTGTTGACTACTCAATGCTCTTTCCACCGCCACACTCCATTGCCTCTAATAAGACAAAGCACTTTTCCATCACTTTTGCATAATCCTATCTAATAAAAGAGTAATATGCAAATTGACCATCACACCAAGACACAAAAGATGGCTGCTCCCATGTCGTCAAAGATGGCTGCCCCCATGTGGACACAGATGGCCAGCACAAGATGGCCTGCAGGGGAGGGCAGTTGTGGGAAGTTAGGGGTGACCAGGCCATCAGAGGAGGGCAGTTGGGGGGACCCAGGCCTGCAGGGGAGGGCAGTTGAGGGGGATCAGGCCTGCAGGGGAGGGCAGTTAGGGGTGACTGGGCCGGCAGAGGAGAGCAGTTGGGGGAGACCAGGTCAGCAGGGAAGGGCAGTTGGGAGGGGGACCAGGACTGCAGGGGAGGTCAATTGGGGGGGGCCCAGGTCTGCAGGGGAGGACAGTTGGGGGGGACCAGGCCAGCAGGGGAGGGCAGTTGGGGGGACCAGTCCTGTAGGGGGGTGCAGTTGGGAGTCAGCAGTCCTGGATTGTGAGAGGGATGTCCGACCGGTCAGACATCCCTCAGGGGGTCCCAGATTGGAGAGGGTGCAGGCTGGGCTGAGGGACATGCCCCCCCCCATGCATGAATTTCGTGCACCGGGCCTCTAGTTCTAGTATAAAGATGACTATGTTATGATTGTTAGTATCAGCTCCCCACCATACTGTCAGCTCCTGGAGGGCAACAATGGTGTCTGTTGTGTTCACCCCCAGATAGCCAGCACTCATTGCAGAGCCTGGAATATCAGAGATCGTTGTTAGTATAGACCCATATAAAGAAAAATGCCAGCTTCTGCTAAAAGAAGATGCTATGGGACTGTCCACACATTTTCATTGTGCTGGGACTTTATGGGACTGATTATTGCTCAAATTAGGAAGCTGGTGTCTGTAAATCTGTCACAGGTTAAATGGCATTCACTGAAACCTCAGAAATCTAGGACTTCCTCTGGTTGCACCTAGGCAAGTCGACTTTCATTTGTCCTCTTGGCTTGAGCCATGAAGGGTGGAAACAAGAGGACACTCCAAAGGCCACAAGGAACCTACCAAAGAGAATTAAGACTTTTCTCATTGTTGGCAAGCACATTGATGCTGCTCATTGCAAATGGGTCTTATTTGCTCACCATCCAGTCTTATCTGCTCATCCGAGCAGGTCTTGCTGCCGCGCAGCTTGGCAGCAGATGGGTTCCAGGAATGGCAGCCCTGTGGAAGTAACAAAGTGGCATTTCTTTTCCAATGGTCTCTCATTGAGGCCTCTCAGTGATTCGGATTGATTGTCCTCAGCCCAAGGCAGGGACTGACTGAGTGAGGTTTGTGTGGGATTTGTATCACTGTTGCAGGGTTGGTCCCGAGCTGCCCGGAAACACTGTCCTTTCTAGCCGAGGGTCAAGGCCTGCGTGTGGATGAGGTGAGGAGGCACTTTCAGGCCTGGAACCAGGCTTCTGGACTCCTGATACATTCCCAGGCCTGTGACGGTCTCCATCTCCCTGCCTCTGCCATGATGAGGGTGCCTCAGAATTGCCAGTGGCTTCAGGCTTTGTCTGCAATGGGAGTGGCTCCTCCATCCTCTAAGACCCATCTATCCGGGAGTCTTCCTGTGGCCTGGCCTAAGCTCTGGGTGCCTGCCTCTGTCCCAGGCGGAGAAGGTGGGTGAGGGGTATGGAGAAACAATAGCTCCTTAGTCCTGAGCTGTTTATCCATTTTTTTATTTTTATTTTATTTTTTTTTAGGAGCAGGGAGAGGCAGAGGTACTGATGATGAAGCTGGGGTCTGGCAGGGTACTTACTGCACACTCCCTCACACCACTAGCTAAGCCACCAGCCAGTGTCTCTGCTCAGCTCAGAACCCTCTGGCAAGTCCTATGTTTAAAGAGCCAGGCCCCCGGTTCCCGGGAACGAGGTCAGCCTTGTGTCCCCTCAATTCCCTTTTCTTTCGATTTCTGTGAATTTTTAGTTTTCCTCCTGGCCCTGTCTCTTCTCTCCCCCACCTTCCACAGCCCCGTCCCTTCAGACCCATCTACCCCTCAACCCCATCCGACTGCCAATTGCAAAGGCCTGAAAATAATGTGAAATAATATAGTTTATCACCCAGAGACTGCTGACAGGCAGAGCGGCCACCTCTGAAAACAGGCGGGAGGCAGGGAGGGCGAGGAAATTATAGGCTGCACAAAGGAGAAAAAGTTAAAGTGAGAGCTCCATAAAAGAAAGTGGAACTATTATGCTGCAAAATGCCAACTCATTACAAAGCGGCCAAATAAGAGAGAAATACGGTGCTGCCTGTAATAGCAGTTTACAAGGGAACATTGTACAGCAACAGAAGAGACGCTGCTATAATTTGCTCTAACAACTCCAATTATCCCTTTTATTGATTTGGCAACACATTTAATAGGAGTAGCCACACCTCTTCTGTTACAAATCATTAAAGGTGTTGAACGGTGTAATTTTAAAATTGTCCTCCTACAGTTGTCAGTATGACAGCATAATTCCCCCTGATGTCGGCTGTGTAAACACCGAGGCATGGTCATTTCCCCCTTACAAGGCCAGAGATGTTGTCAGCCTGGGGTTTTTGTGCAGAAACATCCATTTAATACATATCTTTTTCCTCAACCGGCTCTCCTAATTGCAGCCAGGCTTGGTTTCGTGGTCTTTTTTCCCCCTTCCCCTTTCCCTCTCATTCTTTCCCTCTCTTCTTCTGACTAGGCGGTGTGTGTGATGGGGATAGTGGAGGGAGGGAAATAAACAGGCTGTTTGGCCTTCTCTTTCTTCCCCGGGCAGCCTTAATTGCTACTTAAGTCTGGGCCCTGCACTTAACATCCCCAGGGCAGGCCCTGCGTGTGCGATGCACACTCTCCTGAGGCTGCCCCACCGCCCCTGCCCGCAGTTCCAGGAGCGACCAGCGCGCACGCTCTCTGCAGGCTATGGCAGAGCCCAGCTGCCCGTTGGACGGAGGGAGGATGGGTGGAATTCGAGTCAGGACGGGCGTGGGTTCAGGGTCGGGTCGGCTCTGGCTTGGGGTCGGGTTGGAGTGGGGGGCGTGGGGAATCAGAGCGTCGCAAGGGCTAGGGCCGATGGCTGGCCAGAGGATGCCCATGTCGGGTAGGGAGAGGCCAGAGCGGAGGGGTAGAGGGTGCAGGGAAGGTGAGCCCCTGGACCGGCCTGGCCTCTTCCTCGTTTGTCCTGATGGAGACTCTTGTGGGGTTATTCGCCCGGGGTCGGCCTCCTTCACCCACCCCCAGCTCAGGGGAGTTTTGCTTTTAGCTACATCCCAGTGCCTACCTGTGAGGAGGCCCCAATAGATCTTTGTTAAATGGACAGAAACGTGTGAGGAAGGAGTCGGAGGAGAGTAGGTGACCGAAGGCTCAGGTGGTGGGAAGAAGCAAGGGCGGGGAGGTGACTGGTTGGTCGTCTGACCCTGTGCTGTAGGTGGGTGTGTAGGGCTTGGGTGGGGTTGTGTGGGTGGCTGGAGAGGGTCATGTCCTCCTTCTGTTACCCAAACCCTCTCCAGTCTTGTGTGGGGGCTGTGTTCTCTTGTTTTCAAGTCTGCCCAGGGCCATGCTCCTACTAGGAACCAATGTCTAGGTGCTGTGGGAGGAAAGGGGTGTTCTTTCAGGAATCAGGGGTAGTTTCCAGTCCCTTTCCAAATCCACCTCTGCAAAATCTCGGGCTTCCCCCAGCCCAACTTTTTTCCCTCTGTATCATGGAGCTAGGCGTAGAGGCTCTCTGAGGGGAAGGTACTTTAGGCGACTTCCAGTGGGCCAGGCCCTTGAGCAGATGATAATGAAGGGGGCATCCTGGGAACACCTGCTCTGTGACCTAGAGCTCCTACCCTACCACTGGAATTGGACCTCAGCTGCAGTAGGAGGGGTTTAAGTTAGACCCAAATAATGTTAGCTCTCAGAAGTGCATGGTTCCAGATCAGGTGACTGGGGACTTTCTTAGGGTCAGGAGAGACCCTGACTCTTCACTGGGTGAACTGAAGGGCTCTTGGTTTGGGGCAGGGGATGCTGACTCGGGCACAGTCATCAACAAGAATCGGCAGGAGCTGGGTTCTTGGCCTTGGCTCCCAGGACAGTTGTGGGTGGGAAGCAGCTCCAGCATCTCTCATCTGCCCGTCATCTGCAGACCTTGTTTGCCTTTGTCAGGGCCTGGCTCTGCCCTGTCTGAGCCTGCTGTGCCCTCAAGGAGAAAGCTTGGCCACCACCACGCTTCACTCCTACATCCTCACAGTAGAAAGCTTGGAGTCTGCTGGGAGGGGGGCCTGGGAAGGGGTCTTTTCCTGTACTCCCGCAGCGCAGAGGTGTTGGTGTGTGTGTGCATGCATGCAATTCTTGGCTCTCGCTCTAAGCACTTCTGTGTGTCTCCACTCTGCCTTCCTCCATCTCAGCACCTCTGGGTTTCTCTTTGTGCCTTTCTCTCTGGCTCTCTTTTTGTGCGTCTTCCTTTCATATTTGTGTTTTTTGCTCACTGTATTGTAGTTGCCATTTCCATGCTTGCTCTCTCTCACCAGACCATGAGCTCTGTGAGGGCAAAGACTGTCTTTTATCTCCCTGTGCCTGCACATAGTAGGTGCCTAGTCCATTTCTGTGGAATAAATGAGTAGATATCTGACTGTGCCCCAGAATCCTTTTGTGTCTGTCTGCATCTTTCTGGGTCTCTGTGACTCTCTCCGTTTTGTGGTTCTGTGTATAGCAGCGTCTGATTTATTCTCAGGTGTATGTGGATTTCATCGAGTATTTTCCCCCTCGTTGTCTATGTCTGTCTGCAGGTCTCTTTGCATGTAGCCCACATCACTCTCCATGCCTGCTGGCTCTGGCATGGAGCTGTGTGCAAAGCAGGTGTCCTCCCTGGGCATTCATGTTGGGGGAACTGGACTTCCAAGTCTGTGCCTCTCTCCATGTGGGTGAACCCTCAGATTCTTCATTACAAGAGGCTGTGAGCACCTGAAACTGATCACCCCTTCCTCAGCCTTGGATGGGGGTGAACTGTGGTCCTCTCCATCTCGTCCTCTCACCATGACCCCAATCACAGCACCTGCCCTTCTCTAATTGGCCAGTGTCAGTGGAAGGGGGGAGGGAAGGCTGATGTCCAAGGAGGAAATCCCATTAGGAGAGCTGGAGCCAAGTTATTAGTGGTTAAGATGTAATTGGAGTTAGTGAATAATCTCACTCGATTCATCATGTATTTATGGCACACCCGGCTGTGTGACCTTGGGTGAGGTGCTTCACCTCTCTGATGAAATAAGACCTCAGTGTTTGCCAAGGACCGCCGGATTCCTGACATCCTGAGTCCCCAGAGTTGGAAGGAATCTCTCTCCACTGCACATTGATCACTTGCTACTGCCTTTCTCCTCAAGACACTCAGTATTTGCCTCTGACTTATTTCTGCAGTTGCCCAAGTTCCCCTCCTAAACTCTGCACTCTTTGAGGGCAGTGTCTTTTTATATCCCCCATAGTTAAGTGCCTGGCACCCAGTGGGTAGTTGATCAGTTTTCTGAGTGGATGACTGAATGATTGAATGCTAGGCACTGTGGTTAATAACAAAGAAATAGAATTTCACAACCCTGTACTTAAGCAGCATACCATTGTTGTTGTGTTTTGTTTTGTTTTTTGAGGGGGAGGGGTGATCCTGCCCCTTTCTAGCTTGATGAACTTAAGTGAGTTCCTCAGCCCTTTGTGCCTCTATTTCCTAATTAATAATATGCAAATAATAATGGCTACGACACAAGAGTTTTGTGAGGATTAAATGTGATCATATGTATAGTTAAATCCCTAATGCAGAGCTCAACACTTAGCAGACCCTTCCTGTTCTGTTCCTAAATAAAGGGGCACTAAACCCTACAGGTATCAGAAGGGGAGAGATCAGTGTTGGGTGGGTTTTTTGGATTGAGGCTGGGGCTTGAGGAATCTCTATTGGCGGATTAGACACGGCTTTCTCATGCCCTATGGGTTTTTGGCTTCATTTTATCCCCCTACCCCCACCACCCCAATACAGACAAAGATAGATAGCAGGTGCTCAGAAAGCGTTTGTTGAATTGACGGGTAAAATGAAACCTATTTCTTTGCAGCTTAAAACAGCAGATCCTAGATTCAACTCCTTGACTGAAGCACCTGGGCTCTTTAAGAAATCCACTTCCCCAACCACTACCACCCTCCCCCCCCCCCCCCGACCCCCGCTCCCCGCCCTCCACATATTGATTCAGAATCTCTAGGTTTGGGCTCAGAATCTAATATTTTTTAAAAGCTGCCCAAGTGATTCTGATATGTGGACAATTTAGGATACCCTGGCTTAGGACATGATCAAGATTATATATATTTAATGTACATTTGAAAATAACTTAGCTGGTTTTAAAATATAAACGCTAAAGTTTATTATTTGAACATTATTTATATAAACCTACCCTACGTTCCACTTCTGTGTCTCCTCAGCTAAATAATAATAATAATAATAATAATAATAATAATAATAATAGATAGCCGCTTTGTGGAGAGGAGTTTGTGCTTTTGGCATCCTTAGTTTATTGTGTCTGCTATGCTTGTCATTACAAGGCACTCAGATAGGGCCTGCACATGCTGATCCCTTCTCTATAGGTGCTAACCCAATGCTGTAAGGTAAAGGTCATTATTCTTTCCATTTTACAGACAGGCGGCTGAGGATCAGATAGACTTACTTGAGATTACACAGCCAACAAGAGGTAGAGCTGTGAGGAATCCAGATTCCTTGACCCCAAGTCCCATGCTTTTCCCCCAGGCCTTCCTGGGTTGGGGGGTTCACTGTGAATGTAGTTGAGCTCCAGCGGGGCTGCACCTGGCTGCGTCCTGATCACGGCCTTGGTTCCCTCCATTTACCGAGTGGCTCAGCTGGGGGGCCCTGGGGAGAGGACCAGCTCTCTGGACCACACCCTCATCCTTCTTCTGGTCCCTTATTCCTTCCCCCATCCTTTTCCTGAGTGGCTCCTCTTCAAGTGTGTGTCTGGTGCCCAAAGAGACTCCCTTCTCCCCACACCCTCTGCCCCCACCCTGTTTCACTGGCTTCATTCACTCATCTCTTCATCCACCAAAGCACTCAGCACAATTCACCCAGCTTGACCAGGTGCTGTGTTGGGCTCGGGCATCCAGCAGTGAGGAAGGCCTGGCCCTGGCCCTTTAGGAGCTGGAAATCAGAGAGGGCAGTCCATTTAATGCCGGCCCACTGGGATTCGCACTCCATAGGGGAGACAGGGCAGAAAAGGAAGACCCAGCTTCCACTTTGGCTCTATGAAAATTGGGCCTTTCATGCAGCTGGAACGGCTAAAAGGGCCACAGTGTGGGGGTTCAGTGAGCACTTGGGGTGTCGGCTGTTTGGATTGCTCTAAGGGTCTCCAACTGGTCAGTCACATGGACTTCTGGCCTCCCTGGGTGGGAGGGGCCCCTCTCTAACTTATCCCCAGGGCCCTTCAGAAGTCTTCTTCTTTCTACCTTATTTTCGGGTCCCTCAAAGTGCCCTGTCCTTCCAGAAGGGCAATGTTCTTTCCCAGAGTTCGGTCCCCCCACTCTGTGCTCGCATGCACGTGAGCACGTGCGTTGAAAGAGCAGGGGAGAGGAGACGGAGCATGTGCTTCCCTCCCGTCTCAGCTTCCCTCCGTCACTGGTCTTAGGCCAGAGATGGAGAACTGTTCTAGGCAGAGAGCCCCATCCTTGCCCTGCACAGGGCGAACAATGGCAAGTGGCCACAGCAGTCCCTGCCCTCAGGGAGCTTGCAGCCTGGTGGGTAAGAGAAGGTGAGCGCATTTTGCATGACCTGAGAGTTCTCACCAGAGTCTAGAGGAAGGAGTCAGGGGGAGGAGAGGCAGGAAGTGGAGGAGGGATAAGGGAAGACCAAAGGAAGAAGTATGGGAAGGGCCAACAGTTGCCAGCACCCAGGAAAATAGGGACCAGGGGCCCTTGGTAGGAGCAAGACTCATCCCCTCTCCCCCACCAGTGACGGAGCCTCCAGTCCTGGAGGGAGGCTGGACCAAACCAGGACTAGGCTGGGGCCGCACGGGTGTGTGTGTGCTGGGGCAGGAGGGGGGAGAGAGAGAGTTTTGAGGTCTCAAGGCCAGGGGGTTAAGCCGGCAGCAGAAAAGTTTGTTGTGTCAGCCCTTTCCTATCTGCCTCTCCTTCATCCAGTGCAGCACCCCCTCCCCAGATTCCCGCAATCCTCCTCATCCTGTCCTGCTCCTCCTCCCTTTTCCATTTGGAAGAAGGAGGCTTGCTGTCTTTGTATTTTAACTGTAGCAAAAAGATTAAATTGTTTACGAGCCCGGGAGCCTCGGCTGGCTGGATGAGCCGGAAGAGACAAAGATAGACATTCTAATTCTCCCCTGTTCTCCGGGCCTCCGTCCCCCTGGCTGCTGCTAATTCTTTTATCTGCCCCCAACACTCCAGGCATTATGTGCATTCATAAAAAGGGGGGGGGGGAGTGGAGAGAGCCCTCGCCAGAGCCCGCAAAATTACTGTTCTCTGCTGCGGTTTCTCCGATAGCAATCTCTTGAATGCTGATTACTTTTTCCCCCCTCTCCCGTGCCCCCTCCCCCTTCCCCAGCACCCAACATAAGTTGGTCTTTAACCCTTTATCTTTAGCAAGCAGAAAGACACGGAAAACATCTCACTCAGTGGGTGGAAAAAAAAAAAAAAAAACAAGGAAGGGGGAGGGAGAGAGAGAGAAAAAAAAAAACCCGGCACAGAGAAGAATTACTGTTATCTCCCCACCAGAAGAGGAACAGCAGAGATAAGGGAGGCCTGAAGAATTAAAAGAATCGTAGCATTGGGGGCTCTAAATTCACACCGAAGCTGGTTGTATTTGTCTGTCACGGGGGTTCATAATTTTCCGAGGTTGTTTTGATAGACTTATTGTGCGGACTGCATAGAAAACTCATCAGCATTTGTTGCCTCTGAGCATTATTGTCAGAGGTAACTGCGTGTCTATAGACTGGGGGAGATAATGGCTGAAGTAGAAAGCAGATAAAGCCGGGGCCCTTCTCATTAAGGGCTATCTCTGCCTCCGCAGACCGGCTGGGATTGAGTGACTGGGGCGGCAGCACGGGGCATACATTATGCCAGCAAAAGCAAAAGGCGGCGGCGTGACTGCGGGCAGCCCAGTGGGCCCCGGGCCTGGGTGAATGCCAAGGCGGCCTCCGGCATCAGGGCCCCCGTGTGTCAGCAGGCGTGTGAGCCGGGAGGGGGGGGGTGCCCAGGCTCTCTGAGCTGGCTGCAGGCGTTTGTGGGGTGGGGGTGGTTCTATGGTTCCATTCCACATCGCACAGCTGAGGTCAGAGTAGGGAGGGGATGTCTGAGGGCATTGGCAAAGGAAGGCAGAGCAGGTTCTTCTGATTCTGGGGTCTTTCACCTCAGTCCAGGCCTCACACACAGAGTCATTGAGAGGATGAGCTTCCCATAAGCCAGACCACTGTCCACGTGGCGATGTGGAGGCTCATGTCCTCTTAACACCTGGGGCCTGTGGGTCTCCCTTCCTCCCTCCCCTTCTTCAGCACATTCTATGGAATGCCCATGAGGAGTCAGGCGCTGTGCAATGCCACCAACACGTTTTGTGTGTCAACCCACTGGCCACCCTCTCCCCTCCATCTACCATGGGACCACGTCTTTCTGCCTCCCCTCAGACCCTCCTACTCCCAGGAAAGCCAACAAAGGGGAGTGGGCACATTTGGGCAGAGACTTGTAATATCCTCAAGCCCTAAGTTCAGGCTGGACCAAGCCCTGTAGTGACGGTGGAGGCGAGGGTCTGCAGCCTGGGCTCTGTGCGGCTTGGGACGCGGGCCTTTTTCTGACCCTTTCCCCACCTGTGAACTGGGGTAATGATGTAGCTTGCTTCATGGGATGGTTGTAAGGACTGATGAGATCGTTTATTTAGGAAGTTTCTTAGCACAACGCCTGGACACATTGAGTTCTCAGTACATCTGCTGTTACCTTGACAATTACTGTTCCTTCAGTGACTCTGCGGGCCCTAGTCGTGGTGTTGGATGGTAATACACCCTTCTGGCCCTTTGGGATTAGTGGAGAAGACGAACACCTAATGTAAATCCCTACACACTGGCAACATAATAGGTGTGCATGAGAGAACTACAGGAGTACAGAGGAGGGAGAAACTGACGCTGTCCATGGCGGGGAGGGGGGGGAAGAGGGTCAGGGGGACAACCAAATCAAGCCCGGAAGATCAGAAAGCGGACAAAGTGGGGGAAAGGCATTTCCAGCAGAGGGAACAGCCTGTACAGAGATCCGGAGATTAGGAGGAGTGAAGAATGAATGTTGAGTCAGGAGTTGAGTGTGTGTATGGGGGCGCTGGGGGAGGTTGGGAAGGGCCTTAAATGACAGGGGAAGGAGACAAGGCTTCGTGCAGTGTATCACTGGGAGCCCCTGTGTTCCAAATAGCTTGAAATTCTCACTTCCTGGAAAGTCAGGCTCTGCCAATGACCACTCCCCTCATCGACCCCACCCTCATCGGCTGTCACAGCTCAATGAGAGGCTGATTCTTGATGGCAGAGTTTGGCAGGAGTGGCAGAATGTGGAGTGGAAAGAACATAGGCGCAGGAATGCCTGAATCCTGTGGCCTTCGATTCAAATCTCCACTTGAAGCTGTGTGGCCTTGGGGGCAGGCATGTCATCTCCCTGGACTCAGTTTTCTAATCTATAAAGTGGGGGCAATATCAACCTCACAGAATTACTGTATGAATTAGCCAAGGATGGTGTAAAGTGTTGTAGCCTTGAAACAAAAGCCAGTTCTCCCTTCCTCGCTTCCCACCCTGCGTGCTGCCAGCATGCTGATTGGGGCCAGTGTACCCAGGACCTCTGTCCTTGCCCCCTGGGGAAGAACTCACCTGCAGGGCTCACCCTCCCTGGGGCCCCAGGTGACTTCATGGGTTCAGTTAGATTGGGCGGAGGGGTAGACTTGGGCCATCCTGGTGGCCAATGGGCTTTGAATGAGGAAGATGCCAGGGGCAGCTCAACCTAGTGGAGAAAATTCTGGCTGAGAATCAGAGGACTTGGCTGAGCCCTAGCTAACAGGCTGTGTCTGTGTCAAGTCACTGGCCCTCTTTGGGCTTCAGGTTTTTACCTATTACCAGAGCCCTCCCATTTCTAAAGCCTGTGCTGGCTCCAATGGTCTGGGATTCTCGGAGGGAAGGGCCAAGGTTCCACAGCAAAGGTCTGTAACCCTTTCCTTGGTGCAATGAGGGGGGCTGCAGGACCTGTGGGGCTTTCAGCACAGCCCCGCCCCCCCTGGCTGGGAGACTGCTCCCTCCAGGGATTTACAATGGGCTGAATTCATTTGCATGACAAAATTGGCTCGGGTATCCAAGTGTTGCAGGAAGACAAGTGTAACATTGGGAGGAACAAGCAGCCAGGAGGAAGGTTAGCGCAGACAATGAAGGAACAGGCCGCCAGCCCACCTGCTGCCTCTGCCAACCTTTCATCTGCAGGCATGAGGGGCTGCCTGGGGCTGGTATCAGGGGCAGGGGAAAAAAGATCCCCAGGCCTGGGTGATGGAAGCTTGCCCAAGGATCTGGATTTGGGGGGACTCCTGCTTCCAGAGTCTTCCCATTATTAGGGTAAGGTTTCCTTTGCTATTTTTAATGCCTCCACCCTTTATATGGCTGCAAGGTTATCTCCCCACTCTTAGGTCTTGATAACAGAAGCACATTCTGAATCACTATTCATGCACTTGTCCATTCATGCACTTACCCACTCACTCATTCATCCATTCACTCACTCATCCATACATCACCATCTACCCGCCCATCCATCCATCCATCCATCCATCCATCCATCCATCCATTCTTCCTTTCATCCATCCATCCATTCTTCCATTTATTCATCTGTCCATCCATCTTTCCATCCATCCACTCATCCATTCATCTTTCCACATGCCCACCCACCCATATACTCACCCATTTACTATTTCATCTATTCACCCATTTGCACCCATCCGTCCTTTCATACACCCACCCATCTACTTATATACCTGTCCACCCACCAATCCACTCATTAACTTGCCTATGCACCCTGTCATCTCTCTAAAACCAGATATTTGACACTTTTAATGTAGCAGGTACAGTTCCGGACACTTCTCTGTGCCTCAGCTTCTTCCTCTGTAAAACAGGGATAATAATAGTGTCTACCCCATATCTACCTCATGGGGAAGTGCTACATGCTTTCTACTGTGAATTTATTAGGCACTGGGGACCTTAAGGTGCTGCCTCAGATGAAATCATAGGCTTATGGGGGGGGGGAAGAGATACCAGAAAATTGGTGTTACAGTTCTATGTGGGATGTGCGATAGGGAAGTATAAGGGACGGTGGGGAAAGAGGCCAGAGATGGGGCATCCCATCTCATTTGGGAGACTGCTTAGAGGTAAGAAGGGACAGGAAGTACTGCTATTAGTTTCCCTGTGTTACGGATGAGGAAAATGAGGCCCAGGAATGTTAAAGGACTGCCCTGACTGCTCTGCCGCAGAGAGTTGCCAGGACTGAACGCTGTGTCTTCTGATTTGGGGATAGCCCATTGACCTGGCCCATGCTCTCCCTGTCTCCTCCGGCACCAAGATGAGGCTACTCAAAAGCTTTTTTACTCTCAGGTAGCATGAGTGCCACCATGCTGCCCAGAACCCTGGAGGAAGAGAATGGCCACACCCTGAGCCCTGGGCCTTTTCTGAGCCCCTTGCTTAAGGTAAAGAGAGACAATGGCCAGGTGAGATGGGTCAGCTCATGGGACTGGGGTGGGGTGGCCACTGGAACTGAGTTCCTGGCTATGCTATGGGAGGTGTCAAGGACATTGGGCCTCAGCATAGAACGCGGACTCTGCTTAATCCACCTGAGGGTCGGCTGCAGCACAAGGTGGAGATGTGTACCATGCAGTCCCAAGGGGCAGAAAAGGATCCACTCAGGGAAGCCACAGGGGAGTACATTTGACTGTTCGTCTTTATCACGATCAGTTCCTAACTCGCAGAGCTGTTCCTGGTGAAGCAGTCACTCCTTGTCACTAAAAATTCTAAAATATGAGAGGCAGCAGAGTGTAGCAGAAGGATGGTGGCCTTCGGAGAGTTTCCGGCCTGGGTTCAAATCCCGCTGTCACCTAATACTCTCTGTATGACCTGAGGCTGGTCGCTGAGGCTAGTCTGAACCATAAATCCCCATCACAATATTTTGTGAGAATTAAGTCATAATCACCAATACTTAGGCTCAGTAAGTCTTCCTCACAACAAACTTATGAGCTAGTCTGTTAGTTTTTTGTTTTTTTTTGTTTGTTTTAATATATTTTATTGATTTTTTACAGAGAGGAAGAGAGAGGGATAGAGAGTTAGAAACATCGATGAGAGAGAAACATCGATCAGCTGCCTCTTGCACACCCCCTACTGGGGATGTGCCCGCAACCAAGGTACATGCCCTTGACCAGAATCGAATCTGGGACCCTTGAGTCCGCAGTCCGACGCTCTATCCACTGAGCCAAACCGGTTTCGGCTTTTTTTTTTTTTTTTTTTTAAGGAACTTTATTTTTGGATAATTTTAGGTTCACCGAAAAGTTGTAAAGATAGCGCCAACAGTTCCCGTAAAACCAGTTTCTCCTGTGGTTAACACCTCATATAATCATAGTTAAAAACAGCGGCACATCAGGTCCTTTCACTTTTAATTATCACCACCACACACATGAGGCACAGAGAAGCGGAGTGGCTAGCCCTGTAGCACTGCATTATGACATAAAATGAAATACCACATGTGAAAAGGCCTGTTAGAATGCCTGGCATCAATTTCCTTCCCATCCCAGAAAAGCCGGGCTGAGCCTGGGTTCCACTCTCCCTCCTTCTAAGAGGCCCTGGCAGGTTGGATCCCAGCCTGTCCAGCTGTGTCCACTGCCCTGCAGGATCAGAGCAAAGGGCCACCAGAGAGAAACCCCTGGAGAGCACTCTGCGAAGAGCAAAGATTAATGGGGCAGCAATGGATCCCCACAGTTCTGTCTAGGATGGCTGTCTTATCAGTGCTTATCAGCAGGCACACAGTAGGTGCTCAGTAAGGATTATTGAATAAACGAGTGAATGAATGAGGTAGAGGGCATTCCACTTGGTGTAGGAGATTGAGTTCAGGCACATACAGG
Source organism: Eptesicus fuscus (assembly GCF_027574615.1). Lineage (NCBI taxonomy): Eukaryota > Metazoa > Chordata > Mammalia > Chiroptera > Vespertilionidae > Eptesicus > Eptesicus fuscus. The sequence continues at coordinate 28,732,601 of NC_072492.1, read as the reverse complement.
AGCTTTTCCAAATCTAAAACTCTGGAATTCAAAAATGGCTAGTCTCCTCCCTCCATATACCACCCCCTTCCCTTGAGAAATTGGGATCACCCTCTGTGTCCTGCATACAGTAGATCCTCAATGGATGATGCTGATGCCGATATTTGTACCCACATTTTTCTTTGGTCTCAATTTCATCTCCACTTGTCTAAATCCTTGAGGGGTGTGTGTGTGTGTGTGTGTGTGTGTGTGTGTGTGATCGTGGTAAATAAAGAACCTCATGAGTCAATCCCTGCTGGTAATAATGGTGGCATGTGTTAAAGGTGAGTTGGGGGGTGGTCCCCCACCTCAAGGTGGTCCTCATTGAAAGGTTCTCAGGGGACTTTCCTTAGAGCAGGGGTGGGGAACGTCTGGCCCGCAGGTTGTATGAGGCCCACAGAATCACTTGGTCTGGCCCTGCCAAGGCATTAGGAGTGAGTTAATTAAACATTTGACCAAATATAGCAGGCTAATGTTTAAGTGACAATTTTGTATGGCCTGCAGATGATGTTATAAATGTCCAAATGGCCCTTGGCAGAAAAAAGGTTCCCCACCCCGTCTTAGAGGCTTCCTTCGGAAGCAGCCCTTCGTTCATTTAGTTCCTTCGCCAGAAAACGTGTTGAGCGCCCTCTGTGCCAGCTCTGTCTTGAGCTGCTCGGACGAAATGGGGAGCCTCTGCTCTCCAGAGCTCAGCTCCTGGTGGAGGGGTCAGTGGGGGACATAGCTGGTGACAGCAAGTGTGGGAAGAGTTTCTGGGGACCCAGCCGAGGGAGCTCCAACCGGGGACCCTCCCTGTACCCCCACCCCCCACAATCACACACTTGGAACCTCCTCCCCAGTTCTCTCCTTTGAAGTCCTTCTCATCCTTCAAGGCTTAACTCTAACATCCCCTCCCTCATCTCCTGTTCCCTCGGCAGCCCCCAGCACTCTCTATCCCACAGTGTATGTCAGCCTAAGCCAGGCACTCCCAGGCTTCCCTGGGCGTGAGTCTGGCTCCCCCATGAGACTGTGAGAGCCCCTGAAACAGGAATTAGCTCCCCTCTTAGCTCCTCCCCAGCACCCAGCACAGTCCCCAGCATGAGAGAAGCCATGAACAAGGTCCTGCTCCTTCCAGGACTAGGTGCCTCCAATGCAGACCAGGACTTGGGCTCAGCCCCTAGTGGCAGGTGGGCCAGCACTGGTCACAGGTGACTCAGGTATGGGGTGGGAGTGAGTGAAGAGGACACACCTCTTCGTGGTGACCCACATCGCCCCTGTAGTGGGTTGAATTGTGTTCCCACAATAGACTAATACAGCCCTTTCTCACTGTCTTGTTTCCTTTCCCACCAGCAAGACTTTTTGGCAGCCTTTTAGAACTACAAGAGGGCACCCCCATCCTTGCCCCTCGATACAGGGACTGTGCAGGGAAATCTCACGGGCAAGGCTGCCACCCAGATGCTGGTAACTCCCAGCATGCCCTTCTCTGGGCCTCATTTTCCCGATCTGTATGGGGAGTTGGACAAGTTGATTTTTAAGGCCTTTTCTAGCTTTGAGAGTTCATGTGTCTAAAAGGCAGTCTTTTTTTTTTAACCTTTCTTGTTTCTGCAACTTGGTGGTGGTAGTTGGAGGGTTTTTGGTAATGTTTTATTATGAAAAATTTAAAGTGTTAAAAACTAGAGAATAGTTCATGAATCCCAAGTACCTATCACTCAGTGACAATTATCAGCTTTGCTGATCTTATTTCATCTGCCCCTTCTTCTTTTTCTCCTTTTCTTTGCTGGGGTAGTTGAAAGCAAATCTCAGATAGTAGGCCATTTCATCTAGATATACTTCAGTGTGTATCTCTCTGATAACTGACCATGCTGTGATCACACCTAACAAAATGAACAGCACTCCTAGTGATGAATATCATCTGACACTCCATCTCCCTTCAAATCTGTCTTTAAATCTGCCTTGGACTCGAGCTCCAAGGGTGAGTGGAGGCCATGTGGCAAGGGCGGCTCTCTGTGCTATAGCTTTGGAGCCACAGAGAGTGATGGGTGAATGCCTGTAGATCTGGGGGAGTTATTTTGCTTTATGGGACCTCAGTTTCTTCCTATGCCAAAGGTATTTCCCTCTGCCAAGGCTGTTGGGAGGATTGAATGAAATCATATATGTTCAAGTACCAGGTGCATGGTGGGGACTTGGTAAATGATGATCATCGTGCTTTCAGAGGAAACTGAAGTTCAGAGAGTGATGTGCCCAAGGTCACACAGCTCAGAGTAGTGAAGCTGGGATGAAAGCATAGGTCGTCTGAGTGCCCTGGGATATCCATTCAACACAGCTCCTCTCACCCCCTCTAATCCTGCCCCTGCCCACCACCACCCCACATTGCAAATGGAAATGACACAAAGGGTGACTTCAATAGGGTCTCTGATTTTTGACAACCAGTGGGTCACTGGTGCTCAGGGCTCAGCAAGTGATGGGACACTAGCTGGCCTGGCTCCAAGAGATGTAGAACAAGATCCTTCCCCTCCCTGGGCCTCAGTTTCTCCATCTGTCTTCCACACGGTCTCTGAGACCTCTTCCAGTTCTGTTTTGCTTTTGTCAGGGATAGTAACCCTGGGAATGTGGCAGATAGTTGAGGCTGATGAGGTGAGGGGAGTTCACAGCTGTCTAAGACTCCAGGCTATAGGACAGTGTGGGGTGAGGGAGGACATCCTGTACTGGGGAGCAGGAATGGGGTGGCCCAGCTCAGGGGAATGGAAGCTCCCCCTGCTTCCTGGATTGTAGGCCCCTGAAACTGGGGTTGCACTTGCACGTTATAAGTACCTTGTAGGTAGGATACAAAATCCCACTGACATAATGGAGGAACAACTAGCAAGAAATAAAATTAGCAAGAAAATAGAAGACTTGAAAAACTCTATAAACCAAGTAGGCCTCACAGGCACTATTTTCTAACAGTGATCTAGTAGCAGATTCCACCCAACATTCCTCTCAAGTGCTCAATAGAATGTTGTCCAGGAGACACCATATCTTATGTCACAAAACAAGTCTCAATGTGCTTAAAAAGATCAAAAACATACAAAGTATGTTCTCTGATAACAGTGAAATGAAATTAGACATTAAGAGCAGGAGGAAATCTGGAAAATTCTCAAGTACATTGAATTTAAACAACATACTCCTGAATAATGAATGGGTCCAAGAAGAAATCACAAGGAAAACTAGAAAATACTCTGAGATGAATGAAAACAAAAATACAACATGTCACAATTTATGAGATGCAGCAATAGCAGAGCTCAGAGGGAAACTTATAGCTGTAAACACCTACATTAAAATAGAAGAACGACCTCAAGTCAAAACCTAACCTTTTACCTTTCTAGAAAAAAGAAGAGCAAATGAAACCCAAAGCCCGCGGAGGGAAGGAAATAATAAATATTAGAGTGGAGATAAATAAAATAGGGAATAAAACCAGAAAAAACAACAACAACAAAAGTTGGTTCTCTGAAAAGATCAACAGAATTGACCAAACATTAGCTAGTCTGACCAAGAAAAAAAAGAGACGGCTAAATTACTAAAACCAGGAGTGAAGTGGAGACATTACTCCTGACCTTACAGAAATAAAAAGGGTTATGAAATGTCACTGATAGAGAGGTTCCAGAGGAGCTCCACGACATTTCTAGAGATGTGAAGAGAACAACCAGAAGTGGTTGCCAGGAGTTTCCCTCAGGGAGCAAGATGGAGGGGTGCTCTTCATTATAAGCCTCACGGGCTGTGTTTATAAATGTTGTAAAATACAATACATTGTATAGAAACGTGAATAAAAAGAAGTAGAAGTACTCAGCTCGCAGTTATCATCAGTGGAACACCCATGGGACCACCACCGAGGCAAGAATTAGAACAGCTACCCAAATGCCCGCCTTGTACTCTCACTAAAGCCCCATGCCCCAAAGATAACCATCATCCTGACTTTTAGGGGAAGTTCTTCCTTGCTTTTCTTGATAGTTTTGTCACCTCTAAACACTATAGTTTGGTTTATGTTGTGCTTTGGACTTGACATAAATAAAAACATACAGCAGGTCTTCTTTGGGTCTGGCTTCTTGCATTTAACATTATGTGTGTGTAAGATTCACCCATGTCGTTGCAGGCAGTAGTTTGTTCATTTTCTTTGCTGTGTTATATTCCATTTTATGACTATACCATGATTTCTATGTCCATTTTTTAAAGCCATGTATGAAGATAAATTGATAAAAAATACCTTCAATAAAATGCAAATTCAAGATGGAACTCAACGAGTGTTAGTTTAATTTTTATTTCTAAGACTCTCACTTTTCCTTTTCTGCTCCAGTCACTCATGAAGCCAGTCTGAGTCCCGGAGAAAATAGGCCTCTTAGGCAGGAGCCCAGAGGGACCCACTGGGGTCCTCTTATTAGTCCTCCTCCCTAAATTTTGAGCTTCAGATGGGGGAAGTCACTCAGATGGAGCAAAGGTCACATCGTCCCTTCCACTCAAGGTCTGCAGCTTCCCATCATACCTCCAAGTGCATGTACAGCAGCCGGTGAGAGCATACACTACACGTGGGCATGTGTGTGGGCACACATGCACGTCCTGGAGGTGGCGTTGCCTGCAGGCACCTGACCAGCAGGCGAGATCTGTGCACGGAGAAGTTGGTGGGAGAATAAGAGGAGGAGGAGGGGGGAAAAAATCCCCTCATTTCTGAAGAAATGTCCCAGATTAGATTTGTAAATCAAAAACCAATATATAACATGCAAGAATTGATCTGTTTTATATTCCTCAGTTACATTTTTGTGAAGCACATTTAGAAGATTTAGAACGTATTTGCGCCTGCTGGTTGGGCCATTATATGCTTGAGTTCATACATCTATTTGTGAGGCTATAAAACAGGCATCGACTACCATGTAAATTGTGTTCTCCACAATAAATTATATGCATACTTGCAAAAATACATAACTGCCGTGGCTGGGCCAACGCGGCCAGCATACTAATGAGGGCGAAAGTTGCTTTGTCCCTCTTCTCTGGCCTAATTTAGCCCCTACATCAAAAATTATGTAGGAAAAATCACTTTATCCTCTCACTGAGAAATAAAATAGCACTCACGGGCACCCTCATCTCTTCCCACCCCCCTTCCCTTTAACCGAATGCTACCATTTTCATACTAATTTTAGCTGTTCCAGGTGTACTGGGAAGAAACCTGGCTCAGCTGAAACTGGGAATCACTGGGCTTTCTGTATGCGTGAGAGGGCTCTTGGAGCTGGCACGTGCACATACCCATGCACACATATGCACACACGTGGAATCATGTTCCCTCCTTGTGGTTTGAATTCACAACATGCAGATGGACCCACATGCAAATGTGGAGACTTGGCTCAGACACGCATGTACAGACAGTCCACGAGCATTCACCCACGTGGCACATGTACATTTCCTCTTCCTGGCACTGACTTGTATGCATAGAGACTCACTGGGGAAATCCAATTCAGTTCAGCTGAATTCAATTCAACCCAGTTCAGTCCAGCAAATGTTGATTAAGCACCTACTATATGCCATGGATTACTTGGCACTGAGAATATTGAATTTTTTTTTTTAAGATGAAATCTCAGGTCACAGTTCAGGGGAGGAGGCAGCCTTGCGAACAAATGCAGCAAGTCAGTGTGCTGAGGGCTGTGGCAGATGTACAGAGTCACAGATACACACACTCACACCCTGGTGGCTGTAGGCACATGTTCTCTAATACATGTACACACACAATCTCTGTACTCATACAGACACACACACCTGTGAAGGCATTCACACAGACACCACCCACACAGGTTCATGTGTACATGCATACCACACACACACACGCATATATGATGGGCACATGTGAGCATCAGCATAGCCACCTTCTCACTCTGACCGTTGCTGATGCCTGAATGGCCTCTGTCTTCTCCAGAAGCCTGAGTTAACCTCATGCGCTGTCTGGCTTGCAGTTCTTTGGGTTTTGTGGCAATCCTGGAGACAGAGCCACTCTGGCTGGCTGGCATTGCTCCTACTTCTCCAAGTGGCCTTGCCCAAGGTTCCATGCTGGTGGGCATTCCAGAGGGCTCACACAGGAGGAGTAGGCACAAATCAGGCCTTGCTTCCATGATCTCAGGCCAGTCTCTGCCCCATTCTAAGCCTCAGTTTACCCATTTAAAACTGTGGGTATTTGATAGTCTCTGAGGCCATCAAGCTCCAGGGGTTTGTTGCTGAAAAAGGTTGGGCCGCTGTCCGTTCAGAGAGTGTGATAACTGCAGAGATGACTCCAAACTGGAGGAGGCTCAGTCCCACTCTGAGCTCCCAGGTAAGAGGAGCACCAGCCCTGGGGGCAAGCCCAGAGGTCTTAGGAGCCTCATGGGAGCCATCCTGAGAAAAAGAGTGGCAGTATGTGGTAGCGGAAACAACTCTTGCTGGAGTCTGGATCCAGTTTGATTCAGCTCAGATATTTATAGGTTCCAAACATCTATCTTCAAGTATCTGAAGGGCTGCCATGGGGCAGAGGGAAGGGACTTCCTCTGTGTGACCCAGTCGGTAGAACTAGCACAGTGGGAAAGTAGGTGGAAAGTCTGAGGAGACAGACAGACATTGGTACACTGTAATGATCAATGTGGTTGTGTGTGTGTGTGTGTGTGTGTGTGTGTGTGTGTGTATTCTGCTATTGCATTTTTCATTTCCTTGTAGTTCTTTATCTCATCTATTCCCCTATATCTCAACCTATTTTTTTAAAATAATTTTTATTTATTTCAGAGAGGAAGGGAGAGGGAGAGAGAGATAGAAACATCAATGATGAGAGAGAATCATTGATCAGCTGCTTTCTGCATGCCCCACTCTGGGGATCAAGCCCACAATCTGGGCATGTGCCCTGACCAGAAATTGAACTGCGACCTCCTGGTTCATAGGTTGATGCTCAACCACTGAGCCACAGGGCCTAGGCTCAGCCTATTTTTTTTCATACCATACTATTTTCTCTTTATCTCCGCTTGTTCTTTGAGTAGGAAACATTTTCTTTTAAAAAAATAAATAGTATTTTTATTGAGAAAAGTACTATATGCACATGATGAAAAATTCAAATTGGTCAAAAGGTGTATAGAGAAAAGTAAGTCTCTCACCCTTCCCAGACTCCCCAGTTTCATAGCCATCCAGCTTCTCTCTCCAGAAACAATCACTGGTACCAACTTCTATGTTTTCTTTCAGAAATATGTATATTGTGCATCATGCATATCTATCTATCTATCTACTAGTATCTATCTATCTATCTATCTGTCTATCTATCTATCTATCATCATCATCATCATCATCATCATCTCAATCCTTTATTTTAACACAAATGAGAGAATGCCATATGACCTAATCCTTGCCACCCACCCCCATCCTAACCATGTATCTTGGAGAAGTTTTCCATCGAGCAGCGTCCAACAATGGAATGAGTTGAGGAGCTCCCCAACACTGGAAGAGGTGGAAGCACTGGCTAGATGAACACTTGGAGAAAATAAATGGCAGAATTGAGCCCTTGATTGGGGGAGGGAGGTTACATTCATGCCTTTTAAGGCTCTATCCATCAACCAGTTTCTTGACTACAAAGAGAGCAGCTCTTTATCTCACTCTACCCTTTCTTTGCACTCTTCCCAGCACCCCTCCAAAGCCAGCCGGGGTCACCAGTGCCTAAAGCTGCCCAACCATGGCTTCCAGCCCTCCTGTAATTGACAAGAACTCCCCAGAGATAGCCTCTCTTTGTGCCAGCTTCATGCCACTAAACTCCAAATTAAGAGGCCCAGCTGAGATTTCTGTCTTATTCCTCCTATACCCCTGGGGCCAATCTCTCTCATTTCAGGAGGGGAATGGAACTAGAAGTTTGGATTTGGGAAGGGGGGTATAGAGGGAGGGCTCACCACCAAAGCTGGTGCCTCTATGCTCCGGAGAGATGTGCGTGTCCTACCATGCAGCTTAAGACTTCTCCAAAACACCGTCCCCCCAAATCCAATAAAATTGCAAATTTCACTGTATTTCACAATATCCTAAATAAACATGAACAGCATGCATTCTCTTCCTTGCATCAAATATTAATCTGCCCGTGGCCAGTGCCTGTTCCCCTGCGTGTGTGCACATGCTGGGTAAACACCGGGGAGATTGGGATGCCAGACCTTCCCTTCTCTTCCCCAAGTCGAGAGCATGACAAATTTTTCTCCTAATTACACCTGCCACTGTTTGCCTTCTAATACTGTAAATCCTCCATCACATAGTTTTTCAGATTCGGGATTAGGTTCTCTTCCTGTCGTACAAATGATTGGAGGGGGCAGGGATGGGGGTGGTAGGGGGGTAGTGCGGGCTGTGTGGCATTGCTTTTCACAATTTCTCCATGGGTGTCCCTGAATTGGGCATAGACAGTGTTCCCAGGCCCCTGACCCTCCTGTAGGATGGGAAGGAGATTCCAAGGGGGAGGGAGGGAGATGAGAGAATGAAGCAAAGTCACCTGCTCAGGTGTGCAGAACTTGCTTACCCAGTTTAATTAGCCCCCTAGTTGCCCCTCAATCTGGACATAATAAAGGTCCTGAGAGGAAAGGAGAGGATGGATAAAAAGTATCCAGCAGAGTGCCCAGCACATAGTAGGTGAACAATAAACCTTAGTTCCCTTGCCCTTTGCTCTACCTCCTGGCTGGTGTCATCATCATCTCTCTCCTGGACCATGAAACCTGGCTCCTCACTAGTTTCCTATGTCACCCGTTGTCCCCCAGCTGCCAGAATGCTCTTCTAAAGCCCAGAGCTCTCTGTTCCTGGCAGGCCTACTTTAAAATGCCCTATAACTTCCCACCATGTTTGAACCATATCCAGTCCCAGCATGGAGGGCTCTCTGCTGCTGGGCCCACCTTGATTCTCTGGCCTCATTTCCAGCCCTCCCCACACCCTTGTTCATCCACTCTAGACTGCAGCCACCCTGCTCACCATCTCATCCTTCCCCAAATGTGCTGTGCAAGTTGCCACCTCCATTTCTTTGCTCAGGCTGTTCCCTTTGTCTGATGAAATTTCAGCCTTCTTTTTAGGTGTTCATCCCTGATGACCCAAGTCTGATGCTGCAGAAGGTGATATTTGGTGTGTGGCTGGTAGGAGAGGTTTCCTGCTCCCTTAGTATCACGACCAAGTCAACTGCCTGCTCCATCTGTGGGTGAGAATGGGCACCCCAGGATCAGCCCTTCCATGCCTCTGGGAGCCGCTTCCCAACCGGGCAGGTAGCATGGAGCCTCACCAGCACAAAATATCAGTCCTGTAAGGCAGGGGTGGGGAACCTTTTTTCTGCCAAGGCCATTTGGATATTTATAACATCATTCACAAAGTTATCAACTTAAACATTGCCTGCTATATTTGGTCAAACATTTAAGTAACTCACCCCTAATGTCTTGGCAGGGCCAGGCCAAATGAGTTTGTGAGCCTTACATATCCCACGGGCTGGACATTCCCCACGCCTGCCTTAAGGCCACAATGGTGGAAGGGAAGGGGGTCTGAAGACCTTCCCCTCCCACCACTCCTGTGACCAAACCCCCCTCCCTGACTTCCTTCCCGGAGCCTGGGCTGGTCTGCTAGTTATCTATTAGTTCTCTTCCAGTTACCTGTGTGTCTGGAGCACCCAAGCTGTGCAAATGACACTCAAAAATCATTCCTGTGGGGTTTTGGCATATGCAGTATCTTTGGCTGCTTTGATTTGGTGAGTGGGTGCAGGTTACAGCTTTGCCCTTCTTATTCTAGTTGGCTCCCAGAGGCCCTTCTGCCTCTGGGGATACCCCAACCCATTGGCTAAGGAGGGCAGCCATGGGCATGCTCCGTGCTACCCTGTGAGGTCTCTACCCTGCCGAAGCTCCCCTCAAGCTGTTCTTGAAGTCTCAGAGCCAGCTTGCTCAGCTTGAAAAATAACTGTCTCTAGCCCTGTCCCCTCCCCACACATTTCACCTTCAAAGGGTTGGGAGAAATTTCCCTAATTAATTAACTCCTCTGCAGCCTGCCCTCCATGTCATTGGGTGATTAATTGTCACTGTGCCTTTAAATCCAGAGGTGGAGAGAAGGTGGGTTGAGTTGGCAGTGGTGGATGCCAGAAGCAGGCATGCTGGGGGGAAGGTAGCCTGAAGGCCTTTCCTTCGGTTGGAGGACCCCTGCCCTCACCCTCATCTCTGTCCTTGCCCAAGGCTTGACTGAGAGGCCCCAGAGCCAGACCACAAATGCATCCATCAATAATCAATTGATGAGTCTCAACTATGAGACTGTGGGAAGTGGGGCATTCTAGGAGAGGCAGCATGGCTGGTGCCTCTCCTAAAGGCCACAAAGCAGGGTAGGTCACTTGGCCTTCCTGAGCCTCATTGTTCTCACCTATAAAGTGGGGACTAGTCATAGGACCTTCCCCCCAGGATGGTTGGGGGTGGGGTGAAATGAGACTAGTGTGTATAAAGCTCTTAACGTGGTCTAGGGTGCAGAGCAAGTGCTCGGTAACGGTGGCAGCGATTGCACAGGTACTTACCTCCCTCTGTATTTCCTTGCTCATCTAGAAAATGTGGATAAAGTTACCCTATCTTCGTGCCTACAAGGCACGGGGACACAAACGAGATCAAGGTCAGCCCTTCCTCCGAGAAGTTCCACCGCAGGAAAGAGAGATGAGGAAGTGAATGCCAATAGGGTGTGATCTGTGACAGAGGTGCACAGGGCATTCAGCAGGAGGCAGGCAGTGGCATCAAGGCCCAGAGTCCAGTGAGGCCAAAAGAAGAGAACTCTCAGCACATAATAGTTGCTCAGCAAATGCCTGTGCCCTTTCTCCAGCCTTCCCCTTCCTCACAGGCTGCTTTTCACCTTAAAGCTCCAAGTTCTGTCCTTTTTGCTGAGCCTGCAAAATCTGTGAGCCTTACATATCCCATAGAAAGAGGGGTGAGGGATAGAGGGGCAGAGGGGTCCACTTGGGGAACCCCTGCTCCCCTCAGCTTCACTCCATCACCATTCCCCCATCACCAACGTTAGCTAACATTTATTGAGTGCTTACTGTTGCCAGGCACTGGGCAAGTGCTTTACAACAGCCCCATTTCACAGTTGAGAAGACTGAACTGGGGGATAAACCCCTGGCGGGCTTGGCAAAGTGGGTGTGGCCAAGAAGGGCGATCCAATCAGAAGAGGCAAATGAACGGCCCAAGGGCTGTAGGCAGAATCCGGCTGAGGCCTGTGGTTTTAGGTGTGTTCGTTTCCTTCGCTCCTTTAACGAAGCTTTATTGACCTTGTGCTCTGTAGCAGGACGGAGGTCGGCAAGCCCAGTCCCCATCTCTTCTCAGGGTCCCTCTCCCTTGAGCTCGGGGAGCCCCGCCCCGCCCCACCCCGCCATGGAGGACGCAGGTGTGCAGGTGCGTCTGCTCCGCAGGGCAGGTGCTCTAGGGGAAGCAGGGTGTGGGGTGAGGAGGTTGGTCCTGTCTGGAGAAAGCAGGTGTCTAGGGCTCAAAGCAGGCCTGGAGACCTTCTAATGCGCTTACTGAAGAGAAAGTAAGTGTGTCTGTGTGTGTGGAGTGAGGGTTGGGGGGTGGGGAGGGAGGGGGAGGAACTTGCTCAAGGTCACACGGGTTCTTGGTAATAGAACCCGGACACCTGGGCCAGGGTTTTTCAGACCAGGATTCGCAGGGGGAATGATATGTGGGGAGGGGGAAACGGCCAGAAACAGCGTTTGGAACAAGCAGGGGAGGAACCATATCCAGGAGGTCAGGATGCCAAAACGTTGGAGGCAGCGCAGGGTAAATTAAATAGGTTTGGAGTACTTCACTCCCCACTCCCTTTCTCTGGGCAAATTCTCCTTTCCGCATCAGTCTTCTGAGTGTGAAGTGCTCAGCTAAAATAAATATCAACATCTTTTTTCCCTTCTACTTGCCCCGCACCTGGGAGCTCACCCTCGTTGTAGTTCCTGGTAGAATCACTCATTCATCTGACAGAAGATTGACTAGGTACAAGGTATTCTTCTAAGCACTGGGGATAAGGCGTGGAGAACAACCAAAAAATGCCTGCCCCATGGAGCTTACATTCCAGTGGAGGGAAACAGACAGTAAACAGTGTCAGGTGGTGATAAGTGCTATAGAAAAAGAAAGAGGAAAGGGGCATAGAGGGTGTTGTGGGAGTGGGTTCTACTTGAAATAGTTTAGTCAAGGAGGGCCTCTCTGAGGGGGTGACATTTAAACAAAGACCTGATCTAGGTAAGCCATGCAGAATTCTGGAGGAAGGAGCTTCAGGGCAGAGGGAACAGCTAGTACAAAAGCCTGGAGGCAGGATTGGGCCTGGCACATTCAAGGAGAGAGAGAAACATCAGTCGGGATCAAAACTGCAACCTAGGTATGTGCCCTGACCAGGAATGGAGCCCACAACCTTCTAATGTATAGGACGATGCTCCAACCAACTGAGCCACCCGGCCAGGGCAGAATCACATTCCTTTTTTATGGCTGAATAATATTCCGCTCTGTGGCTATCTCACCTTTTGGTTATGGCTGCATGCTCAGTGCCTGGCATAGGGCCCGGCTCATAGTCAGTGCCCGATAAATATTTGCTGAATTAATTAGTGAGTGAATGGATGAATGAATAAAAGGAATGAGTGACGAATCTTTACAGTTTTGCTTTTGTTTTGGAACCATTGCACTGGAAATCCTAGAAGATCATTGAAATAGAGATGACAGTGAATGCCCCTGGGTGTTGAAGATGAATGGAGCTAAGCAGTAAATGGGCTGCTGGGGAGCTGAGCAGAGGGGTATAGAGGGGAGGGGCCCAGATGCTCTCTCATTGAAGGGGCTCCTACCTGCCCTGGGCAAAGCACCCCCACCCTCCCTCACTGCAAAGAAGATGGGGTGGGGGAAGATGGTCTTTGGTGGGTATGCAGTAAAGGGCTCCTGACCCCTGGTCTGATCTGGCTCCTCTTCTCCCTGTGGGGTGCTCAGTGTGTGGAGGGTGCTGTGTGTCTTTGGAGGGGGTCTAGGTCTGGCAGGCTGGAGATGGTGTCTGCTGGGCAACTCTCCTCAGCCTGAATGTGCTGAGGGCCTGAGATCACTCTTGAGAGGGTCCAGATGTCCAGCCTGGTCCCTAATTAGTGCAATTAATTAACAAGCGGCTTTGTGACTCTGGGAGCCCTGGGCTTCCTTGGCATGCTGCAGTGAGGTGCAACACTGTAAACAGGTGTTGGGGGCCTCTGAGGGGGTGGTAAAGGAGACAGGACTCCCGGATGTCCCTGCCTTGGGCAGAGAACACCCCCCCCCACTTCCTGAGTAATTGCATGGGCACTATCAGTGCCCAGACCTGCCTAGTTTATTCTTTTCACCTGAAAAACCTGGTTTCTCCAAAGACTCAGATCACGATGTGGAAGCTGTCAGAGCAAGCAGCCCCTCGCCACGCAGGCCCCAGCTGTCGCCAGTTTATCCCATGCCTCCCTCTCTTCTGAAAAGCCATGGGCAATGGAGAGTCTGGGCCGAGTCCAAAGCTCTGGGTTCTAGTCTTACCATTGCTGCTGCTTCACGGGAGACCCTGGAAACCCATTTGTGATGTTTGCACACTTTTGTGTTTCCAAAATACATGGACATACAGGCACACTTCACTTTATTGCATTTTGCTTTATTGCACTTCGAGGCTGCTGTTTTTTTTTTTGTTATTATTGTTAATCCTCACCTGAGGATGTTTTTCCATTGATTTTTAGAGAGAGTGGAAGGGAGGGAGGAAGGTGGGGGGAGAGAAACATTGATGTGAGAGAGATACATCGATTGGTTGCCTCCTGCATGCACCCTGACCAGGACTGGGGATCAACTTAGGTACATGGATCCTTCTGTGCATGGGCCGACACTCTAACCACTAAGCTACACGGGCCAGGGTGATGTTGCCTATTTATTTATTTATTTATTTATTTATTTATTTATTTATAGAGATCCTCACTTAACTGCGACGGTCTGGAACCGAATCTGCAATACCTCCGAGGTATGCGTGTACATTGTCTGGTTTTATCCTTACAACTCTCCTGTAGGGAAAGTGTTGTTATACCTTATGGATTAGAGGAAGCATGGACTCTGTGGCATTAAGAAAATTACCCAAAGTTGGCAGGGCTCAGGGCTCCTCCTCTTACTTGTTTCCACACTGCCCCTCCATCCTACTGTGCCTCAGTCTACCACCTATAAGTGAAACAGGTGGACCCAATTCTCTGTAAAGCCCCTTCCAGCTCAAACATTCTGGGCATTGGAAAGGTCAGGGGGAAAATGCCAGGGTCTCTTTTATTTTTTAAAGAAACTTGGCAAAATCTGCTGAGTACACCAGGTATATGTGAGTGTTTAGATGTATGAGTGTGGATGTGTATACATGAGTGTGGGTGTGGATGTGTCCAAATGTATGAGGTGTGTATGTGAGAGCAGCAGGTGCACAGGTATACTGCTGGGTGTTGGCTGTGGTGAGCATGTGGATGGTTGTGTGAGCATAGAGTGTACAGGTTGTGTACAGGTGTGGTTGTGTCTGAGTGCAGAGTGTGCAGGTGCACAGGTGTACTGCTGGCTGCTGGGTGTTGTGAGAAAGTGGACATGTTGCATGAAATCGTGTGCAGGTGTGTGACAGAGTGAGTGTAGAAGTGTATGTGCATTCATATTGGGTGTATTATGTATGTGAATGTATACTGGGGAGAGAAGCATAGCAGGACAGATTGATGTCTGTCATTCCACTTCTCCTAGGACTCCTCCTCTTCCTCCTTGTGCCGTGGTCCTTGAGGCCCCATCCACACAGCATTTGTGGGGGTTTGGGAGCTGAACCAGACCTTGACTACCCATCCCCCAGGACCAGGAATCCCTCCTGCCCAGAGCGGGTGGCCACAGCCCCTTCCCAGTGGGCTGGTGCCCACGACGGCTGCTGGATTAGTGGATGAGGGAGACAATGGGCACATATGGTCCTGAGTGCCAGGTGCAGCCCCGGCCCCTTACTCAGTGCCACCAGGATTAGACCTAATGAATCGGAAGGAGTTAACAATGCTTCGGGGCCGCAGAGGCCCAGGAGGCCTGCTCAGGCCTGTGCTGGGGCCGCCTTTCACCACGGAGGTGTAATCCTCTTTGAAATCAAAGGTGGTACAAAGTATGAATTTAAAGTTGACATTTATAGCTCTGGTGAGATGACATATTCTGGAAAGGCCTCTTCTTTAAGGAGCTGGGAGTGGGCAGAGAGGAGGAAGGGAGAGGAGGATAGGAAACCATCTGGGCTGAGGAGGCCCAAGCCGGCCCAGTCCTGGCCAACTTCCCTCCGTGCCTTGGGCTGGGGGAGGAGGGGGTTTGGGGCAGCTGGAAAGAAGCATCAGTGGGGGTGCAATTCACTTTCCCACCCTCACTTCAGAAGGACTGGCCCCAGGGCAGTCCCAAGAACACATCTGAAGCAGAATTTTTGCCAAACAAGTTCTTGGCCCCCACCACTTTACCTGTTGAATTAAAAAAATTTTTTTTAATTGTGGTAAAATATATATAATATACAATATATCGTTTTCTAAGTGCACAGTTCAGTGGTATTAGTTACATTCACCAGGTGGTACAACTATCACCACTATCTATTTCCAAAACCTTTCATCACCCTGAATAGACACTCTATACTCATGAAGCATCAACTACCCATTTCCCACTCTCTGTGGCCCCTGGTTACCTCTAATCTACTTTCTGTCCCTGTGAATTTGCCAATTCTAGATATTTCATCTAAGTGGAATCATACAGTAGTTTTCCTTTTGTGTCTGATTCCTTTCACTTAGCATAATGTCTTCAAGGTTCATCCATGTTGTAGCACGTATTATAACTTCTTCCTTTCTGTGGCTGAGTAATATTCCATTGTATTCACATACCACATTTTGCTTATCCATTCATCTGTTGATGGATCTTGAGTTGTTTCCACCTTTTTGGCTATTGTGAATAATGCTGCTATG